>NC_133577.1:52176059-52490267 GCF_964106895.1 Numenius arquata
TACTATCAACATCCTTCAGTTTTCGCCCTCGGACACATCAACTCTGTCTCCTGAAGTGGTTTCTGATTCAAATAGGATCTACAAACCGTAAAGAGTAGAGCTAACGTACTGCAGTCCAAACACATATAAAGCTTCACAATGATCAAAGACAATGCCAACACTTGCAAAAGATGTTCTTTAAAACACTCTGTTTCTGACACTCAAATTCTTTACATCAACAGCCTTTTTTTCCAGCATAAATTGTAAGAACAACATTTTAACTGGTGTCATATGTTTGTAGTACGGTTTGCGTTTCCTGCTTTGTATTACATTCTCTTCTTCCTGCAAGTACTCCTGCAGCCCTTTCTTCCGTGCAGTTTCTTGCTTCACTTATAGAACTCAGGGTTACAGAGAAAACTTCAAAACGAGGAGTATCCTCTGAAACCACAGCCAGTTAATGCTGTGCTTCTGTCTCCTGACAAAAACAACCAAGCCTCTTCGGCGTTCTTAAGAAGTACATGTACCAGAAATACTTACAAGACTTCCCAGGAAGAAAAAAAAAAACAACGTGAAGGTTAAAAATTTTAAACCTCTGGCACGCAGTAAATAACGTTTCCCATCAAAACAGTGCATTTATACAATATTCACAGATATGTTACCATCAATTCATACGGCACGGTCCCAGTTATACCGAGACTGACAGCAACTCTCACAGCTTAATGAGAACAAGTTTTTCCTTCTAGATTTTAAAGATAGAAGGGCCCAATTAAAGTGGTCTAGCTGAGTTGCAGAATGCCAACAGCCATAGCAAGTCATCTGGTCATTTCCATGTGGAGTCAAAATAATTCACAGATGCACTAGCACATATATCTGTCAAGAAGTATCCAGTTCCATTTAAAGGTTTTGCCTAGGGAGCAATATATCCTTTTCTGTGCTTTGTTTTTCTCATCTACCTGATCTTTATATGTCTTTGTTTCACAAAGAAATTTCCAGAGTCAGGTGTCTTTCCCTCACACAGAAGATTTTAGTTACTTTTTAACTTTCTCTTCAGCATATTAATATTTATACACTGTATTTATAAATTAAAGAAGAAAATCTCAAAAATATGCTGCTTAGTCATTGGGGATGAATAGCATGACTCATAAAGACTTAGATGGTAAAAAATTTAATATGAATCGTGCACTGTACCAAATGTTTCCTTATCCAGGATCTAACAATCCCCAAAATTATACTTTCTGTGAAGAACGAAACAGCTCAATGTGCCTCATGTAGCTTGGGTTATAAGGCTGTTTGAGGCACGGTGATTTGGTTAGTTTCCAGGATCATGTACAGAGGGCACACTGATGAGCATCACAGATGCCTTTTCATCCATTTTCCAACCAATTTTCGATGTCCCATCATCCTGGGCACCTGTGAGTCACAGTAAAGGCTGCTCACAGCTGAGTGATGATGTACCGAGATTCCCACACAGCTATCATCCTGTCAGGAAAAGGTTTGGTTTCACTCAACATACATTCTGAATATATGGTTTTCTGCATTTTCAAACCTTTCAAAATACTTAATTCCAGTGCTATTATTATAAAACCATCTTTTTGGCAAGCGTTATTTATCCCTGCACAACTCATTAACACTTCCCCCTAGTGGTTTAATTTTGGACAAAGAACAGGTCCTGCTACTCAGGCAATGCTGTAACGGAAGCATAGGATCCCTTCAGGGTCTGTAGGTCATACACACTCTAACAAGGTTCACGGACTCTTAAGGTATGCTCGTACCACTAAAGGCAGCCAAGGAGCAGACTTTTGACTATTTGCATTGCTTCGTTGTTAGTTCAATTTTAGGTCTCTCTTAAAATGCACCGAAGAGCTCTCTAGAGCGTGTTATCCAGGGAGAACGCTCTAAGCAGGGTTAACATAAGCCAGTCAACACCACTCAGCCTTAAACCAAGAACTCTTACCTGGCCTTCTTTTATTTAGCAGTAACTAGTCTTTCATTTAGCCATAACTACAGGGACATTCCTGGGTGAGACAGAAGCACAGAATGAGGGGAATGGACTGAGAGCAGCCCTGAGGAGAAGGACTTGGGGGTGCTGGTGGACAAGAAGCTTAACATGAGCTGGCAATGTGCGCTGACAGCCCAGAAAGCCAACCGCATCCTGGGCTGCATCAAAAGAAGTGTGGCCAGCAGGTCAAGGGAGCTGATTCTGCCCCTCTACTCCACTCTGGTGAGACTCCACCTGGAGTACTGTGTCCAGCTCTGGAGTCCTCAGCAAGGAAGGACATCGACCTGTTGGAACGGGTCCAGCAGAGGGCCATGAAGATGACCAGAGGGCTGGAGCACCTCTCCTAGAAGGACAGGCTGAGAGAGTTGGGGTTGTTCAGTCTGGAGAAGAGAAGGCTCCAGGGAGACCTTATAGCCCCTTCCAGTACCTAAGGGGGGCTACAGGAGAGATGGGGAGGGACTCTTTATCAGGGAGTGGAGTGATAGGATGAGGGGTAATCGTTTTAAATTGAAAGAGGGGGGGATTTAGATTAGATACTAGGAGGAAATTCTGTACTCTGAGGCTGATGAGACACCGGAACAGGTTGCCCAGAGAAGCTGTGGATGCCCCATCCCTGGAGGTGTTCAAGGCCAGGCTGGATGGGGCTTTGAGCAACCTGGTCTGGTGGGAGGTGTCCCTGCCCAGGGCAGGGGGGTTGGAACTCGATGATCTTTAAGGTCCCTTCCAACTCTAACCATTCTATGATTCTAAAACCAGTCTTTCATTTTGCCTCGGTCAAGACTTGAACCCAGAAAGAAATCCTTACAAGGTGTGTACAAGAACAAAACCTACCAGTTTGGTTCATTTGTGCTAAATGGAGACAGAGAACTGCAAAACATATTTGAGAAACCACCTGTGCTGGTTGCAAGGTCTTCACGCTCAAAGGGAAAAGCCAGGAGGAGGGGACAGGGGGAAGGAAGTGTTGGGTGCAGGTAAAGAAAATAAAGGCTCTGAATGAGTGGGGGGTTGTTTGGTTGGTTTAAAAGATAAAATAGAAGATTAATTACATATCCAGATATTAGCTGCTACAAGCTTTTTATCTAAAGCCTGAAAGGCAAATACCATGAATTTTGTTCATCACTTTAAATTATCTCCAAGTAGTGAATTAGCTCAATGTAATTCTTGCAGTCTCCCTCCCCCATCACTTTATTTCTTTCTCCCATCTTGAGCACTGTGTTAAAAAAAGAGTAACAAAATAGACCAAACAAATTACCCTAAATGTAGAATTCGTAACTGCCAGTGACTTCTCATTCACATCACTAATTCAGTTGTTTCATACTAACTATTTGCCAATTCTAGAGCTAATTTAATACCTAATGTTGGTGCCTGAATTTTCATATTTAACAGCAACTATCAGTAGAGGACCTTTTTTCTTTTTTTCTTTTTTTAAACAGAAAGATTCTGTAGCAGCTCTCAGAAGATCTGTGGTGTCTAAGATCAATTTCCATGGATATAAATAATTAGCTATATGTTCTCCTCCACCAGCACAGCTTCCTGGCCCAGTATGATTAATTCTTCACTGCCAGCATACATCACAGGGAGAAGTAGGCCTTGCATTCATTTTACGAGGAATTTGGACAAAAAGGGTCATTTTTTGATCCTAAGCCACACTTTTTAAACCCTGCTCCTGTTTATTGCAAAGCCCTTACTTTTGCCATATCTTACATCTATCCTTGTATTTTACTGATGTCCACAGCTACAGTTCAAGTTACATAGTTTATCATATCCATTCATAATTCGTCAGCAATATCGCTAGTGCATGAAACTTAATTTCAGTGGTTAGCCACAATGAATGCCAGGTGAAATGAAAAAGGTACATCCATAACTCATTCCCAGAAGCCTCTACCCAGTCTTTCAGGGCTCTATTTCCAACCATGTCACTTGGTGAGGAAAACTAACACTTCTTAGCTTCAAACAAATAATAAAGTGGTTCAGCTAGTGATGAAACATTGTTCTAACCTTACATGGTTAGCAAAAGAGTGAAACAGACTGAAAAGACTGATGTCCACATATATTGAAATGGAAGGATTAGAAGACTAAATAGTTTTCTCAAATAGATAATTTAAAGCAAAGGATTGTGATCAAAATCTTCATATCCTGTGTGCGGATGAGAAGGAAAATGAATAGCAGACAAGTAATTGGACAGCTCTAAAATCATTTAAGAATGGGAGGACTTAAAAGATGCTGCCCAACTGCAATCTTTGTACTTTTATTTCTTTCCTTTTATACAAAACTCAAGGAGAAGGTAAAAGTCTGAAGTTAAAAAAATTACAAACTTAAGATATAGAGAAGGAGGGGATCATACAGAAACAGACATAAACAGGACATTAAGAATAAAATGCTAATTAATTGTCATAAGATACAGTATTTACGTTCATAAAAAACAGTTAGATACTGAATGGTAAACTGATAGTCACAGATAGGATTTTAAATGTTTTGTCCTCCAATTATTTTATAAGGTGCTGAAAGGAGCAATTTTCCAGGAATTTCAGTACTGAACATACTGCTCAATACAAGGACACCTCTGTAGGAAGATACATTTAGAGATTCAAGATACAAGGCAGACGGCTTCAAGTCAACATGAACATCAACTGAATTCAATTACTACCAGGTACAGAAATCCATTGATGACTTGGTTTCTGAATTTTGGTATCGGCTATAAATCTGTCGATTGTAGAAAAGAAACACACATTCTTGAATAATAAAAGCTCCTCAGGCATGGCTCTTAGTATAAAAAATATCATTTGGCAATTAAATAAAGAAAAATCTTGAGTTGCTGTAGAAATCGGGAATTAGTGGTCAAGAACTGAGTTCTGTCCCTTTCCCGATAAGGAAAGCAAACAATGTCTTTATCAGTTTATTATACCTTAACATTTTATCAAAAAAACATTTTTAACACAATAGGGTTTTTGAAGGGGGAGGAGCAGGAAGTTAAACATGATATGAACTTGTGTTGAAAGCCTGGGCCTACTGAACTGGGCAGTTTTGCTACTACTAAGCTCAACAAGGGCAGGATTTCACATAAATTTTATGTAAAATTATCTTAGTCAAATTTCACCTGTGGCTGTTTATGGGTATAATCTAAAGCCCAACTGAAAGACTCTTACGGATCTTGGATAAGAATCTGAATAGCATCTTAGATTAGTTTTTTTTAATTTTTTTTTTTTAAACCAAATAAGCAAACAAAAAAACCAACAAAAAATATCAGAAAGAAGGAGGGACAACGGAAGTGAGCAATAACTAAAATTCCAGAAATTACAGGTCACTTATTTTATACTGCAATGTCCTTCGTTTATCAGTCAGTACTCTATGTCACACACTTGGTTTCATTCACCCCCAGAACCTAATAGGAAGAAGGAAGTCTGGATATCTAAGCGCAACACCAGACCATGGGGAATGGAAAACCTCAAGTCTAAAGAGACCCAGCTGATTGCTTCCCTGGATACACACTTTAAGTTTATTCTTATTAAGGTTAACTGTAGAAAGTGTGGTGCTCAGGAATCAGAGTAATGTATTATGTGTGAGGATGGGCCTATGCAGATTAAAATTAATCTGGATTTTCATTAAATTAATAGCCCTGAGTAGGTCAACCAACCAAGAAAGGGTGATATCACTGTCTTTCAAATTACATTTCTGAAATTCACCTCAGTTGAAATTTCCTGTGTGGGAGCTATGTAGGTCACCACACTGATTAAGAGGACAGCCAGTTAATTTTGGAATTAAAAAACCCTCCAATTATGAGGCTTCAAACATAGAAAACAAAGAAGGCTGAGAGCAGTCCACACTGCATCTGACAACGATGCTGGCATTTGGAGCAGTAATGTAACTTTTGCCAGGGCCAATGAAAGCAGTAGAGCAAAAATCCCACCAATGACTCCCATACCGTCTGTAGAGTATCTACCAGGTAACACGTCATCCCAAGGCAGCATCGTAAGAAATACAACATTATACACATGCATATACCCGAATCTCTTGTTTTTAAAGCCTAAAGATGCACGCTGCATGGTAAAGGGCAATTCAAAATAGAAAATGGAGGGGAAAAGTTCCTCCCTTAGAGCTGCAGCACTATCCACAGCTGATTATCTACTGTCTGGGAAACCAAGGTCAGACCCAAAACCAAAGAGACAAAAATTAGGATTGTCCTAAAAAACCCAAAACAGTCAAGTGTGCTATACTTCACAAGCACTGAATATAGCCCTTACTGCAAAATATTTATAATCTAAAGGATAACTAATCGCTTGAGCCACATTCTTTTATTCTCCCATTGACCATTATCCAATAAAATTTTAATGCAAGTTGCCGTAGGTAAATAGCTGTGAGTGAACATCTGCTCACCTGATCCAGGAACAGGCTGATTTGATCAGGCAGATTCAGTCATCACAATAACATCAAACACATAGATTGACCCCACATTTATGAACTTCAGCTTTCCTGAATACTCGGATATGACCCATAATTTCCACTCACTTCACTTCAACCAGTCTTCCCTGATGATTCTTTCTTTAAAATGAAAAAAAAAATAAAAAAAAAATCCCAATATTTTGAACTGCAAGCAAGTCTAAGAAAAAAATGTCTGCAGCTCCTGCTTAGAGGGAAAAAACATGAGAGAATGAAATCCATATAATAAATTATTCCATGAAAGCCGTGTAATCCTCTGAATTATGCTCATGTATTTTCTGGTTTTTATTTTATATGGACATTGAGCAGGGAAGTTATTTATACAGGAACATTTTCACACTGTCTGCAATTTGCATGCCATCAGTTTTGCTCCTGTCTTTGAAATGGGAAGTAGAATAAGACTGACATCTATGGTGTGCAGATCATGGTGTGTTGGGCAGTCCACAAAAAAATCATTTATCAGACTCTTTAAAGCTGCAAAAATATGTTAATTTGTTCCTGGGACTGTGCATACTGAAAATGCTAACAGTGCTACTGCCACCTCAGAGAAAAACAGAGATTTTGAAGTTAGATCATGAGATAAAATTCTCCTAACACTACTAGCAAAAACGTGAATTTTTGAAATTGTTTGTAATCTTGGGGGAAGGAATATTGCTTTATAGTTGTTTATAAAAGACAAAACCCCCTCAGTAAAATAGAAACAAAAATAGCGAAAAAATATCTCTTTTGAGCTTCTCAGAGCTGAGCCTGCTATATTATATGCCTCTGCAGTAGGGATCAGACTGTTGTTTGGTTGGTTGGGATTATTTTTTAATAATAGAAGAGTGCTTGAACTCTGTTTTGAAACTGGGACAGTACTCGTCCCAGCTTCGCTGTCAATAGGTTCATTAATTTCCCATCGACACAAGTGGCCTGAGCAAGCTAAGGATGGTTCCTCATTTCCTGCTGACAAGGAGGTTTTGAACCCAAAATTTTATTGAGTCTTACCTGGTTTTGGAACAATTCTCAAAGTAAACCTGATAGGATATATTGTGCATCCTAAACCCAAACCCGAAAATGAAATAGCGTTGTAAAGGAATCTGGCTATTTCTGAATGTTAAAGCATCCACAACAGAGAGCAAAGGATGATTATTTGTAGGTTACACCTGAGGGGGTAAGAGGACAGAGAAGTTAAGGCCAAAGACAGTTAAAATGATACTGCCCAGATGTAATACACAGCAATTCTCTGGCTGGATAGGAAAATAATGAGAAAAGGGGGAAAAAATATCCTGAAAAATTGGCAATAAGTAACATTCTCAATTCCCCAATGCCAGTGAGTGACAGAACTGCAAATAGGATGCCCAGGCATCCTAACTTGCACACTAATGCCCAATACCGTGAACTTAGCAAACTTGCAGAAGTATTCCTATCCATTAATATTGCTAGTTACTGGTTATAATTTCAACCCAAACCAATGCATGTGGCTGCATGCTCTTTCTACAAATCTATCGAGATAAATAGGAGTCTTGGATAAACTGCCTCGAGTGAACTAGGGTTATTCAGCCTGGAGAAAAGGAGGCTGAGGGGAGACCTTATTGCTCTCTACAACTACCTGAAAGGAGGGTGTAGAGAGGCGGGGGTCGGTCTCTTCTCCCAAGTCACGGGCGACAGGACTAGAGGAAACGGCCTCAAGTTGCGCCAGGGGAGGTTCAGGCTGGATATTAGGAAAAATTTTTTCACTGAAAGGGTTATCAGACATTGGAATGGGCTGCTCAGGGAGGTGGTTGAGGCACCATCCCCGGAAGTGTTCAAAAGACAGGTTGACGTGGTGCTGAGAGACATGGTTTAGTGATGGTGTTGCATTTTGTTGTTTTGTGGGTGTTTATTTTTGTCAGTTAGGTTGATTGGTTGGACAAGATGATCTTGAAGGTCCCTTCCAACCTAGAAGATTCTGTGATTCTGTGAATTGTGCAGCATATTAGATATCCTACGTCGGAAAAGCAGTCCTCACCCTACGTGCAGCCAGTGAGATAACACATCAACCACCCAAGCCATGGCACTTTCATGTAAAGCAAAGGGAAGTGGATACCTCAAATAAAGCACTTTGAACAAGACAGGTACAACGTTTGACATGTCAAGATCATTGCAACACAGATTTCCTTCCTCCAGAAACTGGGGAACAAGGAGGTGAGAAAGACTGCAGTAATGAAAGGTTACCAAAAAGCTAATTCATTAGTAGGTGGGCATTTTAGTTGAAAGCTCTTGCATCACTGGATTCAAACCAAGCCTGTTCTGCTCTTGCCTCTCTCGGTGACTTCACTTAGATGACGTTTTAGTTCTGAACTCCATTGAATGCTGTCTATATTTTGGGTACTGAACATTTATAATTAAATATATTTATACAAGACTGTATTTAAATAAATGTAGCAAAAAGGTCAGAGAATGGATATCATTTGATGCATGCAATTTAACCTGAGTTTTGTATTTCAGATATCAAATACTCAAACCAGTACTTGCAACCAGCCAACCCAGAGAGAAAATGTGTTTGGGTAAAATACATTTTACTAGATTCTCCAAGTTGACAGGTGCAGGTAAAATTATACTCTACCTGACAAAACATCCATAGATGTGATTAGAATTAAGCTTTTTATATCAGAGTAAAAGACAGGGCAAGAGTTAATTACTAAATAGTTAATTATTACATTTAGCCCAGTGAGTAAATGAAGCAATTTATCTTTCAATCTTGATGTTGTCTGTCTGTACACCACTGTACATTTTCAGATGTTTTCTTATTAAATTTGCTAACAGAACAGTTTTTACTGGGCACTTCGTCAAAGGTAATCCAAGTTTTTAATGCAATGACTCATAGTTTTTCATAATCTAATAAAAGTGGCCTGAAATTGAATACAAATCTAAAAATTCACTTTATGATAAAAACTCCACAGCAACATACTAGGAGACAAGGTAAAACCACACATTTTTCATATTGTAAGATATTTTCTAGCCCAATGAACACATACAAGCAACTGTTATAACAACACTAAAATGTTGCCATTTAACTACAATTCATGTTCTTTAATATATTTGTCTGCTATGTGGTTGGGCTCAATACAGTTTGATCAATAATTTCCTGAGGAAGCTATTTGGAATATAAAATATCATTTAAGTGGGGAAAAAAGTTGTGATCCATATAATATGTATATTTTTGTTTTAAAAACCCAACAAAACCCAAACTACTATATTAAGAAACTATATTGTTTTATAGAATTCATACAGTGGGTGTGACATGCTGTAAGGTTTTTTCTTTTCAACACGTCTTCAGCCTTCCTCCACAGTAAAATATGAATGCTTCTGTTGTAATTGCAACAGTTTTTAATACAAGCCCAACTCCATGAGGATACACGCTGCTATATAAATGTGCAACTTCTGCCTTTCAATAACATTTTCATAGGAAACCAGCAGTAAGGGGAAAAAATAGATGGAAAAAGAATGAAGGTATATTTTCAAATTTAATGACTAATATATCACAGAATCATGGAATTGTCAGAGTTGGAAGGGACCTCTAGAGATCATCTAGTCCAACTCCCCTGCTAAAGCAGGATTGCCCAGAGCACATCACTCAGGACTGTATCCAGGTGGGTCTTGAAGATCTCCAGAGAAGGGGACTCCACCACCTCCCTGGGCAGCCTGTTCCAGGGCTCTGGCACCCTCACCGGAAAGAAGTTCTTCCTCATGTTTGAATGGAACTTCCTCTGTTCCATCTTGTGCCTGCTGCCCCTCGTCCTGTCACTGGGAACCACTGAAAAGAGTTCGGCTCCATCCTCCTTCAGCCCACCCTTTGGATACTTATAAGCATTGATAAGGTCTCCCCTCAGCCTTCTCTTCTCCAGGCTAAAGAGTCCCAGCTCTCTCAGCCTTTTCTCATAAGGGAGATGCTCCAATCCCTTAATCATCTTTGTTGCCCTATGCTGGACTCTTTCCAGTAGTTCCCTGTCTCTCTTGAACTGGGGAGCCCAGAACTGGATGCAGTATTCCAGTTGTGGCCTCACCAGTGCAGAGCAGAGGGGGAGAATGACCTCCCTCAACCTACTGGCCACACTCTTCCCTATGCAGCCCAGGATCCCATTGGCCCTCTTGGCAACAAGGCCACATTGCTGGCTGATGGATAGTTTACTAGCCATCAGGACCCCCAGATCCTTCTCCTCAGTAGTGCTTTCCAGAAGATCCATCCCTAACCTATACCATCTAATAAACACACTAATCACAGTTAAAGGGTTCAGATAATTCTGGTCACTTTTTTATTTTTCTTGGAACTATAAGAGAAAAGCTACAATATTTTAACCTCCCGTTCTATGAAACAAAATTACTTATGATAGTGGAGAGAAAGTTACTTTAGAAACTCTTCAAAGAATATTATTTTTGCGGAATTTATCAAGTCACATTATACGTAGCATTAGCGTAGTTCCCTTTGTGTGTGTGTGTGTGTGTGTCCTGGTTTAATTTCCAGTCAGAATACATGCTTTTTGTTCAATAATGCCACAGAACTAATTAATAATTTTCATCCTTTCTCTTAAACCAGAATATAAAAAACTGCAAGTCTTGAAAAGTTCTTCTTATGTAGCACCCACTATCTCATACAAAAAAACTCCAAAATAAAGCTTAGATGAATTTTCATAGGGCAAGCTGTGAAAATTTACCCAATGTGTAATAGAGTCTTATAATACATAATTTTTTCCTTAATTCTGATTTTGATTTACATTCTCAGTGGATAAGTCATAAAAATCAACACAAGTTGTGACTAAAACACAGGCACAAAGTCTGAGTGTGCACTTCCAAGAAAACATAAGGAATTTTAAAGAAAGAACTCAGCTAAGATCTACCAATTTACCTCAGCCGAACACCACACACAATAACCAGAATATCACACACAGACTAGTCATTTTTGCTGAGATTGCACAGAAACATCTTTCAAGCTATTTGACAGCGTGATGCGATTCAAGCAGGTATCATTTAAATATTTACAATATGATTACTTAGATAAAGTTTCAATCATTTCTGTAAGCAATTTCAGGGGGAATCAAACTCGGAAAAGCGTGGAAATTACTACAGCGCTACGTGTCCATGCTTCCAGAAATACCAAATTTAATGTGCAGCATGAATCATTTTTAGCCCTGCTAAGTTGAAATCGAAAGAAGCTATCTAGGATTTTTAATCAAAGCATTTTTTTGAGGATGCAGACCACTCCATAAACCAATAAATAAACAGTCTGAATGGGCAAAATATCAAAAATCAGACTGCTTCAGCATAAGCATGTACAGCCTGCTAAAATAACAATGGCTCTAGCAGGACGCAAGTATTCAAACCTATCTCCAAAGGTACATGTGCAATATTCTTATTTCTACAGGGACATTAGCTTTTCTATAGCCAATTGTTTGGCTAGCATCAGCACGTCAGATGTACAGTTTCCAACCGCGCACTTAGGTCTGCCTGCTTGGCTCAGATGATGTAAAAACCTTCCTATTTCTAGTCTAATAAAATCACCTATCTACCTCAGGAGATGCCGCAGGAAAGCACATAAAGTAACAGAACATAAAAAGCAACAGTTCCAACCAGTCAACTTCATAGGGGCCAATTCTGATTTGATTCATACAAGTTTAAGTCACAATCTCCTTATATCTACATAATAATCTATCTTCCTGACAAGAAGACTGGGTGCCTTTGCAGGCCCAGACTGCTCAACAGTTGCTGCCGTCCTACAAAGAAATGTTAACTTAGCTCTGCTGACCCATTCTAGCATTTGATTTATTTCAGCTGGCAATAAGATGAGACAGAGCGTGTCCGTAAGAGGCGGAATTTGGCTGGGCAGCTCTCAGGGGAGGCATGCCTTTAGTTTGTGGGTTACCTCGTTATTAACCAAAACCATGTCAGCATCCTCCACCTCCTCAGAGCCTGGGCTCGGGTGCAGCAGTGCTCTAATTCCAGCCCAAAGGCAGGCAGGGAGGATGGAGGTTCGGAAGAGTAGCTGAACTCTGATGGCACACCTTCCAAACCAACACACTGTTTGCATTCACACATTAATTATTGTTTATATTTGCCTCTAATCTGCATATGTATTTTAAACGATTCACTGAAAGTGTGCTCTTACAATTAAGAGTAATCTTCAATTACTTCCAGCCAGTGTGTAGTCTCGCCTGCCAATTAATTACAGAGTTCATGAAAAGTGTTTACAAATTAAGCAATTGAAAGGCTAAATACAGCAGAGGAGTCATCCTGATGAGGCAGGAAATAAAAATGCCCTAAGGTAATTTATGACTCTGTTCTTGTGTCCACAACCGAAGACTGAAGGGAACGTACTAAAACTCAATTGGCAATTTTCCAGGGTGCCAAAATGATATTTTATACATAATAGGTCTCCACAACTCGCAAGATTTATAGTGCGTTCCGAAATGTGAGGCTCTTAATGGCAACAATAGATCAGTCCTTGTTTTACAAGTTACAAATGCTTTTTAAGAGCCTTTTTCCTAACAGTCTTTTGACTTCATAACAGCTGTAATTAAAGTTGACAGGAGCTGTGCTCCCTAATTTTTCATGCTTTGTAGCAAGAAAGATGTACCATCAGTGATTTAAAAGTTAGAGAAAAAGGGGAACTTATTGTAGGAAAGTACCTGGGTCATTAAGTTCAGTCACCTACAAATACATTTTATAACTGTTCTGATTAACTTCTCGGGTTCCTTCTTCAGAGAGCCCCGAAGAGTCTGACTGGAATTGCTAGGACTGTTTCTCTAATTTCGGTTTATACCCACTTGCTTTTGTGCCAACATTGTATCCTGAATTAATCAGGTAGGATTTTTTTCAGAAAAGACATAATGATATTGTGGAATTCAGTGCCACAAGATACTGGAAGTATAAAGGGATAAATTAAAAAGTGTGGATTTACGTAAGAAATAGATGAGCTCAAAATCTGATCAGATGAAAAAATGGAAGTCCATCAAGAGCTATTAAAAATGCAAATATAGCTTGGTAAAGTTCCTGCACTTCAAAGTGAGAATGTAAAAGTAGGAAAAAAATACAACTCTGCACTTGTCAGTTCCTACGTTATTGCCATAAGCATCCAATACTGGCTACTAGCAAAGAAAAGGCAGTGGGATAGAAGATAACTCCTAGACTGTCCTCAAACAATATTTTTCACGTAAATATAAATCAAGCAAAAGCCCTCATAGTAGTCAAAGATTCTTTTCCACTCCATTTTTTTCACTTTATCTAAATTGCAGAAAAGAAAGCCCCCTTCACTCTAAGTATTGAAATATGCTGAAGGTCTCCAGTGCAGTCATTGCTAGAATCTGAGATGGAATGTATAAGAAAATTAAGGACAGCAGCAATTAAACACTTTTTCCTCTTTTCTTTCAAGGAATTCTTGAAAAAGCCTCTAGATATTAAATAAGGTCAGCCAAAACCAGGTCCATGATGCAACTGTTCATAAGTGATGCCTTAAATAGCAGCCTTTTGATTAGCCTTGGCCACATGAAAGAAGTTTTCCTTTGGATTAATTGACTTTTTCAATTACTACAAAAAACGCTGAATGTGGCTTGACAGCACTTGATATGACAGTAACAATAATAACCAATCTTTGCTTCTCATCCACACACTCTAAAAGCATTGCCATGGAAACATTTATCCCTTTACCCCTTTTATGCTGAGATTTGTTCCCTTCAATATGTCCGGCTACGTAAGGCTGTTGGCCTGTATATTTTCATAGTTGCTGAGGGAGAGACCGGGGGGCCGTAGGAAGAGAGACAGGATGCTTATATAGCCTGGAGCAGCACGTTTATGAAAATCCCCTCACAGCGAACTACATCCCTCCCTGACTGAAGCAGGCTTTCAATGTTGCCCCTAAACTATGATCAACCGTAGATTTTTGACAAGTATCAAAACACATTACCGTATAGAGTTAGCAGGCAGGCAGAAAGTCCTGCCAGAAAATTGTATCTCCTGGCAGATATACTACAGCAATGTCTTCTTTATAATTCAATGGGAATTTATTCAGGCAACAGGTGCAAAGGCAGTCTCTGAAAAACTGATTCTAGCTCAAATCTCCAAAAAGCAATACATGCTTCTCCAGAGACCAAGGTAGGCGAATGATTAGGCTATGGCAGGATTAAGGAGTAAAGTCTGTTTTCTCCTCTCAATGGATATGTTTTATTATCTATAAATAATAGGATTGTGGTTGTTGGGTTTTCACAGAAAATAAAATACTAATGGACCACAAGGGCTCTGTAACTGCAGGCTTCAAGGAGCATGTGTGCTTTCAGCTGTCGTGTGGAAACACTACCTCTAACGGTAACATCCCAGGACCAAAATACTTATTTCCTTAAAGTCTTCCTTCAAACCCTAGGAGCTTTACTCCTCCAAGTCAGAGAAGGATATTCATCTAGAGATGAGTGTCAGAGCTGTTCCCTTGCCTGAAAAAACAGTTTCATATTTGTAGTTACATATTTGTATTCCAGAACTATCTAAAATATAAAATTACATGTTTTAATCATTATTGAATATTAGTCTGTCTAGAAGAGGTATCATAGTTGCTTAGTATAATAGAAATTAGGTCAGCTTCAGTCTACTTATAAATGCCTGGTCTTCTCTTTTAGATTTTTTTAAGGAAAAAACAGTCTTTGTTTACATTAAGGGACCATTTCTGGACTTTAGTTCCTACTTAGTATTTTTGCCTTGCAAAGGGTTTTGTAGCATTTGTTATCTTAAAAACTCGAGCTTATTGGCCTTATTTTTTGTGTCTCCAGAAAATGTATCTATCCAGTTTAGGCTGTTTTGGGACTGAGCAGTCTTCTGTGCTCTGCATCCTATAGAGGTTTGGGTTCATTACTGGAACCTAAATCAAAATGCTAAAAAGTGATCTGTACATAGGCTTCACAGCTAACCCCAAAGACGTTGCTTTGGATGCATGGTAACCCTCAATGCCTTGCTGTAGCGTTAAATAGAGAGAAGCACAACTCCTAAATCACTGAAAACATCCCTGCATCAGGCAGAGTGCTGGCTGGGAATTTCCCATCAGACTTATCTGCACAGCCAGATGCAGAGATTGCCATCATCCATAAACTGCAAGGCTAAACACCTCGAGCATTGAAACCCAGGAATGCGCAGGTTTAGCTGTTTTCCTTTCAAGTTTAAGGATTAAACGCAGAAGCGGTGCAGTTATTTTAAGAGCTGGTCCCACGAAGTAGCATATGTTATATCACAGGATAAAGATACTAAGCTGGATCCACCTGCCATTAAACAGAATAGAAAAGCTCCTACCGAGTACTGCCTTCAGAGGAGAGTCATTGTTTTGAAACTGAAACCACACAAACACAACTCTAAAACGTGCTTCACTAACACAAAAGCTTATCTGGGGAATTACGAGGATTTTGGAGTAACATGCCTGCGAAGATTCTGGAGCAAAGAAGATACAGCAGTTTTCAAGAACAATTAACTAACTTCAGTGAGGAATTCTAATTATGTTTCTGTACTATCTCGATGTTATGAATGACATCTTATACATAGAAGTTTTCAGAAGTTAAATGGTTTATTGTTATAAAACCAAAAAGAAAATTCACAGATGCAAAAATCTGGAGAACCTTATCAAATTCCACTTCTAAAAGGAAGGAAAATTAAACTAAATATTACCAAAAAGGAGCAGGTGTTACTCTATGAAGCGACAGTGGAAGAAGTGAGAATTACAACCTGCAAGGAGCTTAGTTTAGAGCCACAATTTTAGGCACTCAACACCTATAATTAGGGTCAGATTTAAAATAAGTTACCTGATGTGTGAAAGCCTAATACATCCCATTGGATGTCTTTCTAGTTAAAACCTAGCTTTCACAGTATCAAACTCTGAACAAAAGGAATATATGCTTCTTTTTTTTGGGATGCTGAGCAGTCATTGGTCAGAGACTTTTCAAAAGATACTGAGATAAATTCAACCTCAGTATCCTGCAAAAAATAGGACTTTGGCCTGCAAAATATCCCCTAATGGCTTGTTTTAACATTGAAACATTTGTGTGTCTCGTTTCAATACTATTTCATATTTATATTTTTGTACTGTGTTATCATTGCTATTATAAAGCTGGTTCAAAGCAAAATTAAACAAATATTTTTATCAAAAAACCCATTGTCATTACATAAAGAAGGCCTCATCTCCTTTCTACTCCAAGTATTTAAAAAATGCTGTGTCTTCAAATCAGATTCAGAAGGCAAGCAACATTTTTAGTTCAGAACTTCCATCCTCCACACAGCTCAGCATGTAGCCTTCTTGCCTGGATTTCTGCATATACCGATAGAATGTCACCAAAAATGTACATGTGCACCTGAATTTGAGAGTCAATATCTATTTTATTTCTGGAACAAATTGCCCTTGGATCCATAAAGTGTTACCATAACTAAGAATATATGATTGTTGAGGAGGCCAACCGTTGCCTCACTTTGCAGAATCTATCATAGCAATTATGCTGCTGTGTGTCATCAGTTACAAGTTACTTTAATGACTTGTTTGCTAAATCTGACTCCTACCTACAAAAGTGCTTTAATTCATTAATTTGCAAAATACCTTAGCATATAAGCATCAAAGCTGTTTTAAGAGCTACAGAAGTGTCATCTACTAGAGAAGATAACTGCAAATTAAATTGGGAGTGGGAAAGAGGAGGGAAAAAATTATAATGGGTGTTTATATAGAGCTGTACAGAAAAGCTGAGTATTGAGTAAGAAAGGTACCTTTAGACTACTGTAGGCTTTCTTTCAATTACGTGCACGAAGTAGGATTAACTCACGGTTAGATTTTGACTTGGCACTTGGGCTTATATATGGGAATGGCACTTCGGGTTGCTCCCAGGTCAGGGAAACCTGTGTCTGCCACTAGGAGACCATATGTTCCACCCAACTCGAACCCATCAGGCACCGGTAGGCGAGCACTCTTTTGAAGCAGCGTGTCTAAAATTATCACAGTGAAGCGAAATCTCTCCCCTCAGGGACACTCGGCTGCAGAGAAACCCACTTTCCTGAGGTTTTGGGGAAGCACAATAGTATGAAGATACAGATGAATCCTGGTGAATGAGGTCAGCCACAAGACAGAGCATACTGTATTTCAGCAGTGGATATTATCACCTCTGGAAGAAATACAAGAGCTGGGTAGCCTACAGATCTTTATATTTCTGAGAGCTTCACATCAGTGTCAGTCAGAACAAGGAGAACTGCCTGAATAAAAGACACTGTTCTCCCAGAAAAGCACAAACACAAAACTCCAAACTGTTAATAGAGCAAAGAAGAAAGAATTGATGGTCCACACTATCCTCAACCTCTGAGAAATAAATTTTTTCTACTTATTAATTTTTTATATGAAGAGATTTATTCTCATTCCCTCTTATGTAAGTAATCGTCTACTTAAGGAATTATCAAAAGTGTGAATGAACAGTGACAGAATTTAAGGAATTTGGCTTCTAATGACTTTTAGTAGCTGCTGCATTTAATTATTTTTGAAATCCTTCTTAGTAAGGAGAACTGGATTAAAATCAGTTTGCAGAGCAATAACTTGGGAAGGGAGTGACCATGCATGCCTCACCATGTGAACATGATATTCGGTGTCAAACAACTATAGGCAGTAGCTACGGTGGAAGGAATTAAAATTCAAAAGGGAATTTCACATTGCCCAAGGTGCAACAGGACATAACGCTGCACTATGATACCACTGATTCACACAGACGTGCACAGGAATGCAACAGTCTCAGAGACAGAAAAAATAACAGCTAAGTTAGACGAGGCAACATCAATAATGTGTTTAAAGATGATTCTTGCTAGTTAACTATTTTCCCTATAGATCTCACTTTGATTATTAGTGCATGCCTACTACTAAGCTTAACAATTTATTAGATACAGCGCATCGATGATTTCTCAAAGTCTTAAAACAGGCTGTATCAAAAGTGAAGGAAGGCACTTAAGGGAATCCCTGGACTTTTCCCTGGACTGAAAAATCCCTGGTTTTTTCAACCAACTTCTATCCTTCCTTAAGCAGTCATGTTGCCTGAGAATGTACCTGAAGGTGGGAGTTTATGTCTTTGTGGAAACTGTCATGCAAATATTAATAGGCAATGGAAGACCTGGAATTAGAATGGAAATAAATTTGTAACCCCAGCTATAGGGTTCTGATCAGCTCCCTCAGTAATTATAGAGATTAAAGAGAGAGCAATTTAAATAGAAACCAGGTAGAATCATTAGCATTGTTGCACGACCTCCACAGAACAGGTCTGTCAAACCAAAAAAGGTAGACCTGTGTGCTTAGAAGAAAAACCTGTTTGTGCCATTCTGAATCTTCACCAGCAACAATAAAATAAATCTGCCTCCTCGCAGAGGGACAGAGGAAAGGAAACTTCTGATGGAGCAGAGTAATAAACTCCACCAGCTTCCCCTTATCATCTGAGTTTTCTTGAAGAGGGTCCTTTTCAAAGAAAAAGACACATCGCAGGTACCAAACAACACACTGTACTTAATCATGGCTTTGTGATACCATCAGACAAGTTTTAAATATTAGCAGGGGCTGTAATTTTCCTTGCAGTGCTCACAAAAATGTGTATTTTCAGGGAAAAAAAAAGACAGAAGGACAGTCACATTTGACACTGAAGACAGAGAGCCTGTGCCTAATGGGCTGGAGAAAATGTCTAAAAGCAGTTCATCTCTCTGAACTCCCTGAATGACCCCTGTAATGCTGTTGTGGCTAGCAAGACATATTGCTACAAAATGGGCAAGGGACAATTGCATGAAGGACAGCTAAAACTTGCACACTTGGTCAGTTTTTCAAAATATTTTGAGGCAAGACATCAGCTTCCCTCTTAATTCATCTGAACAGCCTAATACAGCCACCTTCAGTACTGTTAACGTATTAACCTACATTCTGGCAACCAGTTTAAAGCTGAACATGAAGTGCTTAACAAACAGAGCTCGAAATGAGATCTATTATTTTCTGTCTGTATTCAGATTTTACGTGCAAAATACAGAACAGTGTAACCCTGTAGTTACTGCCAACACATTACCAAGCCTTATGACCTTATGAGGGTTGTACTTCCTACAACCCTGAAGAGCATCACAGCCCAATCTCCTTACACCACAGCAGCATTAACCAGGAAGAGCAAGCAGTGGTAACCCCCTAAGTAGCCATACTCAGACATTGTGAAGGGGACAAGATTAGGACAGATGCAGTGTCAGACATTTCCTCTTTATTGCTGGACACTGCTTTAAAAATAGCACTGGCTCTCCAAAACAGAAGATATGACCAAGGGATGGGAGTATTTTGTTTCACGCAAGCTCCATATGTCTTTTGTTTTCCAGGCTGGTGCCCGAAAATGTGGAGCACACAAAATCTAAATACAAATTCAGCTTAGTAGAGTAGCAATGAATGCTGAGATATTTACCCTAGCAAGTTTCCTACCGAAAGACCTGGCAGTGCTACTTCACAGATAGAGCGCTACCCAAACAAAAGAAAGAAAGAAAGAAACAAACTAACAAAAAACACAAAGAAAAAGGGAAACAAAACAAGGCAAGCAATGCAGTATGGACAATTCTCCTACGAATGTTGTTGCTTTTCATTCAACATGGATACACAAAACACTCAAGTTTTAGGGTAGGCATGTCCCTGTTCAGGAAGAAAAAGGGGCAAAACCACAGCCAGAAGATGAGACTGGCCACTGTCTGCCCTTAGGTGTGCTCCCTGGTAGTGAGAGACAGCAGCAGTGGGGAGTGTGGAAACAGTTTCATTTTTCTTTCTGTTCAGAGGAGAAAGTTGCAATTAAGTTGGTGAAACAACCAAATGATGAATGAATGTGTGAAATCTAGAGGGGGAGGGAGAGCGAGGTGCAAGTTTTTTTTGTTAAATTGTTGGTAAGCTCTGAGAAGGGGCGCTGAAGCAGTGACATTTTCCCAACTGTGAGAACCCACCCTGCAGTTCAGGACTGTATTTACTACTACCAGCTATGGAACAAACAGAAGACTGTCTCCCTCTGGCACATGGTTCCTCAGCAGCAGCACCCTCAGTTTTCCCTTCTCCCTCAGTAGCATTTCAGGTAGAACTGAAAGAGTGAACTCAGAGACTCAGCTTGGAACTACATCTGACTTGCCAAGCCTCTTCCACCAGCTATCATCCACAAGCCAGGAAACCAATTGACTTGTGTGCCGGGCTGTTCGCAGAGCTGGTAGGAAGAACTTGGTGGTTTGGCCTTAGGCTCACAGAACTAGGCTAAAATAAATTAGCAACTTCCAGGCTAAAATAATTTAGCAATTATTTTCTGATAACAGAAACAATTTCTATCCACCCAAAGCCCCACATCATTCTCATATTTCCCAGAACAGAAGCATCTTTTAAGGGGAAATTCTCTCCAGAAAGAGGACTAGGTGTTTTGCACCCCCCTATTCCCTATGGCTGTAATAATGATGAAGATCTCAGCAAAACAGGAATAAGGATATTGCATCCGGCTCCCCCATAGCAAGCACTCACTGGTAAAAAAAGGCCACCACTGACCTTAATATTGCAGTCCAGAACACCCATGAAAATCCAGAAATCCCTGTTGGACTTACTGGCAGCTGCGCATGCAGAGAGCCCTTTGAAAAGCAGGTCCATGTCTCTGTTAAGGTCAGCTCTGCCAGCAGGGTCCTCTCCCAGGGCTCGAGAAAATCCCAGAAGTCCTCCAATAAATATCCCACAGAAGAGAGGGTCGGTGTTTTACCTGTCCTGTTGTGATTTTCCTCAGCGTTCTGTTCACTCAGCAATAAAGGGCAACCTTAAAACTGCAAATCAGGGCTACATACCAACTCTGCTTGGCTCCTCCACAGAAAGAAATTCCTGAACTACATCCCTCCATAGGCTCTCCAGCTGAGGACTCCGGAACAACTGCTCTGTATTGAAACTTTGGCTGAAAAATGTTAAGAATTGTACATTCAGCAGCCGCAGACTACTGTAGTGAAGTTGCATGAAAGCCAACTTTTTCTTCGTCTTTCTTAACTGTATTTCTAAGCAGCTCTCCACCACTCTAACCTTTTTTGGGGGGGATTATGGAGATTTCCCTGGCATTGATGAACGCAAACTGCCACAGTTTGGGATTAGTTTTAGGATCAAGGTTAAATCTTTACCCTTCATAGCCTAAGAGAGGAGAAATCTTCAAAGACTTACATCAATAAGATCACTGGTTTTTTTCTTTATGCTAAGCCTGTTTTTGTCTCAGTGGATTTTAAGTGTTATGAAGTATCATAATATCTGTTGCAATATATGTTTTTACATGGAAACGCTCAAGTAAATGATATTTCAACCTATTCTAATTCTGATTTTAAAATAACAACATCCCTTCTTACTTAACAGCCAACTCATTCCTAAAATGCATTTAATTGAGGTTCAAAGCAATGTTGTTCAGGTTAAAAAAGTTATAGTTTTATGCAAAAGAAAACAGAGTACATGGCTGTCTAGAGGGTTACCAGAGTATAAAAGTCTTGCCTTTCTTATACAAGACTAGAACAGCAGAACTTCACAAACAACTAAGGCAGAGAGTACCAAAACCTTTACTATCACTTGTTTTGAAAGTAGATAAATCCACCCCACCCCCCCGGCTTCAAATCCTAGCACTCACCATTGAACTCAATCCAAAAATATGTTTCCTGCTGCAATGGGTGGAAGAGCTGAAGGACAACAGATACATCCATGTGCTGTGACATATTCACTTATCCTGAATCAATACTCATGAAACCAGCAGTACTGAGCTCCCACCTATGTGTAATAAATAGCAGAGAGGAGGTGGACACGCAGCTTGCATCCACAGGGGTGCTATACCTCACCCATTTACAACTAGGGAGTGGAAAGAGAAGAAATTATGGGGTTTTATGTGATACTGTGATAACTGTATATGATTTTCCTTTCTATCCTTTCTGCTGTTAGCAATATCAGTATCACTAGCCAATGCATGGGCATCTTGTGAATACTAATCAAGGCAGAAAACACACCTATCTGATGTAGATAGTTGATTTTACTGCACCAACTTTTCTGCAGGGCAAATGGAAACACAGGACAGGCAGTCATCATGAGAAGTGGGGCAGACCAGTGGAGGAAGTGCCCCTGGTGCTGCTGAGGGAAGGTACGCTGCCAGCACTAGCTTTGTCCCTGGCCAGCTGCCCGACTTTGCCCTCTGCATCTGTAAAACGGAGATTAAAGGTGTTTACCGCAATTTAAACCCATTTGGTATGAGAATCTTGTGTAAAATTTAAGTCTTGCAGTTTTGCATCACTACTAATGAGCCCACTGTCTCCAGAAAGAAGAAAAAAAAGCAAATAGCAAAATATTGTTTCCCTATTCTAGTTAGAAGATCATGCTACACCTCTGGGCCCTGAACACCCTACTCATCTCTGCTCGTCGTCCTATGACTACCAAATTCTATTTAATATTTCATTAATGACTTGGATGATAGACTAGAGTGTAGACTTGTAAAATCAGCACGAGGAGAGGGGGTGCAAGCGGGCTGAGGGATAGGACCAGAATCCGAAATGAACCTGATAAATTGGAAAGAAGTTTTAAATCAAGAGGATGCAGTTCAATAAAGACGAGCTCAAAGTGCAACACGGAGCAAAGAGAAATCGAAAACAGATATACAAAATGCAGCCATGCAGCAGAAAAAATATAAGATGAGGCCTAAGTTTGTCGCACAAAGAGGGTACGCATGGATCACATGCCTGTACGGACAAAACAGTCAGCCGCAACACTAAGTACCATTAATGCTGTGTCACGTACCACTTAAGAGTTGTTTTCTCCTCGCTCGGATGAGGCCTCAGTACAGAGCAGCTTTGCATGGAGCGCTGAAAATAGCAAGGAGACCAATTTGGCAGAATCCAGAGGAAAACGAGGACTAATCACACACACACGCACAAACACACCAAACCCAAGAAAACAACAAACTATGAGAAAAGGTTGAAGGAGTTGACAGAAAACATGATGGTTTTCTATGAAAGGAGGGAAAGATGCAGCTTATTTGGAGTGAGGTTAGAGATTATGATGATTCTAATCACCAGAATGGTGAAACATGGAAAATGGCTGGGTAGGGCTGTTGTGGTAGCTCCTTAATTGGAAGCTATTAAGGAATAGGTCAGTTAAGGATAATGTAGGAGCACTTGTCTCAGCGTGTCTAAAACATGGTTCAATGACCTATAGTGGTCCCTGACTGTCCAGTCTAAGTCCTAAACTGGACAATTCACCTCTTTTTATCATGTACTGAAAATTTAGTGTGTTCATTTTATTTTGGGATTATTTCAACTTTTGAGAAATACCATTTATTTAGAGCAGGAAAAGCAACAAAAACGGGGACCAGGCATATTAAAGCAAATGTACGTTGAATCTTTACTGAGAGAGTGATCAAAGAAAATGTAACAGCCAAATAAGCAGGCAAGGAAAAGCTACATAAACCTAGAATGTACAAATCAGTGCCAACACAGCCTGCTAAGTAGGACCTGGCAGATTACACTGGCACACACAAGAGGACTCTGGTCCGTTTGGTATTTGTTCACTCTTTCCCTCACTCTTGCCCTCAGTGCAGAAAGCATTCAGCCCTTGAATTTCAAGTGCCAGTGTATGCCAGCCCCTTTTCTGATTGCTGCTTCTTTGTTTAAATTACAAGCTCTTAGCAGCAAGCACCTTGTTTCATATCATGCTACAAAACACCCACCACTGTGCTGATGTTCTAACAAAGACAGACAAGACAATGGCATTTCAAAAGGCTGATTAAGAAAAGCCATTACTCATCTCCAGGGTCTCATACAATTCCCTTCGGGAAGACAAATAGCGCTACAAATATAGGCCTTTGTGAATAAGGCACTGAGATAAGAACTTAATTTCCATAGGAGGAAAGATATACATTTAGGTTATAACTGCTTTTATTCGTGTGTGAGCTTCCTGCCAGATTTAGCTGCAGCATCACTATGGAAAAAAAAAAAAGTATTGTTTAAGTCATATTACAACATACGGCAGCTATAAATTACTGATTACTGAAGACAGACTTTCATCAGTAACCACCGTATGATAAGAGAGTATCTAGTTAATGAAGAAGTCCACAAGCCAATAAGTTTGTTGAGTGATGTGGAACTGTCTGGCCTAACTAACCTTCCTTTATTACATGAATCCTCCAAGCTACAGCAGCGTCTTGAACAAGCCTGCCTCAAACAGCTCAAACAAAGGCTCGCATTGGAAAGAAATTAGTCAAAACACACAGCTCTTCAGTTTCTAAAGACTCACGATGACATAATTCCCCTTAAAGATTTACTGGTATTACTGGAAGTTAAACATACATCTGGAGGAGAAAAGGATTTGAGGTATAAAAATCTGCAAAAGTAATGGATGTTCAGAAAAATAAATAGATGAACACAGTTTGCTAAAGTGAGAAAGGGAAAGTTCTTTCATGTTTATGCTGTTGAAGCGTTCTGACTTCTGGCTTTAAGAATAAGGCCCATCTGCATTTTGGAACATTTCATAAGTGTCAGACAAATATGTACTGTAAATAAAAGCTCCATTTTAAGTGACCCCAGTATGTTTTACCTTGTTTGTGGTCTAAAAATTCCATTCAGGAGGAAAGTTTGCATGGTAAGTACACTTTCTTCAAACGGCTATTTTTTTCTCTTCCTACAGCTTAAAGATGTTAACTATATATAATAATTCTCATAGGAACCACATATAGCTATATGTATGCCTCATAGAACGTCCCTGCAGTGTGACTACTGCAACAGCCTTCGCGGACTGCATGACATGCGACATGCTCGACTTCAGTTGTTCTGAAAAACTCCATCACATAGAAAAAAAAAAAATCAGTCCAAACAGTCCTAGCACCTTTCATATTCCAACCTGGGAAGGTGGGAAATGGACTCTATTCCCAATCACAGTAAAGGGGCTACTCTTAAAAAACTCTCTAAAGAACGACAGCAAACATCGGATGTGAGGGACTCCATGAGGGAAGTCAGGCTGAATTCCTGCATTCTGATGGGAGAAAAACAGCAATTCCCATCTTTTCAGTGAGATTCAAAAGGTTATCATAGAAAACCTCATTTTTTAAGACACTGCTCTCCAGTAGTGGATTGCTTTACTTAAAAAAAAAAAAAAGAAAAAAAAAAAAAGACAAATGCCACCACAAGGCTGATGTGCCTGACTTTGCCAACACCTTCAGAAACAGAAATCACAGTTGACAGTCAAGACTCCCTCCATATTAAGACCTATAAATAGAAATCAGTATTCCGTGGAGGGAGTCCTTTCCTAAACAATTAAATCTCAATTAGCAATTCCTTCTGCATTTTAATAGACTTATCCAAAGAGTTAGAAATGCCTATCGGCTACCTGGTTACTCAACCAAAAATGTCAAAATAAACCTCTGCAGACTTAAGTTCCTCTTACTTAGAAGAAAAAATATTCACAAACAAACTATGACTCTAGTATGGCTTATACTGTCAAAGACCAAGAAGACCCAGAAATATAGATTCCCCGATGTCAGAAAATATGTGGAAAGCTGTTGCAACAGATGGAGTATTATAAAGACTCCTTTTAAAAGGAAGAAAAAAGAAAATGTTAGCCACTCTCAAGCACACGCCTCATCTTGGTGTTCATCTAACCAAACATAATTTCTACTTTTTTTCTTTTTCCCTGAAAGAAAATAAAGGTCCTCAGAGTACTGTTAATGTGGAATCCCTTTAAGCCTGCTAAACTGAAATGGCAGAACATTCATGCTGCAGGAAATTAATTAATTGTGTAAACTGCCAGCATGTAGAGCAGGTGGCTGGACTTTTCCTAACAGAACAGCATAAAGCCTGTGTTAGATTTACTTCCGTAAAATATTACAAAATGTAGAGACTAAAAAAACAACAGAACATCATGGGTCTGCTCCGTGCAGCACTGATTTCTCCAGACACGATAAGCAGTCAGGAAGATGGGGGCACAGGGGAATTTAATTTTATTCTAATACCAAACATGGAAAATGACACTAATGTTCAGGAAGAGGATCTCCCACAAAGTTAAAATTGTATTTTCCTACTCATCAGGCTCATGTCAGGATTGTGGATTTGAATGACAAAAGGGCCACACAGCTGCTACTTTTTATTCTGATGAGGTTTGTGAAGTAAGCACAGCCAAGAGAGAATGAGCCTCTACACCATCGCTAAGGGGAGGTTTAGATTAGATATTAGGAAGAATTACTTTACTGAGAGAGTGGTCAGGCACTGGAACAGCCTGCCCAGGGAGGTGGTGGAGTCACCATCCCTGAAGGTATTTAAGGAACGTGTAGACGTGGCACTTCAGGGCATGCTCTAGTGCCTGAGATTGTTGGGTTGTGTCTGTTTGCGGGTGGGGTGTGATTGTGGGTGTTTGTTTTGCTTTGATTTTGGTGTTTGGTGTTCTGGGGTTTTTTGGGTGGTTTTTTTTGTTTGTTTGTTTGTTTTTGATTTTTGTGGTTGGTTTTTTTTTGTGGTTGGACTCGATGATCTCAAAGGTCCCTTCCAACCAAAAATATTCTGTGATTCTGTGATTCTGTAAGAAAAGCTTATTTGTTCTCTTCTGTATGGAAATCCACTGAGAGGTCTCTGGAGGTAGGAAAACCTTGACTATTTCCCCTGTTTAAATCCTGATTTTGGCTGGTTAACCTGATTTTGGTAGGTTTTACAGTCAGCTGAAACAAAAAGACCATTTAATATCCAAATTTACAACTCCTTCAAGCTACGCTCTGTCTCTTAGCAGTCATTCCGTATGTGTCTGTCTGCTACTTGGTTCTCAGGTGACAGTGTCATGGACCACTGCACCGCCAAAAACCTTGATACGGGAGGGGTGGAAGGACTAAGTTTTTTCTAGGTTCCCCATTGTCCTTGAAGACATCTCCCAAACTGCTTTCGTCTCTAGTATGTGCTGTGGCGTCTGTATTTACACAAACTCATTCTGTCGTACTCAGGCTGCTGTGCAGGCTGTTTACCTTGAGACACTTAGGAGTATGTATCTCAATAGCACCATCAGTATGTTTCCACACAGGAAGTCTACCAACATGTAAAGAAAAACAAAGAGAGAAACAATGCTGGAATTCAGGTTGGCAGCATAATTTTACAGGTGTGCCAATCAGGAGAAAATATGGAAGCCCTCAAAATTTAATATTAAACTCCACAATGTACTTTCTACAAAAAATTTCCTTTGGACAGATGTGGACCTTCAGGCTTCTTTGTCTGTACTCTGCACATTTAAAAATTAATATTAATACAAACATTTCACACAACTTTGATTTTGCCTAGTAAAGCTCCCTAAAACAGGGAGTTAGTTCCAAAGTACCTTATTCACCACATGGCTCAAGGGAATTGTCTTGTTCAGAGCTATCCAGGTGTTAGCAAATACAACACAGAGAGATGTCCTCACTCTGTGGATCTAACTCAATGATAATTTACTAATAAAGATACCAAGTATATAATTTGCATCCCATATAGTAAAAATGTTTATACTAAATGTATAAGTAAATAATTCATATGTTTATTGCATACTATTTTCATAAAACAAAAGTTTTCTTGGTTTTCAGGCATCCCAGTCCTTTCCTAAGTTTCAGATTAAAAATTAATTGAAGTTTCTTTTTTATACCTGCAGATAGATATACCATACAGCGATTTGAGACAAACAGCGAGGAATATTTAATGAACTGAAGCTACAGGAGGAGTTTCAGGTAGACAGAATGTAATTACCTGAACTAGAACTTACTCTCAAAATTATGATTAATTCCTGCAGAAAACAGTAGAGAGCTTTCAAGACAATAAATCACTGGAATCTGAACTTTACATCACGTCTGAACGATAGTACTTCCTGTGTTTTTTTTCTTCCAGCAAATTAAGAGACCATTTGGGTCAGTGGGTAGGTATGCATACAGACGTGTGCACATGTGAACACGAAGAAGAAAGGAAGGGGTTTTTTTACCTAAAAACTAGGCAATAGCACTTGGAGTGCTATTAATAGCACCTGGGGTCTCACTGAATTTTTAAATTAGCGTGACGACTTCTTAATTCTAACAAATTATGTTTGAAACCAAAAAGCCACATAGAAACATTCGTATCGTTAATTTTCAAGAAAATGCAATCCTCATCCATCTCAAGTTATATCTACTACTTTTTTCTCTTACAATCACATCAGTTTCAATATCCTTTCAAGCCCCAATGAGCAAGAATACTATTTCCTAGTTCCTTAAAATATTTATTTTCCTGATAAATCTAAATTACCCCAAGATTCCTCTTGAAACCCTCACAATCCTCTCTCATATATATCATTGACAACAGTGGAAAGATATCTAATGAGACAGATTCTGTATATCCCAAGATCCGCTACATTTACCCTTTCAGTTGAGTCAAAACATGCCCTTCCATACCACCTCAATTTATGCAAACACATGCCCAAGTCCTCTGGTAGAAACCAACAGGAATGTGCTGTGACACAATCCCAAACATGAATGATCCATTGTAAGGGCAGGACAGTCTTGCCACTCTTCATGACAGAGTTGAGGAGCCCCCGCAATTACTGGGACTGAAACGGTATTTCAAGGAAAACCTCGTGGGGAGGTTTGGGAATTTTGTGTGCCAGTTAAACAAGACAGAACATAGACTGGACCTGGTAAATTTGGGTGTTTTGTGGATTCTGTTAGGCAGCAGGACATCATTAGACTTACTTTGGTAGCATCCTCTGCTTACACGTTTTAGTTTGAATGTCAGGAGAACTACATTAATTTAATCAAGCAAAATCGATTATATATATGCATTAAGAGACTGGCTTCTGCCAAAATATTTTCAGTGCTCTACTCCATGCAATGAGGATCCTTTGGGAGATGAGATTTGGGCTGCATAGGGAAGAGTGTGGCTAGTAGGTCGAGGGAAGTCATTCTCCCCCTCTACTCTGCACTGGTGAGACCACAACTGGAATACTGCATCCAGTTCTGGGCTCCCCAATTCAAGAGGGATAGGGAACTCCTGGAAAGAGTCCAGCGAAGGGCAACGAAGATGATTAGGGGATTGGAGCATCTCCCTTATGAGGAAAGGCTGGGAGAGCTGGGACTCTTTAGCCTGGAGAAGAGAAGGCTGAGGGGAGACCTTATGAATGCCTATAAGTATCTCAAGGGTGGGTTGAAGGAGGAGGGAGCCAGACTCTTTTCAGTGGTTCCCAGTGACAGGACGAGGGGCAACGGGCACAAGTTGGAACATAAGAGGTTCCACTTGAATATGAGGAAGAATTTCTTCACGGTGAGGGTGCCAGAGCCCTGGAACAGGCTGCCCAGGGAGGTTGTGGAGTCCCCTTCTTTGGAGATTTTCAAGACCTGCCTGGATGCAGTCCTGAGTAGCATTCTCTAAGCAATCCTGCTTCAGCAGGGGAGTTGGACTAGATGATCTATACGGTCCCTTCCAACTCTAAAAAAGTTCAGTGAAATTCAGGATGAGCTGCAATCAACGTATGAGGAAAAAACAAAGGCCTAAAAATGCCTTCCTTTTACCAAGTAGTGTCATAAATTTTCTATTTTGTGATAGTGTTTCTTGCTTTTACCAATGCAGTATTCAGAACAGATTTAATTTTGCATGTCAGCAAGTCTGCTGTTAACTCTGTTATATGCTTACTGGAGTTTTAATTTTTCAATACATTAATTAGTACATTTGTATTCTAATTGATAATTTTCATTATACTCTCATAAGCAGCAAAGTCTCTCAGCTTTCAAATATTTCAAAATCACTTGAGCTGTAACATTCCTTTTGAGGTAGCTAAACTCCACTGAGCTATGTACTGTCTACTAAGGGCCCCGCAGGCATGTCATGGTAAAGGGGTTTTGATGCTCAGCTGCTAAATAATTAGAAGGTAAAAGCCAAATGGAAATTAATTTCAGTTCAATCAGCCTTTATCATTCTGCAGTTGTATCTAGAAAGTTGTCAGATGCTGATTAACCAGGGATGTTCGGAACTGTTTTGATGAGGTAAATCAGAACTTGGGGAGGGCTAAAAAAGTAAATAGATTGTTTTGTGAAGAGAAGTGGAAAAAAAAAAAAAAAAGCTGTGAACATGACAGCTTTGGACATATGTCTTCTGGAATTAATGAGTGCTAATGAGCATTTTATTTAGATGATGAAAATTAAATAATAAGTCAGTCTGTCAACAGCAATAAGATAAAACCAGAACGTATTTAACTTCTCACAGTAGAACCATACATGGACACACTATAAGCTTGAGCTTGTTAATAGCCTGTTTTTTCCATACCTTTAATAAAGACAGACAGAAAATTCATCTCTGATGAACCTGGAAAATCTCCTTAATCAGTAAAAGCCAAGAGGGCGAACAAAGCAATTTTAACAGCTATATAGAACCAACTCCTATTATCAGCTATTATCACTATTATTGTTCCTGAGAGCTGAGACATTGGAATATTATTAACAAAAAACACATATAGCCACAAAGAAACGACCAACTTATCTTAATGGTTATTTTAAATAAAAACTAAAAAGCATAAATGGGTAGGCAACTATAGGCTGGGCAAAGTATCAGAAGTGTTTTGCTCTAAATGTGATGTAAAGGATCACTTTTACAAAATTCTTGTCCCACAATGCTACAAGAAAACCTTTCATATTTCTTTCATATCCTGTTGGAAAAAGTTATGAAGAATGCAGCAAAGCTAAGAGATAGAAACACTAAATATCTTTCTGGTAACTAAGCACAAGTAACAAAACTGATGAAGCAGAGGCATGAAGGAAGAGTGAATAGAAATACAGTTAATTCAGGTAACTTTAGAACTACTTAATACCAAACAGCAGAAAATTCTTTTTTTTCTTCTGCACAGATGTAGGCTATGAGCCACCTTCCATCAAAATTAATGACAATATCTCACTGAATTCAACCAAACAGAATCAATCCTATAATTCTGTCCAACTTTAATGGCAGTTATAGCTATGAAAAAAAAGTGTATAAGGAGGATTAGGCAAAATGTTGAGAGATTATTTAGTACAAACGACACTGAGATTTTAGGAGGCAAGAATAGAGACTGCTTAAACTGGAGAAAATGAAGATGGGGGGGGTGAACCTAACTGTTGTTGCAGGCTGTATTGGTCAAGGTCAGAAAGTAGAAGAGCTTCAAAAATAGATTTCCAGCACAGAGAGAAGTCAACAAAAAAAGATCTCTAGCTTGAAGCTGAGGAGGCGGGTGGTAGGTTAAAATAATTGATCCTACCTGCCCCTCCATGGATCAGCCCATGCATACTGTATGATAACAATGGCATTGTTACCCATTCAGCTTAGTACTTGCTATCCTGAAGATGGCAGCCTCAAAATAAAGTTTATCTGGCTTAAAAATTTCTTCCCCAGAAAGACTCCACATCTTGCGATCTTGGTACTTGTCAGTGTCCCCACAAAGCGCCACTTAACCTCTCCCGGGCTTCAGGGAGAGCAGGACCCTCAACCTGTAAAAAACACTCAGACGCTGCTCTGCAGGTTGCCAGGTTTTCAGCTGCCCTCTCTCTGCTCCATGGTCCAACAGATCCAGCGTTTTTCCCCACAGGCAGATTACTTCTGAGCACCTTAAATCACTTATTCCTTGTCTTTGTATCTTTGAATATTAGTTCTTCGAACTCCTGCTTTGCTTCTCTTATCTGCCAAAGTCACTTTCATTTCGATAGAATTGTTTGGACTCCAAGTCTGTTTCTGAAGGATACATTTTAGTTTCAATAAACTATTCTATCTTATCTTTGAACACATTATGGGGGCTCTCACCTTCCTCCATTTTTTTTTCCTTTTATATTCTGGGGTGTGCACGCTGTCCCCTCTGTGATGCTAATAAGGTGTTCTTTACGTGCCTCCATGCTGAGACCAGGGATTTAATTTCCTAATTTCTTCCTTTCAGGCAGTTTCTAACTTCTTTTAAATAAATAAAAAAAAAAAAAAGAGTTTTCTTCTTGCAGGCTAATATTGCTTTTTTACCCCTTGGAGCGATACCTCTGAACAACGTTTGACTTACCAGCCTCACCCCATTTCCACTCATCTCCTCGGATGCTGAGGTCTACGGAGAGACTTACTCAAAGTTATGTACCTGGCATTTTTATCTCTGTCACTGTAGTCGACTGAATTAGTAATTGGGCAAAAATTTACTTCCACAAAGGGGTTACGTTGTTCCTTTTGTGGATTAGGTGGAAATCCCACATGTAGGCTGGGGTTAATACCCATGGCAAAATCCTGAGGAGCTATGGAGGCCTCACGTGCAGTTTCCCACCACGGCTCTTCCCAGAGGTTTTTTTTCAGGCTGCATCGGAGCATTATTTGGGTATCTAAAGCGCTTTGGAAAAGGCTAGCTATTACTTACTTGTCTTACACCATGGATTTTACTTACTCGTCTTGCACCACGGCCGCAGTGTAAGGTGCGTGTGTCTTAGGGGAAGGAGGAACCCTGATGGCGGTGTCCCATTTGGGGACAGGGAGGCTCCGGCTCTCAAGGCGGCGATTCCCTCCAAGCCTCCATCCATCCTGTGGATGGATCCCAAGATTCCATCCTGTGGTGAGTGCCCGGGACAGGCAGCAGCTGAGGGGGCTCCTCCCTGAGGAGAGGCCGGGGCTGCCCTGGCCCAGACATGGCCGGTTCCAGCAGGTTGTGCAGCAGCCCCCCCCCCTCTCCCCAGGGCCTAGACCAGCCCCCTCAGATGAATGCCGGGGCAGGGGCGGGGGGGAGGCACTGCTCTAATGTCCATAATGCTTCCAACGTTCACCTTTTGGTTTCTCTCCGCTGAATCCTGAGGGTCAGGATTAAAATAATATATATAATTATCAGCCAGGTCAGCCTCGCGGCAGGTGGTGGCCACCCCGCTAGGCTGAGGGAAGGAGAGAGTGGGGCTGCTGAGGCTGCATCTGCAATTAAAACCAGTATTCTAAAAGCTTAACTTCCATTAAAAAGTTGTGAGACAAAAATTGATTACATTCCTAAATTTAATTCCCCATGTAACTGATTGCTGTAGTTGCAAAGGGAGAGGATGTTTTCACGAGGAAGAGGCCAAGAGGCCCATGCAATGGGAGGGAACGTGATCTGAAACGTAATCTCTGTGAAAACCTCACGAAGCAGCGCGAAGGCATCTATTTTATGACAGTTAATTAATACCCAAGTCTGCTCATTTTCATTAGCTTCAGAGCTGCCCAGCCATTTGACAGTCATCTGGCTTTCATTTCAATTTTACCAAATTAGGGAAGTGACTGGAGGAATCTCTGAAAACACACAATAAGCAGTAAGATAAATAAAAGAAAGCAAACTACATTTATTAAATCAAGCAACTTACGCATGATATTTAAGGCAGTTACTTATGGCGTTCACATTTTAAAAAGGTCAAATTAAATTAACCATTAATTTTTACCGGAGTTGCCCACAACAATTGTCTTAGAAATCCAATCTAAACTGGCTGATATAGGGCATGAATTTGCTCAGGGTCCCTCAATCACCATCTCACAGGACATAAATCAAGTGCAATGAAGGAGGAGACTCGTTTTTAGATGAGTTGTGTATCTGGTAGAAAGACTTTTTGCAGTTAGGATTATTATGATTATTTTTTCAGCATGATCAGAAGTCAATAGGCTGGACACAAACTGTGCTTTCTTATTGTTTCCTTGGTGAAGTTACAAAAAGCCAAAAGAAAACTGTTTTGGTCCCGTGTAGCAGAACTGTGTTCATACGATTTTTAAATGGCTCAATTGAAATGCCTACAAGCTTCACTGCTGCCCACATGAAATGAAAAATTTTCGATACGCTTATACCTCCATGTACCCAATATATTATTTATATTGGAGAAAGATGAGGCAAGAGAGGGAAGATTACTGTACTCAGGAAAGCAGATTAAGCAGTCTCTTGATAAAAAATAAAACAGAAAAAGACCCCCAAGTACATTCAGTATTTTTATTTAGCTCTTTCACAATTTTAATGTTAGCTAGCAGAGTAAAAATTTTTTTTCATTTGTTACTCTGCGATAAAACTTGAATTCCTTCTCTGTACTTTTTCTATTAGCCACAAATACCATTTAGTCAATGTTTTCTATGGTATTTTTCAGAGATATTCAGAAACTTTGTGACCCCTCAGCTGTGCCCAGAGGACAGGGAATCACAGCAGATGCCAGACAATGTTTCATTACAGAATATCCAACCATTCCAGAAATATCCTAATATTTTACAGCAAACTTCCATTCCTCAAGACTCATAACTTATTACATCTGAAATTAATCTCTCCCTTTGCTAGCTAATGGCATTTGAGGACCCATATCCAGCATCTACAGAATTTGGGGAAGATTACAGAGATGTTGGAAGCAGTGCAATTGCTTCACAATTCAAGCAAGAGGGACTGCGGAGTCAACACAATCTTTTTAGGGCCATTCCTTGTGCCACAAGACATGCACGTGAAAAGTGTTTGTAGTGTCCTGCTCCACTTACTGTGCCCCATCTTGCACATCTAGGCTAGTGCTAAAATTTCATGTGCTTCTATTTCAAACCAAATTTTGCCTATGGTGAGCTTATTCTTGCTAACGATAAAAACCCTTTCAGACCTGGCAGGAGAGCCGTCACCTTTTTCAGCAAAGAAGCCAAAATTGGAATTAGGACAGAGGAAGAACCCTTCAGATTACAAACTTTTAAAGCAGGTTCATGGAGACTGTAATGACTAAGCCAGCTTGGATGCACCGAGACGTGCTCTGTTCAGTTGTGAAACAGCAAGGTACTAATCTTTCAAAGGTAACAAACAAGTTGTTCCAAGACAAGTAGAATGAATGATGCCACTTTTCCCTGTGGATTTGTGTGTTAAGTTCCATACTCTGGCAGCAAAAATACCATTTACCAGAGTTAATGATGTCGGTTCCCCTTCATATCCACTGTGCTCTCTCACCTTGGTGCCCATTAGTCCCATTCCCTAGCCACGACAGCAATAGCCCCAGCGTACCCCACGCTTCTTCCCAGTCCCTCGCCACCTTCCCTTCACAACCCGTGCTTCCTTTCCCTGGGTACAAGCTGGCAGGAGGTTTCATTGCTGTAGGTGTTTTGAAACTACACACCTACGCTAACTTGCTAAACAATGTGTGTGCGTTGAATGGTGAACCAGCAGGCCAAACAGAACAAATACTCTACCTGGCTATTTTTTTACTGTGGATGCAACAGTCAGGGTCTCCTGCTTCTACAAAGCAGCTGATTTTCATGAAACTTGTAGAAACTGAAATGTCTTTCAGATCCTCAACTTTTTGTCTGAAATCATTAAAACTTGCCAGCAGTTTCTACAGAATTTGCTGGGGGGTGAATGCAGCGAAGGAAGGAAGTTCGTTGGGAGACAGCAAATTTAATTTTTCCTTCAGAAAAGAAGCTAAAATAATACCTGGAATGTGCCCGTGCTATTAAACTTACCCTTGACCAACTGATCACGTAAGCTTTATGAGATGGGAACAGCATCCATCACTAGAGTGAGGTTCTTGAAGGACATCATATCCTAGGGCCCATATATATTCCACTCCTGTGGTTTTCTTCATAGTGGCTGTTTTATTCTTTAAAGTTCTCCAGGTAACTTGTACAAATGAAGAAGTAAAGAATGTTTTAAGGACAACCACACCTGAAAGCAGGGTTTGGAAGAAAAAGCAAATAGGAACATGGCAGTAATAGCCATCCCTGCATTAATCAGCAGGAAATCCTGCTGTCAGGCTTTGACAATTGATTTAATCCAGATTTAAATTTAGCCTGAACAGTTTATTTTTAGTTGCTGCAATTAGAGTATCTGTTAAAACACAGAGAATTAGACTTACAATTAAACGCTGTTCCTGGAATCAATCAGAACAAGCACAGAAGAAGTATTCCCATGGGTGTTACAGCTGCTTGCAGGCCTGAACCTGTGCTACTAAGTCACTAGGAGCCTGATGGCTGATATACCCAGGCAGTGATTTGTCCCAGGAGTTGAGTATGACCCGCATTAGGTTTTCAGGCTTTTCTATAGTCGTAAAGTGAATTGCATAGCGTGGGCTAACTTACTCTGGGTGTACGCAGAACCCATATAGACCATTGCTACCAGTTCCCCTGCACGAAGGCATTAGGCACCGCGTGTTAGGCTTGCTGGACATGCACTAGGGCAGTGACACAAAGGTGTCAGACCTATTGCAGAAGCACATCGTTCCTACCTCACTCCGGCACAGCAAAACCAGTGCTCCCCACAGTGCCAGCCTTCCTACACATTACAGAACAGCTGAGTGAGTTCTTTCCTCCTGGCCAGACCTAACCAGCAGCCTCCCACCCAAGCTGCCACACTTCCCAGCAGATATAGGAAAGGCTCCGAATCTACACTGGTAAAATTTCTGAGTGCAACACATTCAACGATATTTAGATGTGAGTAGTTTCATGCACCGCACAAGGTGAAAAGTTCAGCCCTGCAGCCCCTCGTGAAAGAAGAAAATAGGAGGTCCGGTGGGAGCCACTCAGATTCTCCCTGTTTCCAGTATCCTTTAGCCTCATGTGGCATAAGTAATGAAATAAAGATATAAAACAATCTGAATGTTTATCAGCTAGGGAAATTGCAGCCAGGGAAATTAACACAGAAACCAGATATTTAAAGTACTTAATGCTCATCTTATTTTTCCTGATGCATATCATTCCAAGAGAGCTTCAGAATACAAGACAGATACGAGTCAATGGACCACACTGATCTTTTGTCCTATGTCAAGCTGAAAGGACAAATTCCCTTGGATACACACGGACAAGCATCTAAGGTCCCATTTAGACTAGTGTTAGAACAGTGTTGCATGTTGGCACATGAAGAAAGTTTTACACTGTCTTCGAAGATCCAACCAAACCCTCATGCCTTGAAAAAGCTAATTACTAACTTCTTCCAAGGAACACAAATCCCATTCCTTGGGCTTTCTGTGAAATAGCTGTATTATAAACACCATTTATGAGCTGCCTAAAAAGCACAAAGCCGTGTTCACTGATGAAGGCCTTCACAATAATTTTCTAATTTGACATTTCTAAATGAGCTAATTAGTGGAGTTCAGCTCTTATCATTCTAATTGAACAGCAAAACAGGCCAGTTAATTCATTTACAAAGAGTACACGAGAGCCAAGACTTGAACCTCCTTCCAACTTTTCAAGTTTGTTCCAAATGTTAACATTCAGACAAATACAAGTTATAGATATTCACCAATTTATATTGATAAGCCTCAGGGTGGTGGTCAAATTTCTGCCTTTAGTTCATGAAGAAAAAGAAAAAAAAGGATAAAAGCACAAAGTAAAATAAAATATGGAGTTTTTATTTATATTGATTTAACATTACTATAATCAGCAACTCTCAAGATTAATTCAGCAGTCCCACCTATATGTCAAATGAGAGAAATATTAAACGCAAACTTTCCCTATCTTTTGGGCAGAGTAAAAACTGAATATACTCAAGGTTATGCCTTGATTTCACAAGTATAAGTCTGTCTGTATGCAATAAAAAAAATGCAAGATCTTTATGATGCAAAGTGTTGTAAATGTGTGCAAAAGTTCTATCGTATCCGTAAATACTTGCATATGAAAAGTCTATATTAGGATACAGACAGGCTTAATTGGCTTAACCAAAAGAAAATAGGAATTTAGAACTGCAGTTCATAATGACTTATCATTCATCAAAGTTCAGTAATTTAGCACTAGCGTCTGATCTTGACCTGGATTTAATTCCATATCAACAGCCACCATGGATAAAACTAGTCCACACTTATTTATTGATTTGTGAGAGTTTATTTTTTTTAATTAAAAATTTATCCTGCCCAAATAAATAAATTGTCAAAAGGAGAGTCTGATACTACATAAAAAATTGCATACATTCAATAATTTGTGGAGCTTCTGACCCAAAAATCTAAACAATAATTGCACTTCATTTGGAATGTGTGAAGCACTGAGCTAGGTGATATTGCATTACAGCTGATAATGAAGAAGCTTTTCCAAAGCAAAGATGTAATTTAGTAATGATTCCAGATCTTTCCCCTTAAAGAACCTCTGGAGATTATGCACACATTCTATACGCATGTACACATGCACCTCCTTATAAATAAGTATATAATCAGCATCACACTTTGCCAAACCCTCTGCACTCCCATTAGAACATAAAGTGAATGAAAAAGATAACATTGTTAGAATTAAATGTGTAATGTAATATTTCAAAAGCAATCTACTTGCTTAAAGGCTAAAAATATCAAGGAGACTAAATTAATTTAAGCTTTAAACTTAAGAAGATTTCATGCCTCTGGTTTGTCTATTCTTTGCTATTTGGTATGGCAAAAGCAATGAGATTAAAGCTTTTCAAAGGGAAAGTGCTAATTTGTTTATACTATATTTTGGCAATTACCCAACTGGGGGGGAAAAAAAAAAAAAGCTGTCTGGCAAGAAGCTCCAAATCAAGGAGCTGAAAATTAGGTTTCATAATGCATAAATAAAAAAAGAACTCAATTGTTTTCTTAATAGTCAGAAATTCTCTGAGGTTCAGGCTATCCTTGATCTGTTCCCTTGTGATACTTTCCAGAAGAAAGCCCGTCCACAAAAAGTTCCAAATTAATATGAAGCATTCACTTCTGTTTGGCAACTGTGAATTATTCATTTGCAGTAGATCTCACCACAGAGGATTACAAGGTAATTACTGTCCCGGAGGTATTCCTTGTGCTGTAGTTAGGATGATGTATACTGTAGTTGAGATGATGCATCTGTGTTAAAGTACTATTTTTAAAAGCACACATCTGAGCCACTCTTCAGGTGCATTTATATACTGATGGATCACAAATCAGCTGACCTATAAGGTTTTGCCATTTGGACATCTCAAGGGCACTAAAATATTGAGTTCAATTAAGTCAGCAGAACTAAACAGCATCCAGCCCAGACTACCAATGGGACAGCAATTAATGGAGGGAAAATCCTGAATCTCTAAAGATGAGGTTCACCTTTTGAATCCATTGCCTAGCTATGAGGACTTGGTCAAACTGGGTTTGCTGTTCAACACTGCCAGAATGCAGACTTAACCTTTCCTGGTAATATCATCCTTCCTGCCCGTAAGTGTGACAGCATCTCACTCACCCGGAAAATTCTCAGTATTTAAGCAGTCTGTCATGAAATGTGCGCAAACAACTTTTACCCTCAGTCTTCAGAAACGAGCTAGTGGTAATGGCAGAAGGACAAATAGTGGCAGATGCATCCGCTAACTTCCCGACATCGAAATCCAACCGCGAGAAGCTGTTTCTCAAACGTACTTTTCCTCCGTGCTTGCAGAAACAGAATATTGTTCACCATACACAACAATGGAGTTACACGCAAACAGTTCCCGAAAAAATAGTTACCACCTGCCCAATTATAAAAGTCCCGCTTTAATTATCACAGAATTAGCATCTTTTCTATCTTGAAACTGTGATTTCTATCCTTGCAGTGCAGACAGGTCAGAAACTTGCTGGGTTCCACCAAATCGCACCAAGAAAGAAAAAGTCATAATGAATGTGTGATAGAGTGAACTACGCTGAGAAACCATGTGTTATCCTGTTATGTCCAGAAGCGGGGTTTTTCTGAGCAAAACCAAGCCTCCAACAAACCAGAGCACTAGTTCTTCTGGAGATACATACCAGAAAGTATGGCTGGCATTGCTGGTATGGAATGGACACGTGCATGCATGCAAGGTTATTTTATGAATGGCATAGGAGAAGACAGGAACAGCAGGTTTATTCAGCATGTGGGGCATAGTCTGCTTGGCTGTGGCTTTGGAAAATAGACATCTTGACACCACCTTGCAGCACTTCCTTCCAGCAGCCTGGGATCAGCACATTTCACGTGTTCAGAATCATGATCAAAGATAAATAGGCAGTGTAGAGCGATAGCCAGCGCCCCTTACTTCAGAGAATGCAGAAAGTGCCTGACAACCAGTTCTTCTCTGTTATTGTGGAGTTTAAAGCAGCACAACAAAACTGCATGTTACGCAGATGGCTGGATACCAGCATCCTGCCCACATGGCTTGAGCACGGTAGTGAGATGAAATAGAGAAGACTCTTCTAGAATGCAGCAGATTTTGACTGCAGTCCCAGCACAGCCATTGACCTGCTGGGTGATCCTGAGCTAATCCCCGTTATTACCTCCACACCTTTGTTTGCTTTTTCATCCTTTCTGAGCTCTGAGCGAGCTGGGACTTTGAGTTTTGAGCTGTGAACTTCAGGGGTGACCTGCAGCAGGCCAGGAACGTAAAACAAAAGGTTACAGGTTTCTCTGTTGGATGTCACCTTGGATGCCCCTTAGTGCCCAGCAACTAGCCCAAGCCTTCACTAAGGGCAAAGGCAGGCAAGATGCCTTTACTCTCTTTCTGGTTGAGCATGATTATGAAGCTCTATAACTAATCACCCCAGTGACACATGTTGATTATGATCAGCCATGGACAATTTTAGACTTAAATGGAGAATGACAGCGACAATCAAATGAGAGCAGCAGCATCTGGGGTTAGAAGATTCCAGATAACGAGAAGTTGCAGAATTGAGAGCAGGACCAAATCCCTCTTCTATCTTATCTGTTGGTTTCACCTCCAATTCTTGGCTAATCTTTCCCCTTCCGATACTAAAGGCCATCACCAAGTCCTGCAGCAGCAAAACAGGTGAAGGGCATGGTGCCTACTTGCTTGGTCAGCAAGGCTCTATGTAATAACACAAAAAAGCTGACGTGTGAGGTTGCAGCGATGAAGGGTAGTTAGGGAGCACTCGGAGGAATTCTCACGTACCTAGCCAATTTTAAGTAGTAATATAAACAGGACTTCAGGAATGTCTGTAAAGATGAATCCACTAGTACAGAAGAGCTTATGAACTAAGTTAAGAGAAAAGTAAAGGAGAAGGTCAAGGCAGAAGGACAATATGATTATGTGGTCGCTTGGGAAACTAATACATATGAATGGAAGATAATGCAGTAGGTTGTTGGTTTTTTTTAAATGCAATTGTATTAACTTTAATTTTTAGTCTATAAATACCCAAGGTCAAAAGTCTCCTTGGGGGAATACACTCAAGGAGAAATTTCAGCAGGAGAATGTATGATGCACGTCCAGTGGTAACAGGCATGGAGTTCCTGGCAAAGGAGACATTGAGCGTGAAAGGGAAAGCTGCAGTGGGCCAAACTCACTTTGAGTAGACCAGGCAGGGGTGGGAGCACGTGTCCAAGAACGGAAAAGTGAAAAAGAGGGATGACTTCAAATGCCGAGAGACTCTAGATTGAGGAAAGCTTTCAACAAAACAGAACTACAGTTTCCATTTGAGTTGAACAAAAACAATGCACTGGGTACGCTTATATGCCAGGTTGCAGTGTTTTTCAGACTTGTTGGTCCATTTATATCCTAGTCAAAATGCAACATAATTAAAATGGAAGTTAATACACCTTAGTATTTAAAAAGTAATTAGAAATAAATTATCTGAAAGGAATATGCCTATCAAAAAAATCAATAGCCCTGAGAAAGCAGCAGGTTGCAAAGAACACAAACATCAAGCCATAGATAGGATGGCAATAAGGCACGTGGAAATTGTTTCAGATCAGGAAATCCAAGGAGTAAGTAATTTTTATTTCCTTTTAGACACTCCTACCTCGAGTTTCTGAGGCTCATCTCCAGCCTCATTGCTAACTGCTCCTCTCCCAGTAGAAAAATCTCAGCCCTTGTAGAAATCATCCATTTCTGTAAAAGAAAGAGCAGCAGGTGCTCTTCCTCTTCATATCCCAGTGGCCATATCTGTCTGTATTTGACCACTCCACCACAGGACTACCACTTTAAAAATTAAGACTTATACAAGCCACACAAAAAGAATTGTGATGCATGTGGGCCAATGATGGCTTATATCGATCCATGACTACTAAAGCACAAACAAGGAAGCACTCCAGAGGTGGTAAACACATTTCTAAACAAAGAAAGGGAAAGAGAAAGTCACATACTATGTGTTTAACCAAAGAAGCTCACTGTCACAAAGACCCCTTCTGTGAGAAGACCACAAAACCGCAAGCTGAAGAGAGAAAAGTCAATGCTGAGACATCAGGGGGGGAAAGTCTGATAAGCTCCAGACTAACATTCCTGTTGAATCAGCAAGAAATTATAAAGTCAGGACACCGAGTCTGCCAAAGGCCACTGTAACTGGCATCAACAACTGGTGGTATATTTGTACCCTCCCAACAAGACGGTGGTTTGCTCTACACAGATAAAGCCTACAGGTCTGTAGTTACACTTGGGTAAACACAGGACCCTCTCAAGAACTTTCTGAACCCCTATCTACCCACCTATCGACTGCACACCAGTATAACCCTCCTTCCTCCCCCCACACCCAGCGAGCAGCTGGGGTTGGCCAAGTCAAGTCTATTGTCTCTCATTAGGTGACATATTGTCCATTCCCTAAACCACTGCTACCCATGGATTTATGAGGCTGTAACAAGTGAAGGTGCGTGCGTGTTGCACTCCTTCAGCAAGCTAGGGAATGAAAAATGAGGGAAGCTGGTGAAAAGGCATTATAGATTATGATTTGGAGACAATGACCAAGAATGCAAGCAGTTACTTTGTTGCTGTCAGCTTGAGGTTCTCAGTAAACACTGAAATGTGTTTGCTTCAGTCTTGACAAAAATCACAGAATCACAGAATCTTCATGGTTGGAAGGGACCTTTGAGATCATCGAGTCCAACCACAAAAAAAAAAAACAAAACACAAAAAACCACAAAAAAAAAAACCCACAAAAAACCCAAAAAAGCCCCAAAAAAACGACCAGACACAAACAAACAGACACAAACCAACAATCTCGGGCACTAGAGCATGCCCTGAAGTGCCATGTCTACAGGTTTCTTAAGTACCTCCAGGGATGGTGACTCCACCACCTCCCTGGGCAGGCTGTTCCCCTGCCTGACCACCCTCTCAGTGAAGTAATTCTTCCTAATATCTAATCTAAATCTCCCCTGCCCCAACTTCAGACCATTTCCTCTGGTCCTGTCATTATTCCCTTGGGAGAAGAGGCCAACACCCTCCTCTCTACACCCTCCTTTCAGGGAGTTGTAGAGGGCAATGAGGTCCCCCCTCAGCCTCCTCTTCTCCAAACTAAACTCCAAACTAAATCAGAAGACAAGCAGCCCCTAAATTGAAAGCCTCCACTAAATTACATACAAAAAAAAGAAAATGTGCAAAATTAAATCGACTTTAATGTATTATAATGTGGATACTATCTAATCAGCAGCTCAGCTAAAGATGACACACTACCAGCGACCCTCTAGGCTGTATGAGATACACAAACTGCCTCTTGGCGTTTCAGAGAGGCAGAGTCCAGTGCTACGATGTACTGTGTGGCACACACCTCAGCAAATAAAACCACAAATCAGAAATGGACACTGTTGAATGCCTGGCTCTCCAGGCCAAATAATGAAAGCTCTTCTGTTTAAATGACAGTCCAGCAAGGACCCAAAACATTGCTTTTCTTTCTTACCCCTGGTTTTATGTCTTTTTCATCCTGCTATTATTCTTATTTACATTGCAGCAATATCCAGAATCTATAGTACTTACACCACGCAAACAGGTAACAGTAGACAGTTGAGTTTCCAGACGAAATAAACGGCACATAAAACGGAAGAGGTGCAAGCTTAAAAGCATATGCTGAGAATGGACATACAGATGGCTTAAGTGACTTGCCCAAGGTCAGAGACGAAGTCTGATGGCAAAGTTAATCTATGCACTTTCCTTGGGATTAATCCAGTTCAGGGAGGGAATTTATATTTTTTCCCCGAGGGCTGTGTGTAGGAGAACTACTTTGCTGAGAGATCAGATCAGGGTAATATACCATGCTTTTCCTCTACAGTGAACAGCAAGCACAAAAACTCTCATCCAGCAAGCTAAATTTAAGGTCATGGACTTCAGCCAGCTTAAAGCTAAACACATAATTAAAACCTTGGCTGGAGAGAGGTTCAGTTAAGCTTGCAAATTGGTGCACTGCCATTCCCTGATTTCAGACCACCTGTACTTCCGCAGCAACAATCCCTGTTCTCAGGTATAAAAGGGAGTTGCATGCAGATGTATCAATAGGAATCACATTCATGTGTCAGGAAGGTATAATTTGCTACTCTGAGGAATCAATGGAGTTCTTCCAGGTTTTCATCTGCATAATAAAATGAAAATTGCTGTTCAATTTCATTATTTGATATCTTGCTGATTTCTCCCTCCCACTGAATAGCTAAATTATTTTCCAGGTATAATGAGTTCACTTCCCTGAACTTTAATTTTTTTTAATATATTTTCTGCCCCTTTCTTCAGCTTCTAAGTGCCTGCGTAAAATTGAACTTGTCCACCCTCAACTACTGTTCACCGCTTTTCTTGATTTCACTGCCTCTGAGAATTTCCACTTTACTTTTCTTCCAGATCAATAACAAAGTTATTTAGTAAGATCTGAAAGTTACTCAACTAGATATCTTTCCTGTGTATCTGCCACTGGATATCCCAGTTTTCAGGCCATGTGACAAAACCCTTCATAAGCCAATCTGAAATAATTTTCAACGAAGCTTTCAGAAGGCATTCAACCTCCTGTCTCCACCCTCCTGTGAATTTCATAGGTATAACAGAGGCGTTGGTACAATGGGTACCTGTGGAGACTAAAAACAATATCCAAATACAACAGATAACTTGCATACAAAGTTATAATTATGGACGGTGTATGGCAAGGCTCAGAGTACACCACCCTCCCTCCATCTCCTTCAGAGCATCTCCTCTGAGCTCCCTCTCTGAAGCCAAAAGGGACTTTCCTCACCCAGTTCTCACCTGTGCAAGCACAGGTTTCGCAGCCTGAACGACAACCCCATCCCGAGTACAGAGCTTTTTCTCATCTACAGCATAACAGTTGACAGAAGTTTTTGTTGCACGCAAATATTCCTTCCCAGCTTTCTAACCTCTCTCGTTCCTCTCAGTAGATTTGCTTGTGACTTCCTTTAAGTGCAAGCTGTTAGCATTCTAAGCGACTTTTCATTTAATACATTAGTATTGTGGAGAACTCAACATTTTACCCCTAGCACCCACTGGAATCTGCATTATCTCACTTAGTAACCCATTTCTCCTTCTGTTCTTTAGAGCACTTCAAATGATGAACATGAACGTTTTTACGTGTCTTTAAAAAACACAAATATTTTCCTTAACAGTTCTGTCACCGCAGTTTCTGCTTTCACATCCAATATTTTTATTCCTGCTGATGTGCAATTTCAAAACGACTGGCACAATGCTTTTAAATTATAAACATCCTCTAAATAGATTATTTGCTGCCAAAGCACTTTATTAAACCTATCAACTCCTCCTTTGGATTACTAATTCAATGTTAATTTTGAAGGACAAGGTTATGAGGGTACATACGGCTCTCACAGCATTTATTATTCAAAAAAACCTATTATAAACTCAGGGAGCACCGTAGCCATTTGTGAAGCATTAATGATAAAAGGAAGGCACTAAAAGCAAAATATACAACCACAGGAAGGATGGCTTCTTTTTTCTTTTTTTTAACTGGAACATGGTAGTAGACAGCATGACAATTACATATATATATGAAAAAAAAAATTTTCATACATGACACAGACATGTATTAGCAGCCACTCAAGGGTTTGGCACAAAATGGTCTTCATAAGGCAGGCTACAATCTTTACATATAAGCACATCTTTAAAAACTCTAGGTATAATTTCCTGGATCGTGGGCCGTATGTGTCAACCCGATTAGAAGATGCCAAAACCTCTCACTCCAATTCTGGATTATAGCGGGTAAAGGAGAAACAGCCTTAGTGCCTGTGGATCCTACGCCTCCTTCTTCCTTCCTTACAAATGCAGGATCACCCCATCAGCATCCTGGTATCAAGTACCATAGGACACAGGCTTAGCTGTGACTATCTCTCCTTGGCTATTCCCTCCTAAAGACTGACCTTCAACCATCTGATCATGCCAGATTCTCCACTAAGGGTTTGTGGCCAGAAGAGGATCTGTGGTTTAGGTTCATAGATTGGTCCAGGCCGGAAGGGACCTCCAAAGGTCATCTAGTCCGACCTCCCTGCAGTCAGCAGGGACACCCCCAACTAGACCAGGTTGCCCAGGGACTCGTCAAGCTTCACCTTGAATATCTCAAGGGAAGGGGCCTCAACCACCTCCCTGGGCAACCCGTTCCAGTGTTCCACCACCCTCATGGTAAAGAACTTTTTCCTAATATCCAATCTAAATCTCCCCTTCTCCAACTTAAAACCATTGCCCCTCGTCCTGTCACTGCAGGCCTTTGTAAACAAACAGACCCTCCCCAGCCTTCCTGTAGGCCCCCCTCAGGTACTGGAAGGCCGCTATGAGGTCTCCCCGGAGCCTCCTCTTCTCCAGGCTGAACAACCCCAGCTCCCTCAGCCTGTCCTCATAGCAGAGGTGCTCCAACCCCCTGATCATTTTAGTGGCCCTCCTCTGGACCCGCTCCAGATTGTGCCAGCCCTCTTCAGACCTGCTAAGAGGAGCAAGGCTTTTCAGGTTGTGTGCCAGCAAAAGAGTCAAGCCCAGAGGTTAAGGCAGGCTACTGAGCTGCTCACTAAAACAAGCCTATAAATTACACCCCTTGGGGGAACGGTCATGACGAACCCCATGAGGGGTTCAGGTAGTATGAAAATCGATGATAATTTACGCAGTGCAGAAGGAGACAAACACTCCCATCTCAGCCATATCTGCACCCAGCCAAACATCCCACTTAAAAAACAGATTGCAGCATTTTTGTTGTAAAGACCAACTGTTTCATTATCTTTGTCCTCCTTGTTTTTCACACAATTTAAAATATGAAATGCAATGAAACATCTTTCAGGCTTATTATACTCAGGTAAGAACTCAATTTCATGAAATTAGAGTAAACCTCAAGAGCTTTAAAGTAGTTCCGGAGGAACTAAGCTGACCAGAATAATGGGGTTAGGAGTCAAGTACAATGGCATATAGAACAAGAAATATTTCCTTCTTTCTAAAATCAGATTTCTAGTGGAACTTGCCTGTTCTGCTTACAAGACTTATTCCTCCACTTTCTTCTGTAAGAAACATCTGTTCTGTCACCTTTCTTAAAAAGAAAGTCACAGATATAGTAACTACATATAAAACTTCTAAAAAATGCACATCTCTTGTTTCTGAAAGCATCTAAACCATAATTTGATTATATCCCTATAATTATAATTTAATTATCTTATAATAATTTCATCTAGATCTCACTTTGAATCACTGTTTTAACACTTGATGAAAAAACTGGTGTCAAACAAAAAGAAAATGTGGATTGAAACTGTATATGGGAACAATTATACAGCAATTAAAGTACAACTGCATACTGATTACTAGAAAATTTAGAGCAATTGACATAGTGAAGCCATTTTCCTCTTTTAATATGATATGTCAGGTGATTTTCTTTCTTTTATTTTAGCAGTTTCATCATCTTGATTTTTTTTTCCCGCCAAGCTTAATTTTACGTGGAAGCTTATTTAAAAACATTTTCTTGGAAACATTTAACTTTCTTGGGCTGCTTACCCCACATAAAGCAATGTTTGGGTCACATCACTATCCCTTATAATTTTATTGACATGAATATTAAACTAGCATTCAATTAAATATGCCGGGTCATTCAGTGGGAAACACGAACCTTTCTCTAGGATACCATTTATATTCAAGACACAAGATTAACTCAAATCTCTCTTGAAAGCAATCCACAACTGCACATTTTACAAAACACTGTAGTGTGAACCATCCGTTGTATAAGGTCCCAATTCTACAAAGCACTTAAAATGTGCTTAAGCCTCTTTGAAATAACCAAAAGACTGTATCAGTCTCACTTTCTGAAGACCTCCATTGCCAATACAGCAAAACAAGTATGCTAGACAAGCTTTCACCAGTGTGATAGTTTTCCCTTTTTCTTTTATTATTTCTCTTTTTTTTTTTACAGACAACCTTTGTACTCAGTTGCAATATTTTTGCCATTCTTACTGACTGGATCTTAACACAGCCCACAAGAATCTGTATCACATTAAAAATGTAATAGCTGCATCTGGAAAGAGATATATTTTCTAATATGTGTGATTTGCACAATGGACCAAATATCCAACCTCAGGCTACAAGTTGGAGACATTTTTTTTTGGCAGCTAAGCCTTTTTGTATTCACAGTGTAAATGGAAATTGGTATTTGTTCACATAACAATTAGATTAGGCTTCTAGATGCTATTCATCTGTGCACACAAATCTGGTAATAGGCATAAATATGCAAATTTGAATTATGTACACTTTTTAAAAGACTAGCCCGTAACATCTCAACCGCTTTCCTCACTGTCTTTAATCAAGTGCCTTGTTTAGTACTTAAACACAAACTCATAACTATCAACAATGTAAAACTGAGAAAGCAGGAGAAAAGGATAAGAGCTATAGCATAGGAAATTAATTTAATAGATTTATGACAACAGCAGCCAGCTGTGAATGAATGAGTCACTAGTGAGTGATAAGTCCTTGAAGCAATGTCATACAGGTATATCCCAACAGGTAAACGAAGGTAGAAGAGAGAGATTTACTAAGTATTTGTTTATACTTGATGGAAAATAATGCTTATTGTAAGAATAATTCATATTGGATTATGCTTCAACTATTCCTTTCTTTGTTTAGACTTGAATGTTGGGGATGTTGTGACTGCCATTTAACAAGCTGTACTTATTCTTTTAAATAGCATTTCTTCTAGACTCCTCATTTCCAGAAGTATCGACAGAAAGGAAGAAGGTAAAAAAAGGACTAAAGAGACTGACCTAAAAGGAAAGACAGATCTGCCAAAAAGGATATACTTTCTCTGAGAAAGAATATCAGCATGAAATACCTGGATAGGCACAATCAGCTTTTCAAAGGTGTGTCTTACAAGACAAGTGGTTAGGGCCCAAGGCTAGGACTTGAGGCAGGTGGCTTCAGCTACGACAGCTGTCACGGGTGATCACTTGTGTGACCTTGGGTGAGACCCTTGGGACTGAGTGTAATGCAGCTTAACCCAAAGATCAACTGCAGCTCAATACCAGACCAGTTTTTGACCGGGCACTGTAGCCTTTTAGGTGACAAGACAGGGAGCTCACAAGAAGAGACTCACCTCAGTAGGGATCCAGGTGCCATGTGGCTTCTGCACTGGCCTCCAAATTGAAGGAGGCCATGCTAGTTCCAAGCTGGGTCAGGCAGGTCTACGCTTTGGAGCCTCGGTGTAAACGCAATCTCTCCTTTGTTTTGGGTCCCACCTCTTCCTGTAATGGCATTGCAAGAGTGAAAGAAGAAAGTTTGTGAGCACTCATAAACTACAGACACAGGGAAAGGAGTAAAATCTCACCTATGATGGGTAAAGATGCATGCGCCTTCAGAGAAATAAACTGTCAGGATTATTGAGGGCTGGAGCACCTCTGCTGTGAGGACAGGCTAAGAGAGTTGGGGTTCTTCAGCCTGGAGAAGGCTCTGGGGAGACCTTATAGCAGCCTTCCAGGACCTAGAGGGGGGCTACAGGAGAGATGGGGAGGGACTCTTTATCAGGGAGTGGAGCCATAGGACGAGGGGCAATAGTTTTAAACTGAAAGAGGGGAGATTTAGATTAGATATTAGGAAGAAATTCTTTACTGTGAGGGTGCTGAGGCACTGGAACAGGTTGCCCAGAGAAGTTGTGGATGCCCCATCCCTGGAGGTGTTCAAGGCCAGGCTGGATGGGGCTTTGAGCAACCTGCTCTAGTGGGAGGTGTCCCTGCCCAGGACAGGGGGTTGGAACTGGGTGATCTTTAAGGTCCCTTCCAACTCTAATCGTTCTATGATTCTGTAAGATCTGATCGGCTCAGAAGTAGACATCTAAGAAAAGCTGCAGAAGTCCAACAGTTTTTAGACCAGTGACAGTGCCATTACAGCTAACACAGGGCAAAGACTAACCAGGAAAACATTTGGAAAAGTTCAGGTTGTTCCCCAGTGCGTCTGGTTTGGTTTTTTTTACTTTTAAAATCAGAAAATACAAGAAAACAGTGACATCAGTCTGATTTTGCAAAGGACCTACAACAAGAGTTCTCATGAGTACAACATCCCAAGCATTTCCATGTGCGTGATCTCAGAATCCAGTAACGATTCTTTACTGGCCATAATGGTGTCTATTGCAGTGCTTATCAATAAAGGTAAGCTTGGAGAGGGAAGACCATACTCTGAAGTTCTGCACCGGTGACTTCTCTTTCTGGTCATGATCTGAACAAATACCATACAGAAAGAATAAAAACATACAAAATACAGTCCACTCTTGTTAAACAAACTCTGATTTCAAGATCTGGGGAAGAAATAAGCAGAATAGTGTCCTGCATAACTAAGGTGAAAGCAAAACGGAGGCAGAAATCCACACTGGATAGCAAAGGTCTCCTGAAAGATAATTCCTTTCAGCATTATTTGCATAATGATTTGAAGTGTTGGCATCAGAATATCTTACTTAATGACTGGACTTCACACTCTGCTTTCCCCACTCTCCTGTTTGCTTTTATTTGGGCAGTGCGCACTGGCAGTCCAGAAAGCCAACCGCATCCTGGGCTGCATCAAGAGAAGTGTGGCCAGCAGGTCGTGGGAGGTGATTCTGCCCCTCTCTGCCCTGCTCTGCCCTCGTGAGACCCCACCTGGAATACTGTGCCCAGCTTTGGAGTCCTCAACGCAGGAAGGACATGGACCTGTTGGAACGGGTCCAGCGGAGGGCCACGAAGATGATCAGAGGGCTGGAGCACCTCCCCTATGAAGACAGGCTGAGAGAGCTGGGGTTGTTCAGCCTGGAGAAGAGAAGGCTCCGGGGAGACCTCATAGCAGCCTTCCAATATCTGAAGGGAGCCTACAGGAGAGCCGGAGAGGGACTCTTTGTCAGGAAGTGTAGTGACAGGACAAGGGGTAATGGTTTTAAATTGGAAGAGGAGAGATTTAGATTAGATATTAGGAAGAAATTCTTTCCTGTGAGGGTGGTGAGACACTGGAACAGGTTGCCCAGGGAAGTTGTGGATGCCCCATCCCTGGAGGTGTTCAAGGCCAGGCTGGATGGGGCTTTGAGCAACCTGGTCTAGTGGGAGGTGTCCCTGCCCATGGCAGGGGTGTTGGAACTCCATGATCTTTAAGGTCCCTTCCAACTCTAACCATTCTATGATTCTATGCAACAGTCTGTTTAACACGATTTCAAACCGTATCCAGTACTGCGTATCACCGCTGCAACACCTGAGACAGGAGCAGAGACAGCTACTTGTCTCAACAACCCGAAAGCAAAGCCGGTAGCAGCCACCTCTTTCACCGCTGTGAAAAAGAGCAAGAGCGGCTCATCAGAGCAGTGCGGGTCTCTGCAGGACAGGCTGCCTCCTCTACCAGGCGGCACTGCCTCTGAGCCCCTGCCAGACAAAAGGTATTTCTTTCATCTTTTAAGGGAAATGGTAGCTGTTAAATCCTTAGGAGAACACATCGTAAGGCCCGAGACTAAAGCAGAAAGAGAAATCTGGGAATGACAATTTATTAGAAAGAATAAAAAAAAAAGTAATCTATGTATCTTTCAAAAGAGCTTACTGTATACATCAGACTGATTTACTGATATTAAATAATGGGTGTGCATACAGGCTTTCTTTATTATTTCATTTCCTACGGTGACAAGACCCTTGCATTGTAATTCTGCTGCTATTTGTGAAGAGCTTGTGGTGTTTCAGAGTTACTTTTAAAAATGCCATCTCAGTATAAAGTTAGTGTTTCTGATCTGGGTAGGGACCTCATCTGTCAAGGATCCCGGACAATCTGGACCAATTCAGGCAGACAAGAGTCAACAGAAAGATGCCCAGTGATTTAAGGGGAATCAAAATCAATTTGCACTGCCTGAGGTGATAACAGTGCCTTGGAGGGCAGATGAGACAGAAAGTATAATGACTTGAATTTAGGCAATTGGGATCACAGGGGCACAAGGACGCAGAGAAAGAGAGAGAGGTCTTCAGTTATTTGCCTTTTCACTATATATAAATCTTGTAATTCCTTTCTCTTCTGAAAGGGTATATCCATAATTTAGATTTCCAAAGCCCAAACTTAAAATCTACAAAGTGTACATTTAAATAGTGCAAATGAATTATGCAGAGGCTAAGGATGTGTAGGTGTAAGGATGTGTAGGAACCTCAGTGATACTGTTGTCTTGGCATCAATAAATCTTGCATTAGGAAAAGTGAAATTTCACTGGCTACCCAAAATTCAGACCTGTCATCACTGCTTACTCTATTCTCATTTGATTGAGTGCTGGTACAAAGGTATTTAGAACTTGATATTCTTCTTTATACTTGCTAGCCATAAAGTCTCCCACTGGTTTTACATTCTTCTCTCTGTCTTAATTTTATCTCATTCAATATTAATTCATATCCTATGTAAATATGCAGAACCACAGAAATCTAGACATTGGGGCAGGCAGTGGTCCCTGGAGCACACCTTGGCTGCCCTGACAAAGGGGTAGAAGATGTCTCTAAAGGGTCAGAGGAGTCCAGATTAAAGTCTCATTCAGGTAAGGGCAATTTCCAAGCCTCCTCCAAGCAGGAGGCTGCAGCTACTGAAGAGACAAAAAAAAAAAAAAAAAAAAAATCCTTTGCAAACTTCTCCCTGTTTTGTTGAGAATCAAGATTTATTCAGCCTTCCAGCTGTAACTGTCCTTCTTGGATACTTCTGACCAAGCAGAAAGAATAATTCATAGTCATGTGAGACAAATAAATGCCAGAGCATCCTCGAAATTGGAGTCCATAACTAAAACACTTTCCTACAATTTTCCTACAGTCATCTGGTAAAGTAGTTGCTACAGTTTAGCATTTCATTGACCCACAGGAAAGAGAGCTTGGAAGCTACTTAAACGAGTCAGAGCCATCACTCTAGAATGGAAAAGCTGTCTAAGTAGTAAGAACATTATCCCAGGCACAGATCTGTTCTACCGTGGACAGATTATTACAGGTATCCATCCTAGCTAGACTTAAATCCAATTTAAGCAAAAACAAAGTGCTTAAGAAATGCCACGCTGCACCGGAGAGGTCATCCTTCCAGCCCAGCACTCTTTCTGTCTGTCTGTCTGTCTCTTTCTTTCTGTCTGGATGCTGCTGCCCCAGCATCCACAGCTGTTACCATTGGGATGAAGGAGGGCACATCCCTGCCCGTTCCCGATTATGAGTCTGTTGTTCATAAACATGCATAATGCCTCCCTGGTCCTGCTGATATGGCCTGCTCCGTGTCCTCCTCTGGCAACAAATTCCAGATGTTCACTAACCCCTGGGTAAGGACTTACTGCCTTTAACTGCTTCAGGTACCGGTTTTGAGAAATGCCCCTAGGACTGACATTTGCTGTATTCACCACCTTCTAGAGTTTGTCAGTCCCAGTCCTACCCCTTTCTCAGCCTCATGCTGTTTAAAACAGATGTGCCAAACCAGCCTTTCCCAGAGCCTCCTCATACAGCACCAGCTACAACCCCAACACCAGTTTGGGTGCCTTTCCTCACGCCTTCTCTTAGCTCCGAGGTGTGGACACCAGCATGGCACCAAAGTCCTGTACTCACCACGGGTCTGCACAGGAACACAATGATTTCCTCTGTTTTTTCCCCACTACCTTTTCTGCCGAGCAGACACTGCACAAGACACTGAATATCACCCATTTGAATCGACTGCGAATCCGAACAACTTTATGCAATTATTCCATGTCCTTCTTCCTGCTTCCTAATTCTCTTTTCTGCCCAAAGCACAAGCAAAATGGCAATTTTTACAGCACATCATAATACTTTTAGGCCAAGGACAATGCATGCAGAAAACACATGAATCTTTTTTACTAGATTAGGACAATTTCCATGTTTACCATTAGATCTTTCCCCACGAATGACTGTCTAACTGTAGCTTCTTTGTGATCTAGCTTTAATGCTGTCAAGACAGAACTGTATGAGCAGGCTCTAATGCAATTTCCCATTCAGGGGCTAAAGGCAGAACAGATCATTAATTTTTGTAAAAGCAAGCAAAGATTCAAACACCCAGCAGGGAAATGCTTAAGTGCATTCTCAATATTAGGCACATTATTTAAATACTGGCTAGAATAAAAGCTTAAATGAGCTACACTGGCTGCAATGTCATTACCAATACCTATGTCCATTAATTACATCTTCATCTCATCCTTAAACCTTTCCATCTGATATGACCTTTTTTAAAGCGTTTTCATTTAAAAAACTATTCTCTGTTTCTCCCAATTTTAAAGAGATTACGAAATGGCACATATAACTAGTATAATCCAAAAGTAAAACATAGTATCTTTCAAAAGTCATGAGTCAAAATTATTAACGGTGATTAATGATTTTTAGATACCCAGCCCACTTTAGTTTTCGAGTGTTATTCTCAGCATTTTAAATATGCACACCCAAATCGAAATCTATGCTTTAAAGAGGAAGGAAAATAAAAAAGTTAAGTGTGGTGGATTAATACATCACAGTCATTTACAATCAATGAACTGTGACCGATAAACAATAAATAGTAAACATAAACTCCAAGAGGAAATAACTAAAATAAATTTGTCAACTATAAAACTTCAAATTAGATTCATTATTAGGAAGATAGGTGGCGACTGCATCTAATAAAATATGGAGTACATTGCCATAAACGTGGTTTGTTAGATATTGCCATGGCAAGATGCAATGAAATATCAGAATGTTTCACAGCCTTTATTGAAAATCAAAAAGCAGAAAATTAGCGACAGCGTAACCTTCCGAATCTTCTAGATCCTCATTGGTTTGTCCTTCAACCAGAGAATGCTTTATAAGCAAAGAAAGACTTTCACTTCCCTACAATCAAAGGAGACATTTTATTTCTCACTTGCAGCTTCTCTGAACTCTGCAGGACTGATTATTGATGCAATGACGACCAAATAGTAGAAGCTAAGGTTCAACTATCAGTATCTCCTTTCTTCGTGTAATGGGGCATTGCTATTAGGAAGAAGAAACCGGTTGTGCTTCCCAATTCAAATGGGACGGGAATTCTTCATGCTTTAGTCATGAACATACCTGTAATATTTACTGAAACCATGTGCATGCCAAAGGATTATAAAAGCCAGCAAAGGTCCATCTATGAGTATTTTATTACTGTTAGATCAGTTTGGATTATTTTGCTTGTTTTGGTTTTCTTTTGGTGTTTTTTTCCCTTGCTTTTCTCTAAGTTCTTAATCAATATTAAAAACATTGTTTTAGCAACTGCTAAATCAAGCAATCTCATGATTCTGCAGGTTTGATGAATGAATAAATCTTTGCATAGGCAGAGACTAACAAGGTCAGTTATTAATAATCTTTTTCATTTCTGTGTAAAAAAGCCCCTTCCATGAAGGCTGACAGCTTTGTTCAGGTGTGCTTCATCTGACTTCACATCAGACTGAGGTTCAGAGCGATTATTTGGTCCGTGCATGCCTGTTACCAATGCTTCTCAGAACATCTCTAGGTAAAACTGGTCCCCAGCGCTCCTTTTCTCAAATTCTTCACCTGCCCTATACAGCAACTGTTCTCCCCTTTTATTTCCACTTACCCTATTTTGCTACGTGCTTCCATTGTCAGAAGAAAGTATTTTTTCTTTCGTCTTCCGACACTATACTCAATGCCTCACTAACGCTCCCACCAATATTCTGCATACTCTAAGAAGATAATTTCTCCTGTCATTTCATATTGCAGCTCCAGAAGGATGTTCTTGCTCTCTCTATGAATAAGACAACATCTATGAATAAGACAACACTGGCATAATTTTTTTTTTTTTTATTTTACCTGACCTCATGAAATCTGGACAGCAACGTGTCAGATGTAAATATTAAGTTTGACCGCAACTGAGGGCTTCCTGCAAGCAGAGATAAACCTTTGAAACTCTGAGGCAAACAGGTTGCGGTCCTTTGGTACTTGGTAGATTTACATTAAATACGAATATGTTCTAGTGACAGTTAGCCACGTATCTTTCCGCATTCTCCCCGAAACATCTGTCTTTTCACGCTAAGTTATGGTTTTAATAAAGATGGAGGAAGATTTTACATTTCTGCATGGATATTTGGTAAGAATATTCAGCTGACAAGAGCTACAGAGGTCACACCTCATTGGTGTTTCAATATTTCTCTGTGCTACGTGAATAGATTTACAACATTTCTTCTCTACTTTTCAGTTTTGGTTAATGCTTGTCTATCTATCTCAGACAATTTAAACCAAAAACCTAAATAATATTTCAGATATTTAAGATTTGTCACAGCTCTGTTACCACACACTTATCTACATGCATTATTGAGCTAATTCAGGAACTACACATAGCTTATCTATTAATGCAATTTATACACCTTAATGAAGCCTGACAAAAAAAAATTAAAATATTTTGAACCCACAACTTCAACAAATACCCCTGCAAACTGCATTAATGCCAATGTTTCTAGAGCAATTAATATAACTACTAAAATTTCTTCCTCACTATCAGCCAATGTCATGTGTTTGATTAACTTACACCAAAAACGTTGCCATCTCTTCTTTGTCACTGAGAAAATGCTAAAAGCTTGTTTCTTTCTTTTTAATTAATAGTTTCAGTTGTTAAAGGTGGTGGCAAATATCTTTTTTTTTTTTTTAATGTTAATTTTAGAGCTGCTATGAAGTAAGCTTTTGAAACCTTCAGTCCCTCTTTATTACAATAATCCGGTTTTTAGGATTCTGTCTCATAACAGCATGCCACAATTCTCTTACTCGTCTGAGACATCTGTTATTTACCAAGGAAAAAAAAATTCCTTCCCTAATGAAACCTAAAAAGAAGAACTTCTGCATATGCAAGATGGAATTCATTTAAAAGTATGAAGAAAGGTATGTTTTCCCTCCCTAAACAGTAATGATTCACACAGAAAAAATTCTCTAGAACTAATGGCATAATATTTTTTTCCCCAAATAATTAGGGAACTGATTCACTCTTGCATTACTGCAGTCTCAAAATACATTGAAATCAACAGTCTTCAAAACGAGAATTATGCTGCAATGAATCGGTTTTTACATATATTTAGCCAAACTATTTCCAGATATGTGTCTTTTTAATATTAAACAATCTCTACAATGCATGTGTTCCTGCAGCTGAATATCAAAGCACTCATCGTACTCTAACTGATCCTTAGAGATTCCCTTACCCACTACTTTTTTTTTTTTTTGTGCCAGACAGAAATGATGAAATGCTGAAAAGTTACAGAAAACAATGAAAAGTGATGGTGATCTTTGTGTTTTCATCCACCGTCACAATGGCCTACGAGTTCTTCTTTGCTCTTGGCTTCACAAAAAGGAATGAGCCCCTTGCCTTGAGGATCCTTTCGTTGCCCAAATATTGCGGGGTGTTCCAATTACACATTCTCTTCAGCATCTTTCCATCTCGTGAGTACAGATGGATTTCTGAGCTAGAAGACTCCTTATACTATGGATTTTAGAAACTATGAAAGTCTTTATGTTATCTATATCCAGAGTGCTCAAAGGCACAAGAAGCAAGGTCCTGCCTTCTACTGATGAGGACAACCATAATACAGAGAGGCGACTGGACTGAATTTGTATGTCATTAAAGGAGAATAAGCAGAAAGCAACAGATGCAAAACTACCAAACTCTAGTGCTCCTACTAATTTTTCAGGGATATGTCTCTGAGTATCTTGAAAATAAAAGCATTTTACATACCAGAAAGGAAAAGTAAAAGAGGGAGAAGAGCTCTATCATTGCCTCTTCCAAAATACATTTTTAAAAGTACATGGAAATCACCAGTAGAAAACTGAGTATTTAGCAAATTCAAATATATGATTGAAGTGAAGGGGTTAGGCATCCAGCATCACGAAACGGCACACATAGATCACTCAGCTTCAGCGTGACCGTACCTATTTTCAAAAGGGATGCATATATGTATGCAGTGACATAGAAAGTAAGCACACGAGAGATTAACATAAACCATAGTTAAAATCTTTTGAGTTTTTATGGACAGTAGTAAAGCAGTGAGACTGAATTTCTGCTTAACTGATTTATTTTTTTTAAGTAGGCTTACCAAGAGTAACAGCTAAACAGTTTTAGAAATCAAGAATTATATATCTTTTTTTTTTAAATCCCCACTGTTGCAAGTGTTACTAACTATAGACTGCTCATTCAAGCCACGCTTGATTTCACAGATAAATTCACTGATATGTTACAACTCAGTATCAAAACTGAAATTAAAATTGAAATCTATTCATTGATCCATCCATAGGAACAAAAAACATTAGGAAATCTATTTTCTGAGCTGTTTGCCTTTTTAAGCGAAAGACTCCAGATCCAGCCAGAAAATCTTTGTATTTAGTGAGTTTTGGGTTTTGACCTTAATAATTCTAAAATGTGCGTGCTCACCTTGTGTGTTTCTTCTGCTTAAAGATTTCAGCCTTCGGTCACGCTAAGCTAGGATCGTGGGTATCACAGGTGTCTTACATTTATTGTTAAATTCCTCACGGTGCAGTATCTATCGTTCTGAGCGATACGACAGATATCTGCAGAAGCCCTTTTGACTTCTAGCTGTCACCCTCCATTGGAGGAGGTTTAAAATGTAGGTAAAAAAAATATGTAATCATCAATAATAACACTCAACAGTAACAATCACTGATCTATCATTACATTTTCAGTATTTTCCAGTGAAAGCCATTGCCTGGTTCCAACAAATGACACCAAGACTTTACACAATTCTAAATTTATGTTGATTTCTCATTAATCCAGCTTTCTGGGTTTTTTTACTTTGAGCTTTTAAATGAAATGTCCATGACTATGGCAGAATAGCCTTTTAGCCAAGAAAAGAATCTACTTTGCTGAGAAACTCAGAGATTTATAATAAGAGACAAAATTTACAAAGATAAATTTAAATCAGAAATAAAATCCTGTTGGACCAGGGATTTTCCAGCTTGACATTCATGCATTATTCCTTCCAATGTTCCAATGAAATACTTCCCAATGATTTTTTTTTCTGTTATTTTTCTTTGGCTTTTTCTAGTTTTTAGTTGCACGCTAGCAGATGCAGCGCAGCAGAATCCATATTAAACGTATCAACTCTTTACTGAGCCTGTAGACTAAACAAGCCCATCAAAACTTTATGCAAATCACATAACCACTACTTGATGATGATTTTTTGCCAAAGGGTGTCTCAAATTGACACGGATATTGGATTAAGTGCTAGAGAAGACAGGACAAATCTGTTTTCCATACAGCCCCAAAGAGCACGATTGAGACTTAGCAGCTTCCATCCGAGCGTCTGCACCGCGCTGAAAACACACGGTACGGCCATCCTGTGATAATGGCTGCGATAATGGAGATTCACTTCCTATCTGCCTCCTCGGGCGCTTGCTGTTGTCACTCACTGTCTAAGCAGTAGTCATCAAGGACGTAACACGTCCTGAATTTAGATCAGACAGAATAGAATCATAGAATGGTTAGAATTGGAAGGGACCTTAAAGATCATCAAGTTCCAAAATAAATAACCAGTCCAAAATTTCGTTAGTGTTAAATGACAGAGCGCACATGTAGAGCATTTGTCCTTGTGGACCGATGGGTGATGGTAGCCAGAAGCAGTTAAAACCAACACCCAACATCATCACTCTCCACTCCCCACCCCAACTGCACAATAATACAGGCACTGAAATAACGTAGGATTTCAATCTCTCTTGCCTATACATATATATAAATTTCACTAATGTGCTAGGTCATTAGGCTCCAATTTCCATGCTCCTCAAATATATACGAGCAGTTACTTGACTGTTCAAAGCCTCCAACAACTTACTGGGAACGAAGAGCACCAAGAGGGGAAACTACATCTCCTGCTGATGGGGCAGCCACGTCTAGAAGTAAGATGCCCTATTTTGCCCATATTAAGACGACAGCAGGAACTGAAGAGCATGGGGTGGGGGAGGAATTGAGGACCTAAAGAATCTGTAAGTGTGCACGTTTGCCAAATTGTACTCTGCTGCATTACTACTACTGCCCCGCCGCAAGAACCGTGGTCCGTAGGACACTGATAGAGGAGGGACGCATCCAAAATACACTCTGAATTGTAAAAAATCTACAAAATAACTCAACACAAATGCGGAGGCAGGATTTTTCTTTAATGTGATTCAGGTTAATGTACCACACTAAGAAGATACTACGTGGAGCAGAGAGCATCTGATTTATTCATAGGAAAATGTTAGGACCTCTACTTTAAATTTCAGAAGTTCGGGATGAGTTTATGCTGAATACAGGATATGTGATGCATAATAAAAATGTACAATGAACACCACAGGGTACGGAAAATCCACAAAATTATCAAGTTTTTTTAGTAGCAGATGCAGTTTTTGTTTGATATGCACAATGACAGTGTGAAATGTCAAATAAAAGAGTACCCCAAGGAACACCCTATTGATCAAATCTGAGACTTTAAAAGCAATGATTTTTCTACTGAGCAGAACTGCCCGATTTACAAGCAAACTGCATAAAAATGACTTTAACTGTTCGATGGAATTTGAAAATAAAAGCATCATCAGCTGCTAAGCCAAATCAAGATGAATTAATGGCGTTCAACAAATTTCCTTTCAGATTTACGAAGGACCATGTGCAGTCCTCAGTGACTGATAAAAAGATATGAAGAGCTCTGGGTTGTTTAAGTATAGACACCAAGTTCAGCACCTACAGATTTAGAAAAAACTGTACATGACCTGAATAAACTGAAATAAATATAAATGCAGAGGTTGCTGGACCGGGTCCTTTTGGAGCACGTTTCTGAGCACATGAAGAAGGTACTCAAAACAGCCAGCACAGATTTACCAAGAGTAAGTTATGCCTGACCAACCTGATCACCTTCTGGATGAAAATGAATGGATTTGGGGACAAGGGGAGAGCAATAGATATCACTTACCTCAACTTATGCAAAGCTTTTGATACTCTCTCCCAAAAGAGCCACATATTCAAGTGTGGACATTACAGTCTACACACATAGACAACTACGTGGATGGAAAATCGGTGCCATCAGCAGGCTTGGAGAAGAGATTGTTTTGGGAGAAGACCTAGCAGCAGCCTGGCAGTACCTATGATGAGGTTATGGAGACACAGAGTCAGGTTCTTTGCAGTGGTGCACAGCAGGAGGATGAATGTCAATGGGCATAAACTGCAACGGCATTTAAGGAAAAGTTTTTCTATCCTGAGAATAATCTGGCAGAGGCAAAGGTTGCCCAGAGAGATTGTGCAGTCTCCATCTCTGGATGTTTCAAGACTCAACTCCATAAAGCCCTGATCAACTTGGTCTGATCTTATAGCTGACCTTTCTTTCAGCTGGAGGTTGGATTAGAATCTTCCTGAAGTCCCTTTCTAACCTGAACTATTCTGTAACTCTGTAAGTCAATGAAGCACCTATGTTAAGTAATACAGTCCCAAGCTTGAAGTCAGAGAATAAACAAAAATCAAAAATGCAAAAACCCCTCTAGCCACTGAAAAGAGTCGCTCTTCAGATACTCCAAAACTTAGTTGATCAAGGATTATATCCTTGCACAATTCCCAAGAAGAGGGATATATTTAAATACAGCTACTTAGAAGTTAGGCTTCTACTCTAAGCTACTTATCTATAGCAAGCAAGGCACCTCCAAGAGATGGTTCCTGTTGTTCTTAGTTGATTGAAAGGTATCACATCCAAGAATCACAGAACTGCTACCATTAAAGTGGGAGCCAGCAGCTACTAGAAACAGGCAGGTATCTATCATGCTGCTGGCCATAGGTAACGCTGTCAGTGCAGCAACACTACTCTGTGTGGTGATGATGGATATTTTTACCTTACATACAAGCATCTATACTTTTGGTTTTTAGCTGGCTCTTGTCATTGGGAAAACATTCCGTTTCACAGATATCGCTATAGCGTAACAGCTGGCAAATGTTGCCTTAGTAATTGTGACCTCTGTACCAAAAGGCGTGTATAATTGTGCTTGTACAATGAAGCATCTGACAGCTATGTGCATACATATATATTACCATTAAAATGCCATTACTTTAATAGTTGCAGTGTGACAACAGCCATAAGGATTAGCAGGAGAAACCCTGCAATCATTTTCTTGGAGTTTATTTAAAATATTTTATTGTTAATAAGGTTGGAGGATAGAGCCTCCTACTGAATTAGCTGAAGAGTTTATGAGCCTTTGCAAGCCACTTATGCATTAGTCTCTGGGTTGTTAACTCAGGATAGTGTTTTATATTTACTTAATCTACACCACAATAAAGCTTTGTTTTCTAAAAAAGTTATACTCGGTATGTTCCAAAAGAACTTCAAATGCTGACAGTCTTAAATGACTAATAAGGCTACTGTATCTAGTTTATATTAAAAAGATTAGCTCAATTCTGAAAAAACAAAACAAAACAAAAACCCACATTGTTTTCTGAACTAAGTCTAAGACCTCTAACTTGATCATACATTTAACATGAAGAGATAGCTTTTTTAATCAGAGATCTGTAACAAGTCCACCCTTAACTGTGTTTATAGCTCACATGCAATCGGCCAGAAGGGACACTGAGCAGCCATCCAGTTTCTACACAAGTACGAACCACTCCGACAACAGTAGGAGCGTCTCCAAAAAATTGTATTACCTGAAATACGTTCCATATACAGCATCAGACTATAATGCTTTGATTTGTGTTATTATTTGTAAGCTCTTAGTGGCATAGGGAGAATGGAGAAGAGGTGGCACAGGCAGATTTTCACCCGAAGGCATGACTCTTCCCCCCCATTTAAGTTGTATATTTCTTTTACAGCAGTTTCTAACTCTGTACATGCATAGCAGCTCTTTAATTCTCTGAATACTCTGTAAAGTTCTTGAGTTTTCTGAGGTAATGCAAAATGAAGACAACTAGACATCTCTGCCAATGTGCTCTGGGCGTGCACGAGCTCTGAATACTGAGTTGTTACTATCCCAGCATCTGACTGCAGAATGAAAAGATAAATAACTTCAGTCACTTAGCATTCATTTGCCTGTTGAATTTGCATAGTTGCCATTTGATCAGAAGAAAGTGCTTGAAAACGTTTAAGAACATCACACACGTGTCCTTTTTTTACTGAGTTTTGTCCAATGCTTTTGGTATTCTCTGGGTTTTGTTTGGTTTGGGTGTTTGGGTTTTTTGCATAGTATGTCTCATATTTTGCACAATAACAGTTCAGGGGGAACGATCAAGTTATTAGTGCAGGATGGCCTTAGTCTGACAGCTCAGCAACTCCACAGATCCCCCAAGCCCTGACAGCAACACAGCGCAAGGAACGGTCTGTCTCTCCTTCAATTTCTTACTTCCACATTTTTATTTTTGAATGTCTGGAGCATATAGCATTTTCCAACTGTTTTCAAGAAATCCCTCCCTCCTCATGCACTAGCCCATGATATCTCTCCATCCATGGCAAATTTTCATCTCTCGCTTTTCTCATTAATTTATTTGAGTACCAATCCGCAGTAAGAAATTACTCAAGAGCTACATTATTGCCTAATGTCATTCCTACCATTAAAGGTAGCACGATCTTTCTTTTATTCAATTAAATTTCTAGCCAAAAATACTTCCTCATTCCTTGAGTCTAGGGAGAGTACAGAGGATCCTAGAAGCATTTCACGCGTGCCCAGCAAGCCTAACTGGTCTAGATGGAGTGCCACACCACGTCTAGAGCTGACAGCGGCTCACACGCTGCCATGGGTACTGAAGGCACACTTCTACACACTCACCTCCCTCGTACTACTAGAGTCCAGCCTCACAGATACTATAGTACAAAATCCTAAAAAGTGCTAGAACAACAACAACAACAACAAAAATCACCTTTGAACAAGCCCGGAAAAAAGCACATAGCCAATTGAAGTTTTCTGCTGGATTTAGAGGGCTTTTAGATCAAGACCCCTGAAGGGAAACGGATTTGTCGGCTTTGCTCCCTAAGATACAAAACCAAGATTTAGGGGAGAAATTGAACAATGTTTGTGACCACCACCAGTTAAAGACAAAGAGGAAAAAAAATGCCAGACACGCAGGAACTCAGTCTCTCCTGTGTAGTAGCACTACCAGAAATCCAGAGAGATAGAGCCATCCCAGTTGATGATATTAGATGCGTGACATTTGAGGGGTCACCCTATTTTGCAGTGCTTTAGGAAAACTGTTTGAGATGCCTGCGAAGCTGGATATAAATAACCCCAGCCACAACTCAGCTATAATTTCCAGGAGAGAGGGAAGGAACTCTTCTCCCAAGCGTGGCAAAACTGCCAGCACTAAGAGCTGCTGAAGAAGTGCCAAGGAGCCTCCATCTCCCTAAACTGGAACCTACTGAAAAAGGACCAGGTGCACTAATTACTATATACAAGAAAAAAAAAAAGAAAAATAAAAAAGGTATTTTCTGATTTTCGTTTTAGCCCTGAACAAAGGCCTTAAGGGGGCTGTCATTAATACCAGGTTTTTGCTGATAGCACAGAACTGTGCTGTCTTAGTTCTGGAAGCCAAAAAAAAGGATTTTATTCTGTGTTCCCCTGACATCCAGGAACTAGATTAAATGACACACTGCAACAAGGGTTAGTCTGGTTTTATTACCGCTCTGTGTGTATGTGTGTATCTACACACACACCAGAGAAAATTAAAGTGAAATTGCTTAAGGCATTTTGGGTTTCAAAATCTTAAAATAACCAACTCTGAGTCTTTCTCTATCGACCTTATTGTTCCATTAAAACTACACTGTTCCCAGAATATTCTTGTGTCATTCAATAACATTGCGTTTACAGCTACCTCTCTCTCCCTCTTCTTCTCTTTTACGCCCATGGCTGCCTTTCCACTTCTCCAGAGCCTGCAATATCCCTCCAAGGAGCCAAGCAAAACAGTCCTGTATTGCTTGGGAAAGGGAATCCACCTCCTGACTCCCAGCTGTGATACTCCCAATAGTCTGCGCTGAACTTCACACCAAAGCAAGAATCTTTGCCTGCAAATTTCTCCAAGCAATGAGATGAAAAACAACAGCCAGTAATTCACAGTAAAAATACTCACATTAAAGTGACAATTAGAAGCGTCCTCTATAGACAGCTCTCTAACAAGACAGAATATAGTACAGCTAAAGAAGAATTAGAGCAGAGAATAAAATGGCTGTGGAATACCAGTATTTCCTGACTGGGCTAGGTTCTTAAATGTAACACTGAAATTGCTTTTATTTTCCTCAGAAGGATTCCTTCGCTATCTTGCTTTTATATCAACAAGGATTTTGTACCAGAGGTTTTGTACTAATTATTTTCAAAGCTCATTCCTTTTATTTGTGGCACCATAAGTCCCCTCCAATTCCACATGCCCCAGCCTGAGGCTGCTCACCTGAAGCGGCTTTCCAGAGGCTACACACCTTTCTGGTCACCGGGGCTTTGTCGCTGTTTATTGTCTACATCTGGTCTTAATTTCTGTCTTTTATTTGTTAGGCATCTACAGAGAGCTGATTAAGCTTTACTCTCCTACCTCCTCAGCAGCCGCTTAAGGTTACATATTCTCACAAATAATTTAAGAAAATCAAAACCGGCTTCCAACAAGCAGAGGATGCTGAATGGAGGCTTAAACCTAAAAACTCTTTCTACTAGGTACTATTTTTAAGCTGTTTGTGGGTCTGTCGAGAAAAAGGTGGTCAACAGGGATCACACGAGTTAAAATTATTATTCTCATAAGAGAAAAAAAAAATCAGTTTTGCCATCTAATAACGAGCAGATATTTTAAAAAAACCCAAAAACACGCTTTTGAAATCCACAGGTTTCTTAACATTTGTGAGATTTTAATAAAATATACTATTTAGAGATTTATGAAAAGCTTTTCTGATTCCAGCTTTGGAGGAGGGCTGAGGTGGGGCAGGGGATGAAAGATGCAGGTACATATATATAATAGAATGGTCCACTATTTGAATTAATGTTTTTCCTGGCATAACCTGAAAGCCCCACACAAGCATTCAACCTGAAAAAGTGCTAAATAAAATCCATTTAATGAAACACTGGCTACACGCAAAATTAAATTAGACAGGCAGCTTGATTGTTTTCACAAAAAGTATGAACTAGTGCACCTGTATTACCCAGAATTGCCTAACTGATTATGTCGATGACATCTCAAACTCCGACTCCACGTGAAAAACATGTTCTTCCTGCATTTTAACCAGGTACCAATTTAAGTCACATACAGACATTGTGATTATTCGTGACATTTGACTACATAAAACAGCTGATTTCTAGTTGATTTAATTAAATGTCTGTATTACCAAATGCATCTGTGAATATGATATTCATTACCGATAAAGACTGTATCAGATCATGGACACTGGAGAAATGAGTACATCTTTGTATGCACCCATTCAAATAGGATGATTTTTAGACAACAGTTTGGCCGACACAAAGTTTTTTTCTAGAAGGTGGCTCCAGAAGAAATAGCATTTCTTCAGAAACAGAAGAGACAGAGTTGTTTAAAACAACTGGTATTACACCAGAGCGCTTAAGCGGTGACATGATAAGAAAATCCCAACATGGAGAAGCATCTCCTCAAAAAATCATAGATATACACATAAACCTCTGCATATATTTATTTACATCTATGGAGGGAGATAGATTGCATTTCCTGGCCTACCTAAGTGAAGACTGATGCATTTTTGATCCATTTCCCTGTTTTTTTTTCTTCTCTTAACATATATCCATGAGAAGGTGAACTCATGGATGCCTCAGGGAGCCACAAGACCGGAACTCTCAGCTGTGGAAAGTTAAGGAACTTGGGGAGGTCATTTATTCTACAGCAGAGGCAGGATCTGTTAATTCTGAAAGTCCATCCTCACCTTGCTCAAGTTCAGGAAAGATTAAAAAAAAAAACAAAAACCCATCAAAACCCAAGTATAACACACAGGCTGGAAATTCAGTGAGGCAGGAAGCTCCACTGGAACAGACTCCCCAGCTTAATGATATCATTTATCAGTCTTTACCCATGAAGTACCTATTTACTCCAATCCCTCTAGAACAAGAAGCTTCTCTACTATCTTTTTCTTCAAGTTTATTCTTTAAAAAAACAACAACAAAACAATCTCTAAAGCATTGTCATCAGAAAATTGTCCTGCATCTATGAGAGAATTACATTACACCGATTTATGTCACATCCTTAAAGGTTTTTGAGTCAACGGAGACAAGAAGAGAAAAAAAATTCTCAATATGAGAATTTTCAGCTTTATTTATAGGGCTTGAATTTGTAAAAGACTTAAATATGTTCATGATCTAATTGCCTAATTACAAACCAAAGAAACCCCAAAATATATTTATTAAATATTGAAAACTCCTCATTGGAATTATAATTCAATAAATGTCAAGATGAAGCGACTCCTGCATTTGAACTCTTTTTTGCTTTCTGAAGAGAGTTGAATTGAGATTCTCTACAGAGCTATGCTTCCTATTTCATAGGTATTTCTGTAATTTGCATGTGGATCAGAGCACAGAGCAATAAACCTGGAAAGATCATTGACTTTAGGGAATCATTTTATCAAAATACTTGACAGAAAAAAAAATTGTAAATAATAATATAGGGATATTTTAAAAGTTATGCAAATACTGCAAGTAACTTTTTGAGTAGCTTTCTTTCAAGCTAAGAAAATTTGCAAAGACTTTGTGTGAAAACCTGAGAAATGCTTTCAGTTGCTTATTATATGTGTTAATCATGAAACAAAGTGTATTTGAACCTATTTTAATAGCTAGCTATTTTTCTTTTCCTCATAGGTATAAGGGAGGACCATAAGACAAGAGAGGCTTTCCGTTCTGGAAATAATACGGATATACCAAAGGAATAGGAAAAATAAGGTTTCTCATGGCAACATGCAGGTTTCTAAGAGGACTTCTCCATCAGCATTGGTGTGGGATGAGTGTTCTATTAGAAGCCTCTAGTAGGATGCTGGAAAGGGGCCGGCAAGGTCTGGGCTCTGCTGAGGGTTGAATATTCACAGCAGGTGCCTGCGATGATGTAGTTTCACAAATGACATCAGGACATCCCTCTTATACCTAAGAGAAATTATGTTTTAAACCCATACCAATACATCGACACTAGGTATACTCAAAATATTAAGAGTTCTCCATGAACAACTTAAAGAGCATGTGAGTATAAGTGATCAGCTAGCAGAACTCCTGGGCACTTTTGGCCAAGGAGAAGGCATGACTCCTCTTATAACAGAAACCTTGCCGTATTCAGCATCTCTCAATGCATATGGCTTTTGGTCTGGTGCACGTTTATCATACATCATTGTATACAATTCCACCTGACTAGGCTGCATCATTTAACAATTCTTTCTAGACATATTGTTCTATAGTCCTTTGACTATCTACAGCTCTTCCAAAGTACCTTTGACTTTATGTTCTATTTTTCCAGCTGAAAGATCTAAAAATATAAAGAATATGATTTGCTGACTGTTTGTCAGTGAATTAAGTGACAATACCAAGACTGGAGCTTACATTGCTATTTGGCAGACCGAAAATTCACTATAGATTAGGAGGGTGCTCTCTCTGACACCTATCACGTTTAATTCACTAGTCAAAAATAAGATTTCACGATATGCCAGATGTTTCTACTATCCTAAACTGCAAGAAACCAAATTATACTTTCCCACCCCTTATCTGAGATGTGGCAACTGGTGATGTGTGTACTATTAATTATCTGCAAATATGAAGCTAAAAAGGTTAATTTAAATTCATTATTATTCTAATACTTCAAATAGCACATTATTTCCCCATCTGCCAATGGGTATTCTTCTAATATTTCAAATACCACACACTTCCCCATCTGCCAATGGGCCACGCAGATGCTCCTACACAGAGCAAAGTATGCAGATCAGACCGTTACGAACAAAAACCTCAGTTAATTTCGCTGGCACCTGAAGTAACTTCCTTTTCTAGTAACATTCTTGTATTACACCTTGTACTATCCTATTCAGACCTATTTTCCTAAATCTCTCATTGATATGAATAGGATTTAGCACGTAAACAGGAGACAACAGGCTTGCTAATACCATAGCAAAAGCTTGCAGTCTTTATGTAATGAAAAAAGTTCCATACACAGATTTTTTGCTTCCTATAGCAGCTTCATAAAATACACGCAGCTGTGGCTTATAGCGTGTGCAGCGCCGCAACTCAAACGCGTGTATTGTAAGGCGGTAACTTGGAGGTCATCTTGGGTTCCTCACCTCTCCGTATCTCACTGCAGCAAAAAGCAGATCCCATCATTCTCAAGCGATAAGAGGCAAAGCAAAAGAGCAGTGAGCTCAAGTCTCACCGGTTGTCTCGGTTCTGGCAATTACTACAGGAGGCAATGACGGGAGGTAGAGCGATCTCAGACAGCGCCACTGCCCAGTGGTGCCAGAGAAGGATACGAGTTAGTAGAAGAGATGAAATTAGCATCCTCGGAGATCTGAGTATAAGAGAGTTAGCAAGTCCCCTCCTGTAGAAGGAGTTACACCAAAAAGCAGCACCCAGAAGTCTCCCACACAGTCTGTGAGCATCCTAGGAAAAGCCCTGGGAATCTGGCAGGTCTAAGGTTTACACAAAACCCAACTGGCCACATGCAGAAGGACCAAATAGAGGCTCTTCTTTTGAAGAACCTTGGCCCAATTGTTGTCAGGATTATCTTACATCAATAATTAATGTAATTAATGGGCAGCGTACGTGTTTGTGCTGAGTCTCGGGGGAAGATGATACTACTGTATTCATGACTTTTTTTGTTTGTTTGTTTTGCATTTCAAATATAAATGTAACCTCAGGGTGGAAAAGAGACACTGCAGCTATAATTTATTCATTATTTGCCTTAAAAAAAAAAAAAAAGGAAGTATTTACAACTCCAAGAATGTGAGGTACACAATTAAGGCTATTGCTTAGGGGCGATAGAGCATGCAGTGCATGACACCAGCAATTACTGGACCCTGGTTAAAGTCTCTGTGCTGGCCTACAGACGTCTCTGTCTTGATTCAAAGCAATCATCCAAAAATAAAAACTGTAAGAATTAGTTGCCAAATCTAGCACAGCCCAAAGCTTAATTGAGCAATACTGACAGAGGGATACCAACACAGTCCAGCCCACGTTTTTTAAGAGGTTTACACCTAAGCAGCAAAGACATTAAGCCCTTTTCTTTACTCTGGAATGATATTAGAGGCAGTATAAATACTGCAGCTGTGTTGTCTGTAACGTAGCAATTCTCTATGCCTTGACACAAGAGGAATTTATCTTTTCCTTTCAAACATTTCTCTCAGCCCTAATCTCTAACCCAATTGCTCTCCAAACCTTTCCCATTGCTAACTCAAGTCACGGGAGAGCAAACATTCAAAATCCCTCCTATTCTAATTAAGGAAGGCTTGTCTTATATTACTATGAAGACAACTTCTGCCCTCTCCAAGGAAGCTTGATTGTCTCTGTTTTGAGAGATCATCAAACTCAAACAGGACAAATGAGGTTCTGAGTCTTTGTTCCTCTTTCTTCTCTACGGTAATTAAAACTGACAGACAGAAAGAACGCTCAGGTTGACTTTCTTTTATTAGGGTCAGCTAATTAAACCGTGATATTTTGAAAATACCTATCACTCGTATCAGAGGAGGGCATTTTTCAATACATCTTCAGGACTCAGGGCTTCAAGAAACAATGATTAAAAATCTTATATATTTAGGACCTTGAGTTCTACTGACAAGGAACATGTCTCCAGATTCTAAGTCATCTTTTTTTGAAAATGCCAGCCCGAGCGCAAAGTCACAATTTGCAGCCACTAAAAGATAAGAAAGCTCATAGGATATTCTAAGGACAAGTCTCCCCCTTGTTAAGGACACGCAGTTCCCATACTCACTGGCAGGGTAGATGGTCAGCATCTAACCAAATCCTACTTGGCTCCCATGCAAAGCCTCCCCTCTTCTGTCAGACCTGGACCCTCTCTCCAGCAGCTCTTCGTGACGACAGAGAACAGCCCAGCGCAACTGTTTACAGACCAGGCTCAAAGCTAATTTATAAATCGGGAGAGTAAATTTACACTCCAAAAATTGCACAAAAGCATTTTTCCTCTATTAACAGAACTATGCTGTGTTTACTCAAAATGTTCAGAGTAAGCCTTTTCCCCAGCAGACATGGATGCACAGCTCCACTGAAGTTAATGGAGCTGGACTGATTGACACCAGAGGAGAAGCTAGCTCAGGATTTGACTGTTTTAATACTAAACGGATTTCATTTGGGCTCTAGTTTCAACACACTGCACCTCCCCTCAGGCACTCGTTTGATATCCTGCATGGCTAATTTGTACTAAACATAAAATATGCACGTTTGCTATTGTCTACGGGACTAAAATATTCAACCTACCCATGCATGCTAAAGTCAGGCTCCCCTGTACACTCCGGAGCCATAAGAATATGCTATAATGGGTATACCTGTGCATTTGGGAATGCACCTGAAAATTTATGAAAACATTTTCAACTGCTTACTGAGTCTGTAATTGCAGGCGCTGATGCGTTTACTCCCCATGCAATTGCACAACAATCAAAAGATCTATTTGCACGCCTACAAATTCTGAATTTTAGCACATTCTTATTTCAGTAAGAACTCAAATCCCACCTGAGCAGGGCAGGAAAACTTCTTGCCTAAGGTATTTTTTCTAAAATGAGGAAAATCGGAAGTAAATAAAAACCAAAGCTCCCGAGGTACCCCTTTCCTTGCCATCATCCCAGCAGAGCACACTCTAAGCCCTGAGAATTACGTTTCTTTCAAAGTCAAATGAGACAGTCTAATGCCAAGCAGCAGTGCCACCTCGCCAAGAGCCGCAGCATGCTGTCTGTTGGATTATCCGGCTCTTCTTACAAGGCAACGGCAGGCAACCTGCTCTTCTCATTGGCAATTTGCTGCATTTTGGTTAGACTACCTTAAAAGCAAGGAGGGTTATGCGCTGACATCTGAAACGAAACGTACTGCTGTACCTGGTCTGTGTAGGCAAGGGAGGAAAATTCGAACTTTTAAATTAGGGAAACGATTATTTTGCATCACATTTGCTTCCTTGCTAATTCCCTCCCAACAGCGGCCATAAAAATTCTGTCTGAAGAAAATATAATTCACAGGTCAGATTGAAAAATCCCAAGCTTTAAACTCTCAGAAGAAGCCCCAACTTTATCCAGGCATCCAATATTCAGAGGAGAAGCCAAGGGGAATCTGTCCCCTGTTCCTTCTGGTATGTAACCCGACCATCACCTGAAGCTCTTAACAGCCCTGAGGTGCCTCGGCTAACTATTTTTTGCCTACTATAATCAGGATAAACAACTTCTGAAAAAAAGAGGTTCCTTCTAGTTTTAACCATAACGGGCATAGCAAAAATCTTTTAATTGGCCCTGCCAACTCCACTGTGCTGCCAGGAAGCCCTATCATCTCTCCAAGCTCAGGGAATGGAGCAAATCTGGGGCTTAGCGCATCCCAATAAGACAAGTATGTCCAAAGCACATCCCTCAGTTTAGATGCCTAGGGAACAAGATGGGTCTAACACTGGCCAAAGACACAGTCTTTGCAACCAAACTTCCCAACGGCCTCGAGCGAGTCATTTTAAGCGCAGTCTTTGGCTCCTCCTCTACTTCAGCTTGCTCTTCAAAATCTCACACAGCTCTAGTTTGGATCTGATGCTTTTGAAAAGCAGGAACTGTACTGCTTCTGGCTCAATTCCTTGCAGTGAAAACACAGGTGAGGTTTGACAGAGGGTATTGTATTTATCCTGTCAATAACTGGAAACCGCTCAATGACTAAAACGTTAAAACTGGCAAAATGAGGCAGCCAGAGTAAGGACTCGGGAAGGGCAAGTTCAAGAGAGGAAGGTCTGAGCCTGAAAGGAAAGTCTGCAAAGGTGGAAAGGCACATGGAAAAAAAAAAAAAAAATGTCTGTCAGCTGTCACTGGCCGAGAGCTCAGGATCAGCCGTGGAGCCAGAGGAACGTGGCAGTTTCAAATTGCATCAAGCTTAACCTGAGAGAGTCAGAGGTCCAGGTGCTCTTTGAACACGCACTTCATGCTTAAACGAAGAGTGGCACCAGCAATTTCACCAGTGCAAAGGAGCATCAGAAAACACTGTTTATTTTATAAAAGGGAGCTATCACCGGGTTATGGGGGCTGTTGCAACTGTTTTGCTCTTTGCAAAATGCTACAGGCAATCTCACTGCATTATGCAAGGGGTTTTTTCTTCCAAGAGAAGAAATATTGACATACAGTGAGATACACACTCCTAGCCTTTAAGCTATATAATATATATGTGTCATGATATCTTACATGATAACTAAGCTAGGGTAATTATTTCAACCTGCTGTTATGGACTTAAACTTATCAAAGACTTTGCACTGCGAGCTACCAGAACATCTCAGCAAGTCAACAATATTAAGACAAACTGCTACTCCTATATTCTAATCTATATTCAATCCATACCCTCCACAATTTTCACTGTTAAGCAGTCTGGCTAGCAAGAGCCCTCCAATGTTGTCAGTATGATCTATATTTATTTTTTAAAAACAAGTGTTCTATGATTAATTTCTCCCTCCTAAGATAGCATGATGATGAAATTTGTGATTTAATTCCTCTGCAGTTATAGCTCTGACTACAGCATAGAGTTCAAAATATTCTTTGTCAACTATCGGAGGTTCTACTGACCATAGATCTTTTGCTGCCAAAGATTTCATGTGAAGTTGAATTTTAAGTACTAGAAGTAGATTAGCTTGGCAAATGAAAGTACTATTAGGCATTCAAAAACTGTTCACTCACAGCCTAAAACATAAAAATTGAGCTGATGAAACCGACAGCTTGACAGAGAAAGAAAGAACATGAACACATCACCATCGTAATTTTTTTTTTTTTTTAAACCAAAGAGAGCTCTGAGTCAGCAAACAAAGAAAATATATCACCCACCAGCTAATAAGAAAGAAAGCAGGTTGGATTTAGATTTGGTTCAAAAACAGCGCAGGCTAACACCACACCACTTCTATGCAACAAGAGATTACTTTGGGTCTGATCCAGGGTATGGCAGAGATCCATGCTCACAGCAGCTCTCAATGATTTTTTTCCCCTCAGTCAGTCACGAGCTCCCCTTTTTCTTAAGGCTTCAGAGCTTAACTGAAAAGTTAAAATGTTGTAGAGAGATTTTTTTTTTTTTTTAGCTGGGTACAATTCATAAAATACCTTGCATAAAACATCCTTCATGTTCAAATCACTGAGATAGTGATGGATTTTATGGGTCTAGTGTTCAACTGGAGAAGCCCTTTTTGCAGGCAGTGGAGGGTTACAGAGCAGGGATGAGAATAGACTGGTTGCCAAAGCTAGCACGTGGAAGGAGAGAAGCACAGAGAAGAGCCAGGAGCATTATATGATTGCAAAAGGTCATGCCAAAGGAGGTCGGGTGCACCCACAACACAAAGAACATGTCAAAGGCTCTACAGAAGTCCTGTAGTGATGCAGTCACAGTAGTGACACCACAGGGTGAGGAAACGATGCCTTAAAGAAAAGCTTTAAAACAATTAAGACCCACACAGCACCTTCTACAATATTTACAGAGAATGAAGTAGTCATTTTTAGCCCATAAGAGAATTAAATATCAGTGTAAAATGGAACTTAATGGAGCTCCACCCCAATAGAAATAAATTGTGCTCTTAAAGTATCCGTTTATCTCCCTGATTTTAGGTATATATTTCAGAAGAAATAAATGACACCCAAAAAATCAATTTTTTCCCATTGACTACAACAGGAGCCTAATTTGTCTAGCTTTCATACACACGTCTGCAGGGTCAGCTAAATTCTACCCATTCAGCCTGCAAGGGAATTGAGAGTGTAAGGAATAGAGCTACACATTTGGGGTAGTTTCAAACTTCTTTTTCAAAAAAAAAAAAAAAAAAAGAAGAGACAGAATCGTGTTTCTCTAGTACCTTTTTGATTTCATGTGTTCTTCAACAAAGGGTCCTTCAGAATGGAAATAGCTCTGTGCTGTCTATGTGCAAAGGTCTATTCGTTTATAGTGGATTAAAGAAGTCTACAAGTCATCAACATTTTACATACAAATTGTAACAAGAATTTACAGTAGAAAACTGTAAGCGGGTAAGAAATCAGTACAATGCAGATATGTTAATATCAACAGCTACTAATTTCTAAGGTAAGAAAATTTAAATTCAAAACGCTTCCTCTGGACCTGTAGCAAATTTTAGACCTTCATATGAGTTGTGGATCTTACCTCTATCTTACTCATAAACACTGTTTAATCCTAAAAATCAAACGTTTTTTTGCCATGAAACACACCTAAGCCAATAATAGTCGATACCACAAACCTTTATTTCTGTTTAAAACGAGTGATGCACTAGCACCAGTAATGCAAATTATTTTTTTTTCTGCGTGGGCAACACGCAGCTTTCCTGTTTTGCAAAACCACATCATGAAGGGGTATCAGCTTCTATACCCAAATATCTGGTCTCTACCAAGCACTAGCATCATGACCTCATTTTACCTGTGAAGCTGATAACTGATTTCTCTTTACTGAAATCATGAAACCTTGCTGCTATCTAGCTAGCTTGTCTGGATTTAAACCGTCAGCAGAGATGATGGCTATTTCTTAATCCTGCTAACAGTTGTGAGCTGTGCGTTGCTTCTCCTTCCCTTTCCTTTATGAGATCTAGGTGACGTTCTATGTTTGGGGTACATCTAACGTTGTCTTAGAACCACGAAGAGTGCAATAGTAACATTAGCAGAAGAGGTGTGATTAAGTGATGAGACGCCTCTGCCTCTACATGCTCATTTTCAAAATGGTTTAATTGAATTTCCTGGCATGAAGAGAGCTATTTCTGGTCATCTATTCAGTGCCTGATGCCTTGGAAAAAAGTCTACAAGAGGATACCATAGTTTTATTAACACAGATGTAGAACGCTATTAGAATGGTAAAAGGGATGAGTAGGCACGTGTAATTTTCCCTCGTACAGAGGTATGTACAAATGGATCATCAAAACAGTTCCAGAGAAATCAGACAGATCTCGTGCCCCAGTGAGGACTGCACCGTAAAACCCTTCATGTGACAGTAACATATATATTTTTCAATCATGCTGCAAATTCTCTGTCACAAGCCTGTTGCCATGGTGTGAGATGTTCCAGGGACATCCACAGATTTGGTTCTGCATTTCTAGAACTCCCCCACTTGTCTACTCCTGCTTACATTTTACTTTTCTGTGTGAAAAACGTGTGTTCCTCTGTGTTTCTGAAACTAACTCTCACTTTGGTGCCAAGTCAAGAGCATAAAGAAGCCAAAATAACATCTCCAAAAACACTGGCCACTAAACTACTGTGCAGCAAAAGTAAGGCAGATATTTCCAGACACATTCTTGGTACACAGCCATTTAGGCAAGATTCATTTTCTCAACAGCTCTCCTTTTAGGACAGAAAACAACAAAAAAGAAGTCTAGCACCATTGCCAGAAGGACAACAAATCAGGCTATGTGAATTGGTGGGATGGGAATAATGCACTGCAAGGGGAAGAAGCCTTCCACGTGAACTTCCCAACAGCAGCAATGGCTGGTTTATAGTAATATAAGGTATCTTGTCGGCCTGTGAACCTTAGATCAGCCAGTGTTCTGCAGAGTAAAGCAGCACACCACAAATACAACAGCACATTTTTTCACAGATGTTAGCTCCCACGTACAACACTGGCTTGCAAACCACCTTCAGGACAAGGTAGTGGGAAACAGAAAATAGCAAAATGAATGCCCCAGCTCAGGTGAAGTGACATCTGTTCAACGGATCAAAGGACAGAAGAACTAACATTCCAGATCCTTCACTTTAACTACTGCTCTCAATAGCCACCAGCATGTCTTGTTCTAGCCGTGTCTCAACACACTCAGAGCTTGAATAAGTGGCCTCTCAACAGGCTTTGGTCCTGACTTTCTCCAGCATTCAACTTCTGGGGGGGGAGGAAAGAAAGGAGTCTCTACAGCAAAAATGTCAATAACAGCCAAGGTTGTTTTGCTTTTTAAACAAGTTCTGGAGAAGCTCTCACTCCTATTTTAAACAGTTGTGTTCTCCATCCATAACTGACATGATATATTTTCCTACAAAAAAAAAAAAAATCCATAATAAGCTTTAAATGTTATAAAATGTACATGAAAGTGATCAGATGAGGGAACAAACAGCTTACCTATGGAGGACCATAGTAAGAAATGAAGCTCTTCACATTTGGCTCTAGAAAGACCTGCTTTAGAAACATGTTTGCATCGGCAGAACAACGAAATAACTTTTCCACCATCCCAGCCATCAGCTGGGAGTAGACGCAGGAGGATGCTAAGTCAATGGGAATTCAAAAGTACCCAATGCCTCACAGCTGCACCACGGGCGCATTGCGGGACCTGACCTGGAGCAGTATAAACCTCTCTGTGTTTTGAATTTTTGCATAGGCAGACACACAAACCCACCATGAATAATAGATATCTCTGTCTCGCTTCTAAGACTCAGCTCATGTTTTTCATGTATAAAAAAAAAAAAAATAACTGTTTCAGCGCTGGCTGTTCCAGTGACCTCCATGAGACTTTTAATCAAATCTTGCATATAGCTGGGGCTTCAGAGATTATTTGATTTCTTCTCAGGAAAGAGCGAGACAGCTCTTGTTTCAATTAATATTTCAATCTCACAGAACACTGCATAATCAAAAAATGTAAGAGGCCCCTGCAATTTCAAAAAATTGAACTCAGTAATTAAAATAAAGATTAAAAATATCACGGAATCCTTATGTGGCCATAGCAGTATAAATACACCTCCAGATACCATAGCAACACTTCCTTTTTTATTATTAAATAAATTAAGTATCTTGCAGGCTCATAAAATGCCAGTCAGTGCAGACATTTTGGGCATCACTCCATAGAGCATTCATTCCTCTGCTGCTCCTCTTCTCTCGAGCTTGTCATATTGAAACACTAGAGGTCAGCCTCCCAAAGAAAACTAACCACTGCTTGGTTTTAAATCCGTGAGGAATTGTGGGATGCGGACATTCTGGAGATGCAGTGATCAGCAGAGTGCCAGGCTCCAACACCACGCAAGGGCGTCAGGCAGAAGGAATGGTTTTGTTCTTAAGCCCATCTTCTTTGAGCTGATGGAGATTGAACCAGATAGACAAACATGAATTTTGCATTATATCCCACAGACACCTGCGTGGAACCGAGAAAGCTGTCAAGCACAGAGACGGAATAAACAAAAGGTTCTCCTGTATTTTTCCCAGGACAGAGAATTCGGATTCCCCTTTTTGGCCATCTTAGATTGACAGGAATCTCCAAATTGGTAACGATTCCAAAAAGAATTGTTTGTTAAAGGTAACAAAATAATACTGGCCCATAAAGAGAAAAGCTGTGTTTCTTGCACAAAGAACGTAACAACGCTTTTGTTTCTCTGCTTGTTATAGTTAGTGCTGTTGCATTTACCAAGGATAAATCACGCCTGACCAACCTGATTGCCTACTAGGTGAAAATTAACGCACTTGGGGACAAGGGGAGAGCAATAGATGTCATTTACCTCAGCTTTAGCTTCTGACACTCTCCCCCCAAAACAATCATATATTCGAGTTGCATATAACATTGGATGCATAGACAACTATGGATTGAAAACTGGTGCGATGGGAAGGCTCAGAGGGCAGAGATTCATGGGTCATACTTTACCCGGAGGTAGCAAGCAGAGGGGCCTATCTTGGGATCTGTTCTCTTCCATATCTCCATCTATGACGTAGAGGAAGGAAGTCATGGAGGCCACTCCTCAAGCTTACACATGACACCAAACTGGTGGTGTTGCCAGGGGGAGCAGTTGATAGACTCAAGGCAGGGCTGCTGTTCAGAGGGAGAGGCTCGAAGAATGGGCCAACAGGACCCCTGCAAAATTCAGCAAGGACCAACGCCACCAGGTCCTGCACCTGGGAAGGAGAAACCCCTCATAGGGGCACAGGCTGCAGCTCTGTGGAGAGGGAAGATTAGATCTTGGCAGACACTGACCTGGTTGTGCATCAGCAAGGACCCCTGGCAGCAATGAAGGCCAAGAGCATCCTGAGCTGAATTACCATCAAGGGCGGTGATTCTCAGTGCTTGTTAGACCACATCTAGAATATGGCATCCAATTTTGGGGCCTCCAATACAACTCAGGTATCAATAAATTGGAACAAGTTCAGTAGAGAGCCACCACAATGATTGGTTTCTGGAGCGCTTGCCCTGTGAGGAGAGGCTGAGGAAGATGTGCTTGTCCAGCTTGGAGAAGAGTTGGTTTAGGAGGAAGGAAGAGCAATCTGCCACTATCTCTGACATCATTGCAAAGAACACAGAGCCCAAGCCCTCTACAGTGCTGTTGGAGGATGAGGTACAATAGGCATAAATTGACACATGAAGGGTTACACGTGGACACGAGGAAAGACTTTTTTACACTGGGACAGTCAAGCAGTGACAGAAGTTGCACAGCAATATGCAGGCTTCAACACTGGACGTTTTTAGGGTCCACCTGAATAAAGCCCTGAGTAACCCAGCTTCTCTGCCCAGCTGACATTCCCTTGAGCTGGTGTTTGGACTAAAGAACTCCTGCAGTCCCTTCCAACCTGAATGGCTTTATGACTTTTCATTTCAGGATATGCTATTCAAAAAGTCTGTAAAGGACATTCCCTTTTTTCATTTTAAAGCTTAGCTGTTAAATTACGTAGTTTTCCCAAATGGTGAGATTATAAATTAGGAGATCTCAGTTCCAGTCCTTACTCTACCTTTACTCCTTCTATTTCAGGTTTAAAGGCTTTACACAAAGGCAAAGCCTTATTAGATAGCACTGACCTGTGCTTCTCATCCCAGGGAACAGCCACAAGCACTTGAAGGTGGCAGAAGCCACTTCACCTAAACATGCAACAGCAGTTCCAGACTCCACAGCAACACTACATGAAACATCAAGATAAGAGGTGACACAAAGTAATGAAGCCATTAGAAAATGAAGCATCAACACAATACTAGGACAACTACCAGAACAGAATTGCCCAGACTGAAAACAGGCCAGAACTCAAGGTGAGAAATCTCTGTTTTGATAAAAGTCAATCGTTAAGGTCTCAGATAACTAAGTGCAGGGGAAGGGCGAGCCCTGCTGAACCCTGGGATCACTGCAACCTCCTGCCACCTACTAAGCAGGCTCAGTTTTGCTTATTTTGCTCAGTCCAGTGGAATTGCTCCCCCCAGCATTTCCTTTGTTTGCTTATTTGCTCACTTTGCTGAATGGCCTTTTCATCTCCAGCCATTTCACCCTCCCTCCTTCTCCTACAATTTGCCTTTTCCCTTGCTGTTTTTACACTCAATTAGCTCTCCATTCTCCGTCCCGTCTCCCTAGGCAGGCATCATTGCACTCCTTGCTCGGCCATAACCACCCGCAAAACCTCTGTCACCTCCAGCTCTTCCAGAGCTAATGACCAGAAGGGACCATGTGACGATGAAGGCGACATCTCACCTGACCTGCGAGCTGATGAGACAAGCAGCAGATTTTCTGACAGCAACATGCTAGAACACGTATATCCTCTAGCTGCCAGACAACCATCTGAACAGCTAAACGTTAGTGACTGCTTCCTGGTGTTAATGTCTAAATTTTTAGTTACACAACTCAATGAAAATAAAGGTAGAAGAGAGAGAGAGAAGGGACCAGGCTGAAAGGAATTATTTCCATATGCAACATACCTCTAAATTAGGGTGCGAGAGAGAAAGGATGAAGAATAAGTGAACAATATTTTATCCCCAAATGGAAAGGAAGAACATTGCAACTCCTATCTAAAAGTAATGAAATGCACCGTTGTGTTGCTTTCCTCAAAATCTCAATGGAAACCAAAAATCAGCACAAATCCACTGCAGACACAGTTGCCTACATCAGCTAAAATACCAGATGTTTTACTATAAGGAAACTGTATTTTTAGAAAGGCAGAAAATATTTGTTGGGTTTTTCACACCCCCCCCACTGTTTTTTAGTGCTGCATTCCCTCATGTTACAAAAGCTTATTACTTAAATTATGCGTTTGGGATCAGAGGCATAAAAGCACAGCTTCAGCGAGGCAGCAGTCCCTGAAATCCTCTGCGAAGCTGGGTCTTACTGATCCTGCCTGAGACAAGGGACAAACAGCACAAACGTATCTCAGGCTTGGCAAGAAATTGCCTGGATAATCAGGTCTAACACATACAGTGGGACCATCTAAGAAGGAAGACTAAGAAACAGCTGTGAAAGTAGATGGAAAAGGAGATAAAGACATACAGGAAAGCACCACAAAGGACACTTCCTCCTTCCCTGCATAATTTAAACCATGTATTTATGAAACATAGTGAAGGTCTAATTATGTTAGCTAGTAATGAACACTTAATCGTAATTAGCCACAGTTTCAAGCTGGAGGGAACAATTATTTTCATTACTGCTAATTAATGTACAGGATGCCGTGTAAAATTTCTTTTCCTCCCCAGTTCTAACAAAGTGACCTCACCCACTTCATTGCTTTTCTCTTTTAACATGGCAGGTTTCAGCTCTGCCTTCTCTGCTGCTCATCACAATTCCATTTGTTCTTTCGCTTTCATTAGTCCCTTCAAATTTTCAAGCTGTGTGGTTTCCCTCCGTAACACAAATACAGCAAGGCATTAAAGTATTTAGGCATTTTCTTAGCACAGATGTGTAGCCCCACATTAGTTTCTTCAAACTGGATTTCAAAGATTTTCATTTCAGCAGATAGGTTCCTGAAAATTATATTTTCAATAAAAAAATATTTTTTTGGCTGAAACATTTTGATTTTCAAAGTTATGCTAGAAAAAAAAAAAAATCAGTCTTTATCACATATAAGAAAAAGTGAAATGATCAGATGCAAGTTATTCATATGGACATAAAGCAGTTGAACATGGAGCTTTTTTTTCCCAGGATTGGTTGTTGTACAGCACCCAGAACTACTATCACGAAGATAATTTCCTGCATTTTTCCACTATTTTTAGTTTCTTATCTTCAAATCAGTGGTGATCTGCCATCCTCACTGAATAAATTATCAGCTCTTTCTTTTGCTGTCTTCTACTGACAATCAAGAACTGGGACTACGGAGTCAGGTTCAGCTTCTCATCTTTGATATCTTCTTGGTAACATTTCAAAAGAGTCTGCTATATGATCATCCAGCAATTACCTCCTTAATTCCTCTTTGTCTTTGGGGTTGAGTAGGACTGTTTCTAATTCTTGGGAAAGCTGATATGAATTTGGCTACCACATAATTCCCAACAGCTGTATTATTATAACAGAAAATTATAGCCTTTTACCAAATCTAGCACATTCTGAACACTCAGAATGCAGGCAGCACTACTCAGCACATTTCAGCTTCGTAATCCTTTCAAAAAACAAAATTTGCATTTAAAATTGGCCTTTCCTGATTTGTGGCGTAATGATAGGCCAATGGGGGAAAGCTTGCACTCCTCGTCTTTCATCTAGATTGTATAAACAGAAAGATTACATTGTCCAGAGAGTATTTGTGAGAAATATTAATATCCACTGAAACAGTCATGACTTGCATAAAGGCTTGGTACCATTTCAAAGGAAAAGGAGTCCAGGATTTTTAAGCATATGTGCCATGATCTTAAATGTTGCTTTGCTATTTAGTTCAGTTTAATGAAACAACAAAAAAAAACCCCAAAACTGTGAAGGATATAAATCCTGATTTCTCAAGGCATACACCAGACTCTACTAATTAGAAGTTAGGCTAATGACAGATGACACCAGGTTGGGTGGGAGTGTCGACCTGCTGGAGGGTAGAAAGGCTTTGCAGAGGGATCTGGACAGGCTGGATCAATGGGCTGAGACCATCGGGATGAGGCTCAATAAGGCCAAGTGCCAGGTCCTGCACTTGGGTCACAACAACCCCATGCAGCGCTACAGGCTTGGGGAAGGGTGGCTGGAGCTGCCCGGCAGAAAAGGACCTGGGGGTGTTGGTTGACTGTCGGCTGAACATGAGCCAGCAGTGTGCCCAGGCGGCCAAGGTGGCCAACAGCATCCTGGCCTGTATCAGGAACAGCGTGGTGAGTAGGACTCGGGAGATGATTGTCCCCCTGTACTCGGCACTGGTGAGGCCCCACCTCGAGTAGTTGAACGGTGGAGTGGTTGAGGCACCATCCCTGGAGGTTTTCAAAAGACGGGTTGACATAATGCTTAGAGACATGGCTTAGTGATGTGGGGGGTTCTTTTGTATGGTTTTGGTTTGGTTTTTTTGTTTTTTTTTTTTTTTTTTTTTTTTTTTTTTTAATCAGAGTTAGGTTGATGGTTGGACTAGACGATCTTAAAGGTCCCTTCCAACCTAGATGATTCTATGATTCTATGAGCCAGTTTTGGGCCCCATACTACAAAAAAGACATTGAGGTGCTGGAGCGGGTCCAGAGAAGGGCAACAAAGCTGGTGAGGGGTCTGGAGAACAAGCCTTATGAGGAGAGGCTGAGGGAGCTGGGGTTGTTCAGTCTAGAGAAGAGGAGGCTGAGGGGAGACCTCCTTGCTCTCTACAACTACCTGAAAGGAGTTTGTAGAGAGGTGGGGATTGGTCTCTCAAGTCACAGGCGATAGGACAAGACAAAATGGCCTCAAGTTGCGCCAGGGGAGGTTCAGATTGGACATCAGGAAAAATTTATTTACTGAAAGGGTTATTAAGCATTGGAATGGGCTGCCCAGGGAAGTAGTTGAGGCACCATTCCTGGAGGTGTTCAAAAGGCGGGTTGACATGGTGCTTAGAGACATGGTTTAGTGATGGTTTGGTTGGTTTTTTATTTAATCAGAGTTAGGTGGTTGGACTAGATGATCTTAAAGGTCTCTTCCCACCTAGAGAATTCTATTATTCTATGACATCAAAGGGAAGGGCATTACCTTTCTTTACATGTTCTTCAGAAGCAGCTGGTGCTGCCTATTACTGTTGGGTCTGGACACCAGAGCAAATGGACTGCATGGTTAATCCAGTGCAATGATTCCTGTATCTTCTGCTAGTCATTGGCACATAGGAGAAAAAAGGAATATTGATCTCTATCCTTGTACACTGTCACTAAATCTACACATATTATGGCCTTTAAGAACCCTTGTCCAAAAAAAAAAAAAAATTCCTACTAAAGTGAGCCCACAAAAACAATTATCATCGCTCTATAATTACTAAACAACAGGAACAACCATCCCTGACATAATCGTATGACAGCCTCTGCTACTCCATAAACTGTAGATAAGTGCCAGACCTGTTCTTCTGTCTGCAGTAAGACATTATGCAAATTAGCAAGGCTGGCACTGTTAAATAAGTTGGTGCTCATGCAACTCAGGACAATGCAACTCTGAATATTGAGCTGTATGGATCACTTGGGTTACTACTGGGAGAGATGAGGGTCAAAGAAAATATTCCTCAGAGATGGTTCAGTTCAGGTACAACTTACAGCCCTACCTAAGGAGCGTGTTTGTTTCCATAGAGCAGAACCCACCACTTCACAGACATTTGTATTTCAGGACAGACAAAAAGTCCTTGTGTGAAAACTAGTTCTATGTTTTTCCCCATAGATTAAACGTTACACCTTATGCGATAAACCCATAATAACCTGCTGTAATGTAGGTTAATGTAAAACACATTTTTAATATTTTGTGTTTCCTTTCCTACTGCATCTCTTACCTTGACTTATGTTTGTTTGGAGTGCTTTTTCAAACCGGTTTCCCCACACTGCTGACAGTGATGAATAAAGCAGCTCCAAAGACTCTCAAAAGAGATATTTGAAATCCTCCATGGCAATATGCAGGTACATTAAAATAGCTCACAGCACTCGGACTATTACCAGGAGATATGTTTTAATATGACAGATGCATAGCAGCTCATCTTCTCTTAAATCAGGGAAGGGAGAGAAGGAACACCAGGTTTTGTGAGCAATTCACCACATCCGACTTATGTAATCCACAAGTTAATGAGAAAAGGAATATACGGATTCCCCTGGTGAAGTCCCAAGCAGCTAATATATGTCCACTCTTTCTATAGCTCTTTAATTAAAAAGAAAAAAAAAAAACCACTAGTCACTGAAGATGCCCTTAAATTTCCCTGCAGCTTCTGAATAATTTTGTGATTTTGTCCTTGACAGGACATAAAGGAATAACGCATACCGTGAAGGCCAAACCTATTTTAAGGAAAGAGGCCTTTTCTGAAATTTTTTCCGCAGATAATTCAGGAACCAGAATCTATGAATTAAGGTTAGAAAAATCAAGTGACATAAAAAGAAACTGGAACCATAAAACCACGCTTCTACAATTCCTCAAGTGCAGTGCATTGGTCCTTGCCCTGAAGGCAGTAACACCAACGTACACAAAGAACCACAAGCAGAAAACAACTTTACACTTCGGCTATCTGCTTGAGTGTTACTATATTGAAATAGAATACATAAAAACCTTGTATTTACCACTATATATTCACTGTGGTGACGACATGCTGTCTGGTAGAATGGAGAGAGAAGCCCTGATGCACAGCCTGGAAAACAACATTATCTGTCCTCTGTGAAACCCTATCACAAAAGCAACTTCAGCTGCTGGAAGTCTGGAATGAAATAAATTTTGCAGCCCTGGCCAGCTGAGCAACTCCTCAGGAGCTTCTGCGCCCAACACAAGCCTGGCCATTTGCAGATGAGCACTTGGGGAACCTTGCTGTGGCAATTTAAGACACTGTTATCCGCTCTTCCCCTCAGTGGGAAGGACACATTGGACAGGCAACCATGCCCAAGTGGCCATCATGTGAGTCAGAGCATCTCAGTCCGCACCAGAGACCAAAAATAAAAAAAAAAAAATAAAAAAAAAAAAGATTTGAACTGAGGCAACAGATTTTGAACCATAGCTGCAGCTGCAAACCTATGTTTTTCAATATTTCAGGAATTTCAGTAGCAGTCTGCTGCTCTGCACTGGGGGCAGCAGCTCTGACACCAGGCAATCCTCAGAGGAGCAGGAGAAACTTGTACTGCTATTGCCAGATGCACAGCATCCATAAAAGCCTTAAAGAAGCTGTGGGCAAAACTTGAATCTTCTGTGGCTCCCCTGACACATTGTCCTCCAAATTCATTAAACACTGCTGTGACTCAATTAGCAATTTAACTCATAAAATGCAAGAGATCTTTCTACCTACAACATGTCTGTGAGGGGCAATAAATCTACTCTTTCTGACTCCAAACAATAGCGGGGGGGGGGGGGGGGGGGGGGCAGGAATTATGATTTTGATCTACTTTTTCCCTTTATGAGAATAAAGGAAAAAGCAGCAACTTCACATCAGGATCACAGGGTACGTCAGATCACACAGCTTCTGAGGAAGCCAGAATGACAGCCGAGACAGCAAAGAGAATTCCCCAGCCTGTGTCACTCAGATCTCTTACGTTGTTTTCACAGGTTTTCATGTTTATTTTCATACATTCTAGAAATGCAGACCTCTGCAGTTGACACAAATCTTAATTATGGAAGAACTCCTATTTTTGGAGGGACAACAGCACAGCCCAAACCATTCACAGGGTTCAAGCACTGAAAAGGAAACCGTACTCCTCAGGCATGTTAAGTAGCAGAGCTAGGTAAAAAAAGACAAAACAACAAAGTAGTGACAAGTTTAAAAGATTCTGGCAGGTTGAAGTACTAGCAAGCAAAGGACAGGTGTGGGAAACTCTTCCGACTACTATTCTCAAAATCTGATTACAGGCCAAAAGGAATCTTACTATACAGAGAGCTAAGATTCTATTGTTAGTTTAATATTTTGCCAAACCAATTTAAAATTCCCTAGTTATTATTAGTTATTAGCACAACTGCAAGAATAGTAACACTCATAGTCCACAATAATACAGAAAAAGCATCACACAGTTAAAACTGTCACATACGCAAAAAATCCTCACCGTAATATCTATTATCTGCACCTTTTCTGTGGTATTACGTTCATCCTTCCAGTGTCCATCTGTTTGATGGCTTCAGTTTTCCTCAAGCAGAGTGAGGGTACAGCTGATGACAAGTCATCAGCATGCCAAGGTCTTCACCAGTAGGAGTTCAATGTTCACGGTGCCAGTCCCTTCTTCCTCCTCAGTCCTCAAATCCACTAAGGGTCACTTTCATGTTTTCTTGTCAGATTTGGCTTATATAATCTTTCTTTCCTTTGGTTCCCAATTATTTCTTGGGTGTTTTTTTTTTTGTTGTTGCTGTTGTTTTGTTAGCCTTACACTGGCTTTACGCAATGGCAAGGCAGCTCTCCTGCAGTGACTGCTAACTGCCTGGGACCTCCAACATCACTTTGCCTTTTCACTCTGCTACAGAATCTTTTATTTTTACAGATAGCTGCTTGCTATTACTATAAAACAAAGCTAAACTGAAGTCAAACTATGCCATAGTCACCTGGACTGCTGGACAATCACAGCTAAAATCAGCCTGGCTGTGGCAAGCCCGAAGAGCCCCTTGCAGCATCCTGTTGATACAAAGCCTGCAGCCCTGGACTAGGAACGACAAAAATCCTCTTCGCTGGGCTGTGACTGTTCTGATCAAGTCTGAGGGGTCTAGAGAACAAGTCATATGAGGAGAGGCTGAGGGAACTGGGCATGTTTAGTTTGGAGAAGAGGAGGCTGAGGAGAGACCTCATTGCCCTCTACAGCTACCTGAAAGGAGGTTGTAGAGAGGAGGGTGTTGGCCTCTTCTCCCAAGGGAATAATGACAGGACCAGAGGAAATGGTGTGAAGTTGGGGCAGGGGAGGTTTAGATTAGATATTAGGAAGAATTACTTCGCTGAGAGAGTGGTCAGGCACTGGAACAGCCTGGCCAGGGAGGTGGTGGAGTCACCATCCCTGGAGGTATTTAAGAAACGTGTAGACGTGGCACTTCAGGGCATGCTCTAGTGCCCGAGATTGTGGGGGGCTTTTGGGTGTGTATGGTTGGACTCGGTGATCTCAGAGGTCCTTTCCAACCATGAAGGTTCTGTGATTCTGCTATCCGTTGGGTGTAAAGCTTTAAAAATTGGGAAACAGCAGGTTCTTTTACAAGAAGTGCCAAAAAAATAAATAAAAAAATGTTAGAGTCCAGGCTTTAATTAACTTTGGGGTAAGTGGGCCTTTGTGCTCTGCGCTAGCAGCTGTTCTCAGTTGGTTTTTAAGATAATCCCACTCAAAAAGGAGCTCTCAAATAACTTACTGCAGGTTGAACTTCACTTTTAGCGTCTACTCAGGGCAGTTGTAGACAAGAGACACATAATAGGGAGAAGGTTTGGATTAAGGCCACCTTTGCAATCCCAAATTGCACTCGCATCCTGAAGGGAGGAAGAGTCTTCCCCTACTTTATTACTTCATGCTGCTGGGAGAAGCCACCAGCAATCCCTAGGAGAAAGCACTTCTGCTTACTGCAAGGTATAAGAGACTTCCCCCGGCCCTGGAACAAGTCTCTCCTATCTGAAGGAATTAGTAACATCTGGAAAGCAGACCAGGAGACCTGGCTCCAGCAGCCAGAAGATGTAGTCACTTCTGTTTATTGGGGCTTGATAGAGTACACCTTCACATCCTAGGCTTGAAAATTTTTGGAAGCGATCAGAACTCCCTCCTCACGCCCAGTAAGTGTGAGGCTGGGATTTAGGCACTGTGAAATTTGAACACTGTATTTTCACAGCGAACTTGGTTTGTTGTTGAACAAATGCCCCATTTTGGCATCCCCATACCATGTCTCTATATCCCCTCCTCTTTTAATTAGGCTGTAAAAGCTTGTTGAAAGCTCAGCTCTAAGTGGATCGCACTTTCCAGGGGAAATTGGGTTTGAAAGATTCCCAGTTGCCAGTAGGAAGGCTGGAAGTTGAGCAGCAGTGATGGGAACGACTGTGACCCAAGTTCCCCTAGGTAATCCTGAGCGTCACTCAGATTTTTAAGCCTTCCTATTCCCCACCTGCTTTTGCAGATAATTATAGTTGTTATAGTCACAACATTTTTTGAATTTTTTTTTTTTTTACACTGCTAACCCATAAAACACTATAGAAGAGAAATAAAAGACTGAATTTTTTAAAAGTGTTCAACACAAAGAACTAAGTACGTGGTTAATTTAACAATGTCCTTCTAAATTCCCCTGATAATACATGACTGAAATCTAACAAAAAAAAAATTTAGTCTTTATTAAGGAAATGTCCCTTGCCCTTCACCACAGGATTAGTCTGGCTCGTCTGTCTCCTCAGGATCTTACGGCTGTCTCGAATACAGAGACCTTTTAACTTGCCAGGCAGTGTAAGATCTAAACCTCTTTCCTAGCAAATGGCCTAAATAATTCTATTCTGTAAGTTATGAAAGCCTAACAGCTTCTCCTGATCTCATCTGCTCACAACTTTAAAGTGCTTGAAACCTTAATAAATAAGCCTTCGCCGATTCCTACACACACGCTACGTTAAACACAAGTGCCTCAGTGATCAGATCTGCTGTGAGCTGCCAAGGTCTGAGATGAGAAGGGATGCGCGTTCCCTTCACTTTCCTGCTCTTCCTGCAGCAGTGAAGGTATTGGAGCAACATCCCTTGCTGCTCATCAGCACACTGACTGCAAGACCTTAAAACAAGTACAATCTACGTGACTTCCAACCAAAAAGAAACAGGGACCTTCCTCAGTCACCTCAGCTCAGTGTCACCTCCCTGGGAGGTCCAGCATCTCAACAACATTTCTTTCTTAGTTAAGATCTCTGTTATGTACTTCATTTTTAAAGTTTTTTGGTTTGGTGCTTTTTTTAATGATCTTTAGCCGTCTCAGTCCTGCTGAGATGGACTGCCCAAGACTGCTACTCCAGGCTCTTCAGGCCTGGAGCAGCCTAAAGACAGAAGCACTGGGTCAGCACCAGTGTGGAGCAGCATTGCCCCCAGGAGAGCAGAAGGAGCCACGTTGGGCCCTCCAGCCTGTCAGTAGATTTCACATAAATATTGCAGAGTATTCCAAGGCTGTATAGTTTCCTTCACCACCTGCACCGCTCCACATCAATGATCAGTGCAACAGACACATCTTTGCCTCTCCCAAGTTTTCTTTGGGGCAAATAGCATCCTAGAGTAGATAAAAAGAATGTGATGGCGCTAACCTTAGCTCAGGCTGGGGACTTTTCTGCTCAGCTATTCCACTGTCCATCACATGCAAAGGACAAATAAGATGTTCAACTGCTACCAGTGACTGCAGCGACTTCAATATGTACCACCACCAAGGGGTTGGAGACCATTGCCACCTACACCTTTGCTGGGGTGAATTATGTGAGTTTGCCCTCCTCTGCATTAGGCAAAATGCCGAGATATCAGCCCAAACCCTTCAGATTGTTTGATATAACTTGGGGGACTCTGCCAGTAGTGGGTTAGGGAAGAGTTGCACAACGTTCTCCGCTGGCAGGGCTCTGGAGACAGTAACCTCTGATGGAAGGAAGGTTATAAAGATCAGGGGAGCAAAAGCTGAACCTTTAAGCAAGCTTCAGAAGAGGTCCTTTGCTTCTGAGCTCTGAAAGAAGAGACCAATTTCACCGCTGATTGAAGACTGATGTTACGCTTTAGCAGCTAGTGATATCTGAGCAAAATAAAAAACTGATTAGAAATCAAGAGTTAGGCACTGGCTTGAAGTTAATTTATCATAGATCCTGCTTCAAGTAAAAATAATAGACTGTGTCTCATGAAAGTCTGGGATAATGGTTGCTCTGGCCCTGGTCGGTGCTTCTAGAGAGAACAGCAAAATTAGTGGTGAAGGAAATGAAACGTGTACATAGTGATTTATATACAGCCCTGGGTAATAGTGAAATTAGTGAAATTATCTCCAGATATTATTTCTGCTCCTTAGGTAAATTATTTGAAACAAATGTCAGGCAAAACCTAATTCTTACATTAGCTGAAATTGGCCTGAGTGAGAATGTATTTCCAGGGGTGTAAGTCTGGGGGGGGGGGCGGGGAGAGGAGGGGGAAGGAACTGTGAAGAGAGATTAATGCATCATGATGTTCAAGGTAAGTGAAAAGGTCTAAACAACAAAAGTTTTCATTCTTAAGAATTTATAAGGAAATGAACTAGATGGTTTACTGAATATGATAAAGCCCCAGAGCCTACTGGGTGTGGAGTTTTGCTCTATCAAAGCCAATGCAACGCTCACTGCTCCATTCCTCTCAAAACACACATTCCGAAGGCTCACATCCTACTATAATACACTACAGAAAAAAGCCAAAAGTGCACTAGAGATGGAAATTCAAAATAGAGTCAAGAAAATATTTAAGGCTCAAATGTTTCTTTGGATGTGAAAGTAACACTTGCAGCATGTGCTAAAATAGGTAGATAAGCAGTATGTGTGGTTTATGAATATACACTGGCTTGTCTACATCATAAAGCAATGTCTGCAACATGAAAGTAACCAACAAATTATATTTTTAATTTGCCAATATAACAGCACGATAAGGGCACCGATGGTAAGAGATCATACTGAGCCCACAGAGAGGTGTTATCTCATATCCAGTGCTCAGAGACGCTAAGAACCGAAGGAAGAACACAAAGGATTTTGACATTTGGAAGCTTGGCTTTGAGTTAGTGTAAAACAACTATGGAAGTACAATTCTGCCTCGCTAAAAGCCAGGAAAAGCCCGCAACAGAAAGAAGAAATACCTAAGAGACAGGGAGTGTATAACTGAAATTCATCCTGGTCAAGTTTAAGGGCAGCAAAAGTGGATGTGGTTTAATAGGAATATAAAAGCAATAAACAAATGTCTTCTAAAAATACAACCACTCTCACAGGTAGGATTGACAGCTCTAAAATAAAAATAAGAAAAAGAAGCATAAAGAGAAACATTGAATTTCAAATTCAAGGACTGTTCCAATTAACTATTGAGATATCTCAAGAACTACAGTCACATCAGACAAAAGATAGCAAAAATAGCCTGTCCCTGAAGGAAACAGTAAAATACTGAAGAGGAGCAAGAAAAAAATAAAATAAAAATATTGCATTTATAGAGGGGATATAAACCTAAGGATCTGTAAGCCAGACAAGTGACTTGCAAGTGCCATAAAGAGGTGGCTCTACTCTTCACTTGCAGGTGGATGCAGTTGTGAACAGAATGTGATAAATCAATGTAGGACAGTGGAGAGAAACTTGAGTGGGAAGCATCAGCTGAGGCAATTCCTTTCCATTATTTTCCCATCCCAACATTTCTTTTGTCTTTATCCTCATCCAGCCACTCTTCCAAATAATCATCCCAAACAAGTTTTCTAAGACACATAAGTACTAAAACCATAACCCCCATAGCAGTAGCGTGTCGTCAGCTGTGCATGTAAAGCTGAATGCTCTGCGTCCAGTTGCTGTATTAAGGCTGAATTATTGTATTTCATAAGCAACAACAGAATGCCCTCACCCTCACATCTCAAAAGGGCTGCTCTATTAAAGACAGGAGTGTCCTCCTAACTCTTTGAATGTATTTGAAAATTATACTCTGTATGAACCAGAAAAGCATACTTAGAGGTTTTGACATTCATAAAGATGCTGACACAAGGATTTAGACCTTGTCTCAGCTACGAGAAATCTCCTGGTTTCTCCTTTTGTGCCTTACTCAAAGCAAAGTGCTCAGCATCTTCACTCACCATTGTGCAAAAGACCAAGGCAAAAGCTTTTATGCCAAGATGCAAGAATGCTGCTGTCGGTAGAGGATCTGTAGTCAAGAGCTAGCCTTGTCCTGGAGAGCTTATCCTGCACAGTCATCATCAGCCTGCTCCGTAGAGGTCTGTGTGAAGAACTTAATTTCATCTATCAAGCACCAACCACAGCGAATGGAACAGATTAAAAGACAAACAATGTGTGTCCAAAGGCGCTGACGTGACAGGTGACCAGAAAAATGCAGGTTCCCAATGCTGTGAGAGACGTGGGCAAGAATTGCATTGTCATCACACCTCCTGATTTCAATACGCTTTGGCACCTCCATATTTATTTTTAACTGCTTTAGCTAATAGTAGTGGTGATGAGAAAGCCAGTGTAGCCAGACAACCCTCACCCAGGGTCAGTAGTGAGATTTGTACAAATACTTACTACACTTTCATGTCCGTTATCGCAACTTCTATTGGGGAAGGTAAAAGGGGAGCAAAAGCAGGATTTTTTTTAAAAACAAAACAAAAACCAAACCAAACAACAAAAACACTGGAGTAAGAGAAATAATTTCTACCAGAGCTTCACAAAGCTATTAGAATTGAGCATATATGCACAAACACACCTCACCATGCTTTAAAAATAGAGAGATGTATCACATACAAGAGTACGCATAACCATTTAGATATCAGTAATTAATGAGTGTTTCCCAAAACAAACACTTTGTAATATTCCAAACAGACTTGCATAAAGCAGACGCAGTGGCCCGCTTGCCAGGAGCGGGCTGACAGCACGCTCAGCATTCCCAGCTGGTTCTGGAGCTACCAGGTACGTGGCAGTCCTTTCAAATAAAGCCTTCTTAGACAGAAGCAAATTTTATTTGAACGGCAGCAATACTCATGCGGAGGGTCTGACAAGCGGTGCGGCTCTGCAGACCGGTATCGCCAACAGGCAAGAGTGCATAGTGAATGTCATGGGCTCCAGTCACATTGGGAAAGGGAAACTACAACTCAGGAGCTCCAGCTTTGATGAGCCAAAACAGCCTCTTGTAACAAGAATCAGCAGGCATTCCTGGGACCCACTCACACATCCTTTCTTCCACCCTACGTCCATCAACACGGGCAGAACATCACTAGTGGAAAAAACCCCAAATATATATATATCTATATACATCAGATTTTACTGACTCAGATGATTAATTAAAACAAACTTCCTGCATGGGAAGAAGCGCAAACAAAAATAAGGGGCTGAAGAGGAAGACAGACCTTATTTCCGTCTAAGACAGACCACATTCTTGCTCTGTCACACACTTCGTTGTTCCTGTCGTGACATTACCCATCAGAGAGCAGGTGGCTGAAAGATGCAGTGAGCAGCTTGGGAAAAAGAGCCCAGAAAAATCAATGGCAGAAGTAAAGCAAGCAGGTGACAAGGAGCTCCCCACACTTTGGGTAAGAGTCCATTCACAGGAGAGGGCTCTGACATGAAAAAGACCCAGAAAAAGGGGAGAGGATGGTACTTCCACAGTTTATAGTAAAGTATAAAAAGCTGAAGCATGCTATTTTTTTTCCAGAGTTTAAAGGTGAGTTGTAAAATAAGAGGTCATGGGTGTGTGTGTGGTTTGTTTTTTTTTTTTTTTAAAACAGACAGAAAGCAAACTTTTCCTTACTCCACAAAGATATTAAGGCTGCAGTTCAAAGTCAATACTGAAGTTGTTCGCATCTGCTCAGCCCCCTGCATCCAGCATTCTGGTTAAAGGTCCCTGCTGACAGTTACACAGCTCTAGCCCAGTGCTGCTCCTGCTGCAATAATGTCTGTCACCAGCAATCAATTTTCTTACTCATCATCCTCCCGCTGCCTATCCCTGCATCTTCCCTTCCCTGCCTTGTGGCCCTGGACTGTGCTCCCTGCACTGGAGCACCTCTTCTGAGGCCCATCACAGACCACCTTCCATCACAGATGGTCCACATTAACATTCTTCTCCCACAACCCCTTTGGAGGATGGTCATTTTAAGAGTTTCACATTATCCAGCCTGCCTCTCCCGCAACTACGTCATTGTCTTTAGAAGTATCCCTTTCAATACCCCTAAGCCTTACCTTTCTGTCACATATTGGCATTTTCTAGAAGTCCCAAAACACTTTTTCCCCCATATCTCATGCTAAAATAGCTGCTGTCTATAAGTACAGACAATATGGGAAAGAAACCACACTGTCACAAGTTTATTCATATTTTGCTGTAGTACAAATAATCACTCTGGCACCACTCACAGCACCAGGGATCTAATTTTCAAGTCAGAAAGGCTTTGATTTAGCAGCGTAAGACTCCAGAATATGCAGTCATTCTGCAGAATTGCAGCTTCGAATGTCTTCCTGCAGATACGGCAGAATCACTAATATTCAATGTCATTTGCTAAAAGCGTAAGGCAACTGAAGCATGGCCCATCTGTAATTATAAAGATTGCCCTGTCAGTGAGAAAAAAAACATTTGATTCATACATCACTATGCTCTTACAAAAATTATTCCCCATTCATCCATGAATGAAATGGGAATTTTGCCTCAGCTGGTGGTCCCCAATTCATAAGCCAGAAAGTACTTCCTACCTCTCTGTCATTTAAAAGCACATCCTTCAGGCCACGCTGTATCCACCTGTTAAAATACGCTCTTAGCTGTACAGTGCTTCGGTGAAACCTCCAATATTAGTGTGTGACTCTATCATAAGGGAGTAACTACCCAATAACTGCTTCTGTCCTCCATCTAGAGCAAAGATCTCAGCTCAGTCGTATCATGGAAAATTGTGGACAGCAGAACACCATTGTCCTGTTCCAAGTAGAATCATAGAATCATAGAATCATCTAGGTTGGAAAAGACCCTTGGGATCATCGAGTCCAACCATCTACCCTACTCTACAAAGTTCTCCCCTACACCATATCCCCCAACACCACATCTAAACGGCTCTTAAACACATCCAGGGATGGTGACTCAACCACCTCCCTCGGCAGCCTGTTCCAATGCCCGACCACTCTTTCTGGGAAAAATTCTTTCCTAATGTTCAGTCTAAACCTACCCTGTTGGAGCTTGAAGCCGTTCCCTCTCGTTCTGTCATTAATTACCTGTGAGAAGAGACCAGCACCAACCTCTCTACAGTGTCCTTTCAAGTAGTTGTAGAGAGTGATGAGGTCTCCCCTCAGCCTCCTCTTCCTCATACTAAACAGTCCCAGCTCCTTCAACCGCTCTTCATAAGATTTGTTTTCCAGTAAATAAAATTGTCTGGGTTACAGTTAGTGAATTCCCTTCTACAGCATGGAAGATTATCTCCTAGAAAACTTTCATAACCATATGGTTTATCAGCATTACCAAGCAGACAAGTTTCGTGTGCTATAGGACCAAACGCCACAGCCTGGAAGTGCTCATTTATCAAGGCACTAGAAAAATATTCTCATTGTCTCCATATCCACATCCCTACGACTCCTAATTTAAAATACTTACCTGTGTGACGGTTTTTGACCCTTTTTCAAATGTGAATGTTTTAGGCAAAACTTGTTTGATACATGTCTAGGAAACTGACTATTCAGGTTAAGAGTCCTTTATGTGGAATGGGGTTATCAGCATGAGGCAGCAAAATAGCTGCACTCCACAGGAATAAGAGCTAAAAAAGCTTAAGATCAAAGTTTGGACTATTCAGGGAAGCCAATTCTCGGCTTGTAACTCTAGATATAATTCGTTACCAAAAAAGCTGAAGTGAGTGAAATCATCTCCTCTCTGAAAATACCTTATGCCAGTGTCCGGGGTTTTCAGCCATCTGGAAGGACGCAGCACAGATAACACCCAAGTGTTCATAAAGTCCTTCCTCCGTTGGAGCACATTGCCACCATCAGCATGCAAGGAAAAGTGTTTCTGAGAAAATAGAGAAGAATGGAAAGCTGAAACCAGAAAATAAGGATAGACCCCCAACTGAAAAGAAGCAGATGCTAAGTACCTTGCATTTCACAAACACTGGAGGAAATAGTAACTAATAAAAAGGAACTAGGAGATGATTTTAAGATTTCCCCACAGTTCCTGAAATGGGCTGAGAGTCCTACTTTGGCATTTCAGGGTTTGATGGTATGAACATTGTTTGCCTCTCCACCTCAAAACACACACGTGTATGTTTTCTGAGTTTTGGACCTTCTTCAAGCCATTTCCAGAGTGTGATTGAAGGAACAATCTAGAATCAAGATCTAGAAATGCAACCCTACACCACTGCCCTTCAGAATTTTCCTTACTGCTCAGGAGATGTTATCCTCTGTCCCCGCTCAAACTAATGTTACATCCAGTGCTTCCAAAGGAAACTTCCACTTCTGCTCCCAATATATCTCTTGATTAAAGCCTGAACAGCTGTTTAGCAGATCTGAATGTAGCAAGAGAATGAATTGGTTGAAAACTTCTTGTTATTTTACTCCTAGAAGGCAAGCAAGGTTACAGAAGCATACAAGCAGGGTGCTGCATCATCCCTGACACACCAGATCCCACAACATCAACAGCAGAGGTTTCTACCTAGAGGAACTGCGGTTCAGAGGAGATGAGGGCCACGAGGCAGAGAAGAGCAGCTCAACCAAACTTCATCTCCCATTAACATGTGAATAAATCTTATCGCGCCTCTGCATGTTACAAAAACAGAGTTAATACCCATTTATTTGATGTTAATTAGAAAAAGGGAACGCCTGTTGGGCTAAGAGCTCTCACACGCCTGTGTCTTCTGCATATTATTTTTTTTTTTGAGACATGATGGCTCATTTGCTAATAATAAAGCATGATAAAGGTTTCTGATATATCGATACAGACGTTTTTCCCTTTGATAAAGGCACCTCCACTGAAGCATCATTGTTCCTTATGAGGCATTCACGGTTGTGGCTTCATTTTCATCAATATAAAAATCCAAGTTGCAAAGATCGCGTTTGGGATACTAAACCCCTCCCATTCTGTTCTGACTAATTTCAACCAATAATAGTATGGTAAAACAGTATAATTGAATATTTAAAACATAAGCATGTGTACTGTGCAACGAAGCACAGAAATAGCTCAGAAAGGACTCACCAGAATCCCATCTGACCTTCAAGATGGCTGTAAAACAGTTACACCAAGGTGTGTATTTTCTGTACATCACATTTTAACAGCTCAGTTCACAGATCTCATATGAAACAGCGCGCACTGTGATATGGGCTCCATCGTGCAAGAGACAGAATCCCAAACTCAAAAAGCAGCAACTCTTCAAATGCTGTATGGAGAGCAGAGCCCTTTGTTCCGCTTCCATTGACACAAATAGGAAACAAAGTTGTCACACTTCTATTACATCTACTGAAAGAATGCAACATCTTTCTGTCAACGATACTCTGTCCTGAAAGACAAAGACTATCAAGAGCTTTTTCTCTGCAAAAAATACAATCAGAAATAGCTCTCTTTCTTTTATTCATTCATGAACTGTGGCTGATCATCAAAACCGTTTGACTTCTTATTTTCAAGCTTTTCAAAAATCACAATACTTTGGCAAAATCACTGTCAGGTTCTGCCTTCTCCAGGATGCAGGATTATGCTTATCTCATTTTGCTACTGAACTCTTCAGCGTTTCAAAGCACCAAGTCTTTACACATAGCTGTACCTCGTGCCCTGCTTGATTATTTACTAATGCTTCTTATTTAACTCTATTGTTGGATCAGTCAAGACTGGATTAAGGCAAAACATTCTCAGTTGAAAGTCCTGTGTATGAGATTCAGGCAAAGAGCACAGCATACGGTCCCTGGGACAAAGCTCTTGCAGTGCCTCTGCAAGTATTTTTGACAGCTTTATTCTTAATGGTTTTATGGGAGATATTCACTCTTCCCTTGATTTCATTTTACAGGCTGTGCGTTTCTAATAAGGGTCTTCCAAGTGCTCTGGGATCTCTTGAAAAGACTGTTGTGGTGCTTTTGTTTAGTAATAATGCAGTTTGCTATTTTGTCAGATTTTTTTCTTGCAAGTTAGCTCTTTATTGTGAGAGTAGTTTATTCTGGAATTAACGCCACATGTTTATGGCACTGAATGGCAGGCTCAGACCCATGAGCCAGGAGCATATGGCACAAATAATATATATTAAGCAAGGGTGACAGCAATAGGGAAGAAGCTAAAGATGGAACAACCTAAAAAAACCCAGTCTGCACAAACCAATATTAATTCAAGAGGAGGGGGAAGGAACAGAGGACCAATACATGCTTAAGCCAAGACTTCATGGTATGAAAGTCCAAGGTTTATCTTATGAATGTCACCAGGCATCTTTGAATCCAGCCTCATATGGAGATGGAAAGTGGATTTTATTTGGATTATGAACAGAAAGCTTGAGTTTCTCAGCTGCAATATTTTCTTCACCACAGAGAGGAGCGATCTGCTCAGTCCCCATTTTCTTCTCCCTCACATCATCTTAGCTAAGCTTTTATTTTTTCAGCTGCTTGTATAGAGCTTCCTTACAAATCAGCACCTTCTTGGAAGACGTATAGATGTAGATGGAATTTTTATGAAGCAAGAGAAAGAACAAAGTTTAGTTAACTTAAAATGCTTGGAAATATGACCTGCAGTCTCAGTAGGCGTAAACATATTCTCTATTGACCTAATTGCTGATAAAGATTTCAAGTCTCTACTGAAAGTCAGTAAGTACACATCCTTCTTTTAAATTCTATTAAGCTGGAAGTTTGCTAGAGAGGAAACAGTTTTCCTTCTTGCTATCTTAAAGAGCTTCCTTCTCCTGCTTCAGTCAGACCTTGGCCAAGCTTTTCTTGCTTATACAGAACTAAATGGTTTCTTCTTTCAGTTGCAGTCTCTTGGGGAAGTATTCTTGCTCCTTCACTACACCAGAATGATTTAGACAAATGCACACAGTTCTTTTACCAGCTGTACAGATGTATCTTTTGAATTTAAGTCATCTTTCATATAGCTCAGATGAACAAAGGCATCCTAAAACCTTTTAGCTTGGATCCCCATGCTCTGATGCCAGAAGCACCTACAAACAGCAGTTACCATTAACAAACTAAGTGACTTCAAGATCAGTTGTAGGATAAGGAACATTGACTCTTAAGTTTATTATTTCTGATATGCATTTGTGCATAAGCTGAACTGTGGTTGGTTGAGCTGCAATTTGTTAAGCTATCATTCCTCATTTGTATAGCACAGTAACGATACATCATTCTACTCTAACGACGTGTATCAGACAAAAAGCTTATGTCTACCTCATTCATCTGATAATACAGAAATCTAACTGCATACATAATAAGCCAGTATTACTAATAACTGTATTTTTCTAATACTTCTTACAATCTAAAAAAAATTTTTTTTTTTTAATTCTAAAAAACTTTCTAGAGTGTCTCAACATCTTTACAATGAAGAGGACTAAAATATATAGAGGTGATTCATGCAGTCACAGAATAAGTAACATAGCCAGGCCTGGGGCTTAATTCAAATGGCAACTAGCGAGTAAACCACAAAGGCATTCCACATCATGACATGATTTGCAAATCTTGTGCTGAAAAAGGGGATATTTTATTTTTCTAACTCCACTTATCACCTGAACTAAATGGTAAAAAGGCTTTGTTTTGCATTGGCATTATAACCCTGGAAAAATTGTCTGGAAGCAAGCATATCAGAACTGATGTGCTAGGAATCTTTGCTTTCAGTCAGTGGTTCAGCTTTATAGAAAACAACAACCAAACTTAGATATAAAAAGTTTAAAAAAATCCTCTTACTTCCAAATTATGGTGATGGAGGTTTTACTAATGTTTGTATGGCCAGGAATGAATTGTAGCCATGCTCTGAAGAGATCCAGAGCTTTTGCCACAGAAGTACACACAAACTTGACAAGACCTCAACCCATGTTACCTTGCATCCCTCAAGTGACTGTCAAATGTTGTTCCAGAACACCTCCAGGCACTGCAGTCTCACAAGTTAAAACACCACCATTGTGGAAAACATCACAGGAATAAAGTACAAAGTATCTACGCTTCAAAAGAGTCCTAAAATGATCAAATGGCAGCACTTTGGTGTAGTTTTCTAAACTTCAAACTGAATGACATGGGGCTGTAAATCTTCCCAGCCTAATGACACATCTCCAGAGCCTGATCCTGCACTTACCAACTAAATCCATTTGTTTCAATAGGAGCTGGGGAAGTTTCATCATCATTAAGCTTCCACACAGGGCAAAGACACAAGCCCTTCTTCTGCTTCAGCTCTGGACTTTGATCTGCCACCAAGCAGAAAGCTTCAGTGACCCCAGAGCTAAGCCCAACAGAATTACAGGCCACACACTCAGTGACATCGAAACGTAAAGGCACTCAACATCCATCTTATTTCTTTTTTAGATAAATACTTTAAGTTTTAGATACGGGCTTTCAAGCCTAAGCACAGATCAGCAAGTCAAAGTGTTATCTAAGCATCCAAAGCTGCCACTTAAGTCATAGAAGCAGACAGCCAGAACACTGGCAGAGAGTCAGGGGAAAAAAATAAAAATAAAAAAAAAATCCCATTCCCGTTTTCTCATCTGACTGAAAATGAGAAAGGCTTGAACCATCTGCTTCTGGGTGTCCCAAAAGTTCTAGCCTGTGGTCAGGGGTATGAAGTTACTGTCATCCCCACTCCTCAGCCAAGAGGTGTGATTGTACTTTAACCTACTTCATTCAAAGCTGTCCAGTTTAACTCGGTCACCACAACAGGAGGTTTGGCTAAAGTAGCTGGGTTTGCTGTGAAAAAAAAAAATGGAGAGAGTCATAAAGATCACCCAGCTCTAATATGACAGGACCAGGAACAACCACCAAACGGTTTTAAGATGCCCTAGAAGCAATTACATCTTAAACGACCCTGGATGTTTGCAAAGACGAGTCATTTCTACTCTCAGACATGTAATCAAATTAATAGTGCTTAACATGGTTTAGCTCATGCTGGCAATGGGCATGTGCACAGCCACGTTGACCCATTGCTCCACAGCACTACGATCAGGTACACAAGCCCTCAGCATTTTTCCAGTGGAATTTAACGTATTGACATACCGTGTACTTTAGGACAGGAAAAAAAGCTGAGAATGATAGCAACAGGAGAAAACAGCAGGGGTATGAGCACACCCAAACAAGCTTCAGTTCCAAGTGAGACAAGGTCAGCTCATACCGTTTGTGAGGGCGTAGAAGGCTTGAGTGTGCAGGATTTGAGGCTACAGAGAAAACTGGGAGGAAAAGAAAGCATCTCACCCTTGGCAATGGTACAAAGTGTTAGAGCAGCGCTGAAATAGAAAAGCAAGGGGAAGCAGCAGAGGGGGAGCTGCAAGGACTGCCGGGAGCTTGCCGGGAGCTCAGCCGATGGAAAACAGCAAACAGCTCTCCACAAAACCTGGAATTTTCATTCTTCTGAAAATTCCAGTATTTTGGAACAAAAGTCAGCTGCACTCTAAATTAGAAAAAAAGGTTAGAAATATTGATATTTCTGTGTGAATATTTGTTGTTTCTAGGGGAAATAAAACTAACTGGCTAAAAATTTTCTTTAAAAAAAACCCACATCCAACCACAACATCATCTTCAACTCTTGGTGATTTCTGTGAACCCTCTCTTCCCTCAAAGCAATTTGTGTCAAACAAAAGTACTCTCTTGGCATGGGCCACAAATCTAGGAACGTTGTCAGCCTTATTCTGAGCTGACAGTATAACATTTTAAGCAGTTTGGGAGTTATGCTGACTTCCACAGCTAAGGGAGAAAATCTACCCTGTATCCCTGCATCTCTGCTGTGCTGAGAAAGCCTCAGGAAAAAGCAGTGAATATTGCAGGAAGCACCTTCCTCACAGCGACACGCACCCAGAGCAAAATGAGGATTTTGGCACATACAGGTGCACTATCGCTGGAATACAGGTCCCAAAAGTTCCCAGTTTTCTGGCAAGGAAAGTGGCCAGCAGTCCTGCCTCCATAACAACACATGCTATATGCTGCAATGTGAAATTCCTGCATGCTAGCAGAGAGCAAAGAACTCCCCTTTCGGGAAAAAAAAAAATAAATGAAATTGAGCACACATTTCCTCCTGGCACACATCAGCAGGAGGGACTCACCCAGACAGGTGCAGCCGAGGTCTCTGTGCTCTGACATCAGCAAAGGGAAAACTGGGTCATCATTGTTAGCGTTACCTGTCCCTCCCCTAGTTTCTGAGGCCTCTCTCCACACCCCAATAAACAAGAGAAATACAGTCAAAACCTGCCTTTTAAATACATGTAATATCACTGCTTCCAAATGCAACCACTAGTAATAAACTGAAAGAAACCCTTTGGGGACCAATTCATTTCTGTGTGTTATCTTGGCATCAGGAGCCCACATATGCAAGCACGCTGTTCCAAACTCTTCACTTTTCAGTTAGCTAAACATTTTATTTTGCCATTTGGGTTCACTCTGCCCCCAGCCTTCTTTCTTCCTTTTTATTTTGCCCGACTCCTGAGTATCCTGGACTGAGATCACCACCAGCAGTACCATTCTGCATGCAGAGATTCGTCTTCCTCCTGTTCGTTATTCATTAACAGCACATATAGATATGCCTTTTGACTTCTCGTTTTGGGTTTTTTTTTTTTTAAAGCCCTGTTTTGTGAAACACAGAGTCTGGAGTGAAAAGGATTCATCAAAGTCATCATTATTCCACATTTATCTGCAGTGAACTATCTTTCTCATCTATTATCCCTTAAATGATCTAAAGCTTCCTATCTGCTGTGTTCCTCTTCATTATCTGCTGTTCCCCTCTCATCCGTTTCTCGCCAGCACCGTCTTTGTTCTCTGCCTTTCATTTTCTGTGCCACATATCAATACTGCTCGCCATGATCTAGAGGTTCACGACGAGGAGACACAAACGATTTTCTAAGTGTGACGCAGATCACAAGAAAAGATTTTGTGCTGCGCGTTTGGATACTGATGTTGTTATTCAAACTGAGCCCCGCTCTGCAGTAAACGCCCCGGCTGCTGCCTTACCTTGCGAGGTTTTTCTCCAGAGCACTCAGGAAATGGCAGTGCTAGACTATAACTAATGACAGAGAGAGGCTTGGCTCTCATATATCCCCACCTTCATCTTTCTCCTCCATATTTACCGCTACATGCACTTGACTTTGTGACATTTTTTTAATTTCATATGTTGAACAACATACATACATTAGACTGATACACATTTCTCAATAGCCCTGACATCATTTATTAGCAGTGGCTGAATTACCCTTGTCGTGCATTTATTAGCCTTTTAGAAGATGTCTCTCTGTGAAGGCATAAGCTGGCTCTATTCTCTGTCAGCATTCAGCAAGATTGCCGCTGCGGTAAGTGGGAAGTGACTGAACTAATCAAGCCGAGCCTGCTACATGACTTTCTGCTGTTTCATAGCCAGGACTTAATGCTGTTGATCAGTCATCAAGTAGCCACTGGCTTTCAGACACCAAAAGGAGCTAACCTGCCTCTCAACAACCCCGGAATATTAATTTCTAGCTCAGGGGTTGCTAGTAAGCTTCAAGGATTGCAGTGATCCCTTCTACTCCTTTTCTGTAGAGCTATGGGTTAAATATAGTATCTGAAATGCAGCAAACAGACCTATGCTGGCCTTTCACTGTCAGGGAAAGACACAGCCCAGGTACTACTCCGTCGGGATGTGCAGACTGGAAAGCTTGCTTTTTTGACTCACTCTTATGTTTTTCATTCTCTCTAGTTTACGACTTCTGAATCTTTCTGAAGACACAACGCCAGCTACGTCAGTCACGTAGCTTAATGTTGCATAACAAACAGAACAACTGCGCTGGAGGAGATTTTCCTGTCCACTGGGAGCTGGGCAGTGCCTTCACATGACTCAATCAAATCATCTGAAACGGAAGAACTCTGCACCAAGTCCTACCTTACACCCAAATTTCCTGGCGTTTGCCAGGCAGAGGTGAAACACTCCCACCAGTGTGACCAGACAGCGCTGGTATGGTAGCCTTTTGCCACCAGTACAACTTTTCCTTTAGTACAAATTCCTTGGAAAATCTTCCAGAGCTTAGATGGAAATCTACTTGCTGTCTGCTTTGATTTTACAGGCAAGAGGGTCAGCACAGAGAAGGACAGAAATTACACAGCCTTCTATTCATGGCAGAGCTACCACAGACAAATTATGCAGATTACTAGAATCAAGCAGTTAACATACTTTGTGTAAGCCATTCTCACCTTAAAGTTCACCAGGGCAAAAACTGAAGACAAGTTTGACTGGATTAGGGAAATAAAAGAAGAAAAAAAAAAAAAGGAGAGCGAGTCCAAATCACTAGAAAAATCTGTTCTATCCGATAACTAAGTATACTTGAATCAAAGTTTTAAATTATAAAACTAAATCAGCACAGACATTGAAATACTGAGATGCAAAGAAAGAAAACCTAAAAGGAGAATCTCACTGCATTAATTACCTCACTTAGGAAGGAGGATGAAGGCATGAATTCAACTTCATAGTCATAAATGTCTTCCTATTCCTCCTGCCTTATAGTGGAGCTTATGGTAATTTTTTATCTTTCATTTGACCCTCTGGTCCTCCTGCAAATACAGGAGTGGTGTTCATGCCTCGACTTGCTGAGTAAAGAGACTGAAATAGTCCAGTTCTGCTATACAAGAGGGAAAAAAACTTTAAAAAAAAAAAAACATAAAGCTTTTTGGTTTTTTTTTTCCTGTGCATTTACATTCAAAATACTCCCAAGCAGTCAATCCTGACTCCACCTCACCCATTTGTCAAATGCTGCCTATCTACTATTCAAAACCAGCCTGAGATATATAAACTCCTCCCAGGCATGAACATTTCAGAGTGCCAGCATGCGATGTGCCTCGGAACGCCAGGAGCACAGGAACACAAAGCACGTCATACACACAGGACATCAGGTGCTTTCTGCAAGACAGGGAAGTTTGAGAGCGTTGCATTTGTCAGCACAACTTTCTCACCCAGAAAGGTGGCACTTTTGAACACTTCTGAGGGTTTTGAAATGCAGGCAGCATATGTTGCCATTGACACACAAATGATATTACATTTAGTTTTTCAAAGAACAAGCTTTTGATAGCCATTGTCAAGGGATGTGGCAATCTATTTAATAAAAGATGACGAGTCCAGACTTCAGCTGCTGTAGATGCCTGCTGCAACGCCCTTGATAACAATAGGGCTACGATGGTTTGAAGCGGTGCAAGTGTATAAAATATGTCCTCAAATATACAATGCATCAGAACACCGCCATCCTCAACAGGAAACCTAACACACCTCAACCTTGTCTGAAAGGACTTGAATAAGTGAAAGAGAACTACATTTTTCCTTTCCCGTTTGGAAGTTCACGGGACTGATAAGCAATGAATGGAAAAGGGGCATGAAAAACAAACTCTACATTGTTCTATAAAATCCAAAGCAATACAAAACACATGGATTTCTTCCTTAAAGGACCTGAGTATTTCTCAGTTGGAGCTAGCTTTTCTCACAGGGAGAAAGTTCCATGGTTCTGGTCATCTCTTTTTAAATTACTATTAGTAAACGAGAGGGATCAGCACATATGAGAATAAATTAGATTGGAAAACCTTCTCTGAGCATCTGTTGTTGCCCTACTTTGAACATTACAGCTACAGGTAATATTGCCAGGCACACTACATCAGTTTATCTTAAACGATGCAAACAGTTTTTCTGTTCACTCTGTTTATCTCTGTTCAGCTGGCTTGAAATCAGTCTTGTTCCTCCAGATCTAGCTATAAAAATCCATTCAGAGAAAAGCTCCTATTTATATAGAGTACCTCTCACACAGTTTTGCAAGCATTTTTCTTAGCCTTAAAAGTTTTCTACTACTTTTTAGCTAAACTTCCATAACTTTCAGTAGATCTACCTTAACATTTCCTACTTGAAGAAACAAACGACATCAAATTGTTTACCATACTGTCAACACAAGAAACCTGCTACGGAAGTAGGAAGAAAAAAGTCTCTTGGTTCCCTCTCCTCCTCTTAGAAACCATAAGAATGATTTATTTTTTCACTGTGAGGGTGGTCAAACATAGAAGCAGGTTTCCCAAAGAGCTTGTAGATTGTCTATATGTGGAGCTGTTCAAAACTCAGCCAGGCACGGTCCTGGGCAACCTGCTCTTGCTGACCCTTCCAACGTGAACAATTCTATGATTCCAAGATAAACAAGCACACAGTCTTGAGCTCTTTTTTCATTTTGTGGATAAGCAGTAAACCAGGCAGATGTTTGTTGGGTGCGCTCAAGTTTCTGTATCCCTTTTGTATCCTAAATGCACTACTACCTCCCTATGACACACTGCTTTAATATACACATCTGGCAACCCGAGACAACTCGTAGCAGGTACTGTAAATGAAGCCACAGTTTGTTTTTCAGTAAAAAAAGACTAAGTAAAGCTGTTCTTGTGTTACCTTGATCTGTCTGATAAGATGGAGATTTAAAAAAAATAATATAAATATTCACCTTAAGAAGTTACATCTATTGAACACACAACAGTACAGCCCCGTGGGGATGGAGGCTCTGAATCTGTAGACTTAGCAGCACGAAGTCTTTCTGTGCACAGCTAACACAATGGCACATCAGAGGTAATAAATAAAGGCTTGCTGACTTTAGTACCTTTTGTTCATCTAAGAATCCGTAAAGAATATTTGAAGGCAATATTTTGTCTCAGCATTCACCTCTGACTAGACTTTCTTGGTTTACTGCAGGAATACCTCTATATACTTTTTTCACGTTAGACAGCGTGCACATACCGTAAGATGAGGTTTTTGCGATGACAAGCCTCAGTGTTTAAAGTTTCTGAGTAACGATGCTATCTCCCCCACCCCTCCTTCTTTAAAGTACTTTGATAGACGTTAATTAACCATATCATGTTGACTACCACTAACAGGAAAGAAAAAAAAGCTAGCACAATATACAATTACTCAGAGGCTGCCCTTCTCTATTCTCCCAATGATGGTTATTTGCCGGAATGTCCTGCTACGTTTAGTCACTTCCCATATCTAGATTTGACTCTGGGAGAGTTGAGTCCTGTCAGGTTTGGTAACCAGGCCCAACGGCTGCAGAAAGCTTACAGAAAGAAAAGAAAAAAGAAGAGGATTGTGGGAAGAGGGATGGGGAAGTTACAAACAAACCAACCCCGTTATTTCATGTAGACCAGAAAGAGATGGTAGAAGTAGAAAGAAGCAGCAGGAGCAAAAGTAATTTGTCCATAAAGTAATGGTGCTCATGAGCCAAGAAGGCACCCTTGTGGCAAAGGCAGCCAACAGCGTTCTGGGTGGTACCCAGCAGGTCTTCCTTTCTCTCCACCCAGTACTGGGAAGGCCACACCGGGAGTGCTGGGTCCAGTTCTGGGCTCCCCCAGTACAAGACACACACTTACTGGAGCAAGTCTGGCAAAAGGCCACAAAGACGGGGAAAGGACTGGACCATCTCCCATACCAGGAGAGGCTGAGAGAGCTGGGAGTGCTCACCCTAAATAAGAAAAGGCTGGGGGGAGGCGTGGATCTTGTCACTATTGATTAATACCTGATGGGTGGGATCGAAGAAGAGGTAACCTTGTTCTTCTCAGCGGTGTCCAGTGACAGGACGAGACAAAACGGGCACAAATTGGGGTCGGCGAGGCAGCAGCAGCGGCGGCAAGGCCTGAGGTGAGGGTGGGATGGCGTTGCACAGAGGAAGCCATCACAGAGGGTGGCGCATGATGGGTGAGTGCGAGGGGAGGAACAAGAGGAGAGCAGGCAGGCAGGCTGGGTTGACTGGAAAGAAAACATCCAGAGATGGTCTCCACTAGGTCTGGAGAGAGGAAGATTTTCCCTTGGTAGAGGAGGACTGGGTTAGAGACCACTTGGCCAAACTAGACACCCATAAGTCCATGGGCCCTGATGGGATGCACCCACGAGTGCTGAGAGAACTGGCAGATGTTATTGCTGGGTCACTCTCCATCATCTTTGAAAGGTCATGGAGAACAGGAAAGGTGCCTGAGGACTGGAGAAAGGCCAACATCACTCCAGTCTACAAAAAGGGCAAGAAAGAGGACCCAGGGAACTACAGGCTGATTAATCTCACCTCCGTCCCTGGGACAGTAATGGAATGACTTGTCCTGGATGTCATCTCCAAACATCTTAAGGAACAGGAAGTTATTGGAAGTGGTCAACACGGATTTACCAAGGGTAAATCATGCTTGACCAATCTGATAGCCTTCTATGACGGTATAACTGGATGGTTGGATGAGGGGAGAGCAGCAGATGCCATCTACCTTGACTTCAGCAAGGCCTTTGACACTGTCTCCCATAACATCCTCCTTAGGAAATGAAGGAAGCGTGGGCTAGAGGAGGGAGCAGTGAGGTGGATTAAGAGCTGGCTGTGTGACAGAACTCATAGGGCTGTAATTAATGGAGCAGGGTCAAGTTGGAGGCCGGCAACCAGTGGTGTCCCCCAGCGGTCAATACTTGGTTCGGTTTTGTTCAACACAGTCATGAATGACCTGGACGAGGGGACAGAGTGTATCCTCAGCAAGTTTGCTGATGATACCAAACTGGGAGGGCTGGCCGACACTCCAGAGGGCTGTGCTGCCATCCAGGGTGACCTGGACAGGCTGGAGAGCTGGGCAGAGAGGAACCTAATGAGGTTCAACAAGGGCAAGTGTAGGGTCCTGCACCTGGGAAGGAAGAACCCCAGGCACCAGTATAGGTTAGGGGTGGACCTGCTGGAAAGCACTTCTCAGGAGAAGGATCTGGGGGTTCTGGTGGATAGCAAACTATCCATGAGCCAGCAATGTGCCCTTGTCGCCAAGAGGGCCAATGGGATCCTGGGCTGCATAGGGAAGAGTGTGGCCAGTAGGTCGAGGGAGGTCTTTCTCCCCCTCTACTCTGCACTGGTGAGGCCACAACTGGAATACTGCATCCAGTTCTGGGCTCCCCAGTTCAAGAGAGACAGGGAACTACTGGAGAGAGTCCAGCGTAGGGCAACTAAGATGATTAAGGGATTGGAGCATCTCCCTTATGAAGAAAGGCTCAATGAGCTGGGGTTCTTTAGCCTGGAGAAGAGAAGGCTGAGGGGAGACCTTATCAATGCCTATAAGTATCTAAAGGGTGGGTTGAAGGAGGATGGAGCTGGACTCTTTTCAGTGGTTCCCAGTGACAGGACGAGGGGCAACGGGCACAAGCTGGAACAGAGGAAGTTCCATTCAAACATGAGGAAAAACTTCTTTCCGGTGAGGGTGCCAGAGCCCTGGAACAGGCTGCCCAGGGAGGTTGTGGAGTCCCCTTCTCTGGAGATCTTCAAGACCCGCCTGGAGCAATGTGCTCTGGGCAATCCTGCTTTAGCAGGGGAGTTGGACTAGATGATCTCTAGAGGTCCCTTCCAACTCTGACAATTCTGTGAATCCGTAAATTAAAAGACATGAAATTCCATGTAAACACACAAAATCACCTTTTTACTCTAACAGTGGTCAAACACTGGAATAGGTTGCCTAGAGACACTAGGAAGTCTCCACCTTCAGAAATATTCAAGGCAAAATAAAAAATTTTGTATGGCAACATGCAATGTAGAAAATTATCAACAAGATCAAACCCAGTTTCAGCTGCACGTAAATGAAAGAGTAACCCCACCTGTAAGGAAGCAGGAACAGCACAAACAATCCTCATCTATCAGAAACTGTCCACGATATTTCATGCCCCCAGTTTAGCTTTGAATTTCACCTGTTCTCCTGAGGGGTCATTTCAGGGATGAGGCAACTTGACTGAGCTAAAGCAGAGTATTCTTTCACTGTCTGCATCCATGCATTATCCGGAGAAGGCTGAGTTAAATGCCTGCAAATTAGATTGAGGGGGGCAGGAGAAGCAAAGTAGCATTTTATAGCCTGTAATTAATGAGTCACTCAGCTTGTAGACAAACATTTTGAATACTGATTGCGGCGGCCATCATTTCTGCACCCATCGCTTTCACCATTGACAGTGTCACAGCAGCAAGAGCTCTGCCACCCCCCAAAGCCTGAACTCGCAGCCTTGCGGGGCCAACTCACAATTTCTGGAGATAGAACAAGAGCTAAAGGATGGGGCCATCACCTTGGTGGGCAAGGAAGGGATACTGAGGGGTCACCTTGAGCATATGAATTGTTATGTAGGATATCAAGGTTATTCCAAATTATTACAGTCACCCACATGACAGCTCTTCACTGTCCTTCATTGTCAGGCCGATGATCTGAAGGGCCTGAATCAATGTGAAACAAATATTTTTGCTGCTGGCAAGCAGCGCGCAGATCCATACAGAGTAATTTCAGGCTTTATCATTTTCCCTATAATCAATGCTACTTCTGTTCTTAATTTACAGGCAGAATCTGGCACAGGAAGGGAGTCTGTTGCACCACCGGTTTAGAAGCACGCTCGGTCCAAAGCAGGGGACAGGCACACAGTCTTCTAGCACTTTGTTTATAATTGTTCTATACCAAGTAGCTGTTTTCCTCCATGGCAATATTTCACTGCTCTCCCTCCTTCCCGTCACCTTATCAGAAAAGTCTGCTAGCAGGGATGTGACAAACACCTGGTTGGCCCTATAGGGGTGTACTGTACTAATCACCTGATGACAAATTATGCCATTAATATTTAGCACTTCCATATACAAGCATGTACATGTACTGCATCACCTCCACAAGGCTCTCCAGGGCCGTTTCCCTGCAAGGTGAGAAGTCTCATGCATTTCGCAAGAAGCTTAACGCAAAAGACCAAGAGCCATATGTTCTTTAGCACCTGTTTGAATGACAGATTATTTTAATTATTTTAAAAAAAAAAAAAAAAAAATCAGATGTTGTGAGAAGACCATAGGCTTGTTTTATGGAGCACATGCCTTCAAAGTTTCCTGTTGTGTCATAGCCCTCTGATGTATGCAATCTTGTAAACACTTCTGACGGCAATTAAAATGTGTGTTACTTGCCTGGTTGACCACTTACCTCTTATCTGAATTACCCACCTTATTAGGTGGAATTACTGCTTAAGACATGCTGATCTGCTCAGGAATGGCAGCCACTGAGGATTCAGCATGAAATGCTGATGTCTGCGTGAAGCGTGACCTAAACCTAATACATCTTAACATATATCGACCCTGTTGTTTTTCCACTCTTAATTAAAAATTGACTTTTTCAGTCATTTTACATTAGTAACAGATGGGGATGAAATAAGGATAAGCAAAGATTTGTTTCTTGTACCTAAAACGAACTAATATTGCAGCAGTATCGAGAAATAGGCTTGCAATAATCCTGTGCACATGCCTGCCAACAGCCCTCCATAACACCATAGCTGAAAAAGGGACAGCGTCAGCCACAGGGAAGAAAAGAGTGCTCCTTAAATTCAAATTCGCAGTAACCCAAGTGATTGGATTTCTGACAAGTACTGGTATATTTTAAACCCAAAGGAATGCAGAACTATTAATAGCAGCATTACCGGCTACCTCAATTTTAATCACATGTCTCATGATATTTTGTGTCTTCCTTAGAGGTCCCTTTTCAGCAAATCTCAATTTTTCTTTTTTTTAAAAAAAAGTAGATTTGTAGACCTCATTGTGGAGAAAAGGTTAAAAATTCAACTAACCACTTGTTATGAGATAGCTCTTAGGGAAAATAAAACATCACAAGTGTATTGACTTTTAAGCTAGTCCTGTGATTTGGGAAAGCCTGGGGTAGGCAGTACTGTACTGATATTTAGGTAATCTGTTTGGTTTCCTTTAGTATGCTTTTGGGAGAGACAAGTAGAGTAGGGTTTTTCTTCCATTAACCTATTGAATACTTTGTGCCCAGACACAATACTCCTCTTGGATAGGTGGTATTTTTGGCAGCCCCAAATTCCTCCTAAGTTAGAAGGAGTTGTTCTGATTTACACTACTGCCTCCCACATTTGCCTTTAGTGGAAGGAAATAAAGCATAATACACTTGCAAAAATTTATTACAGGAACATCACATTACACATGCACATTATCCACATCGCCTAACCTGGCTATGAAAACCTCATGGCAAAATGTTATCACCTATTCTAAAGTATTAAATAGCAGGGAGGGTGATAGACAAATAATAAGTCCAATACTTAAGCTTCCAAAGGATCAGCTGTCTCTTCCCTAACGTAAATAGGCCAAACGCTGCAGATATAAAAATGAAAAATAGAAAGAGTGAGAAGATAAGCCTCAGACAGCCTGCACTCTGCTTGGAAACACTGGGCAGTGAGAGCCCTGGCGTGTGCACAGACACAGGACCACCATCAGCACTCAGCCACGGTGCAGCTCGCCAAGACCAGGTGCGGAACAGGTCACACCAGGCAGATAGACATCCTTACTCTGAGTGGGCAGGTTGGTTGGATGCACTCACCGAAGCCACACAGCCACAGTAAAAAAAAAAAAAAAAAATACAAAAATAAATCTGTTCATAATGAGCTCCAAATAAGGAAAGAGTCTGTTTCAAAAATCCATGAGATTGGCTTTAAATAATTATGAGGAATTAACTCATCTCCTAGTTCCAACATTGCACCTATTCATGTTTTTAAGTTTCCCTCTGCGTTGACAAGCACTAGAAAATTATCATTAAAAAAAAGCCTAGCAGCTCTTGCAAGCTTTTTTATTTTGGTTTTAAAAAAGAGGCACAAATACTAAACCATATTGTGTAATTGCAAAATGGATTTGTTTTTTCTATCTGTGCATGTGTTACTATCTCCCTAATTAAATATATCAGAATTCAGCGAGGCCTGTATTTCTGGATTACAGCCGTTGGCAGGACTGGAAAACACTAGATACAGCTTTGCTCCAGCTGTGCCTACTCAGTACTAATATCACTCATAGAGCCACTATGTCACAGCTATGAGTGCGGCGCTCAGCAGAGGTGCAGCGGTGCCAGTCTCACCTCAGCCAACAGCATACAAATGTAAGCCCTTCTGGGAGCATTAATAATGCAAGGCAGGCAACGTACAAGGCTTGGCACAGCCTCGTGTGTGCATTAGCTGAGGCAACCAGGACGAACAAAGTTAAATAGGGCTGGATGAGTCGACAGCCTGCGTGGATTCCCGGTACCCTTTTCCATCACCCTCAAGGGCTTCATGAATAAAAGATAAGCTACACAAACACTCTCCATCTATTTTTTCCCCCCCCCAACATCATTGTACGTGCACACTTAATAAACTTCCTTATCTCTTTCGGTAGCAGTGACCTGAAAGATTCAACAAACCCAAGCCTGAATAATTTAAAAATAACCAAACAAATAGCTGAGAAAAATGATAAGGGAATGCTTAGCTGACAATGGTGGATGAACAAAAACTTATCTTCAGCTGACAATGTGGTCAGCGTATGGTGTCAACACAACAAAAATTGCATCAGGTAAACAACAAACAGAAGTTACCTTGACCGTTCTGATTGCCATTCGGTGATTTCAAATTAAATGTCTGCAGCAATGAAAGATAAATAAATGAGGGAGGGAAAGATTGAAACTTCTTATGGCTTTGTACTATGAGGTTCAGGTTTTGAAAACCTACGGATATGGTATTAGATTAAATGAAATCCTAAGCTTCTTTCAGGGCTTGCGAACAATTTTTGCACGTCTGCCACGCTGCAGCAGGACAACGTACCATTGTTCATCTGAAAAGGAAATTAAAAGATGCTATGCTTTTCCACAGAATTACCACCCCAAGGCATTTGTCTTTGATAGTCTTATTCACAGAGTTGCTCAGATTTCATAAATCCAGCTGAAATTAATGCAGCCTAAAGCGGTTGGTGTCACTGGGCGCTAAGCAGTGAACAGCTGAGGCTTGTTCCAAACTACAGAATCCTGTCTCTGTGTCAAAACCAAGTTCCCACCTTGGCTGGCATCGTTATGCCAGAAAAGCCTTCGTATCGGGGAGGCAGCTACATCAGGAAAGATGAGATTCCATTGTTTGTTTAAGAATGCTGTATTCATAACTACCATCAGCAAAATATGCTCTGGATAAGGTTCAGGTCAGGTTAGAGATAGAGATACTTGCAAAACTAATATTGAACGCATATTTTTTTTTTTTAGCATAAAAATATTCCAGTTAAAGTTATAGGGAATCTGTCTGAAAAGGTTCTTTGAGACTTTATTCTTCACTAGTTTTGCAACTCGGGATATCCTGGTCTTTACCTTTTCTCTGAGCCACTTTCTATAAAAAACACTATGTACTTTTAACTCTCCAAAAGCTACTGGATAGCTGAAAAAAATCATATCAGTTACTTAGAAGTTTCACTTCAGTAGTTTCAAAAAAATATGTCCTAGACTGGTTCCTGTTTCCAAGGTTATTACAGTACAGGTAGGCCATTTCCTCAATTTAGTTGTTCCGTTGGAAGTCCTGGGGGAAGCCACAAGGCAGGACAGGCACTGCCACTTTCTGTGAAGCATACAACTAACTTTTGCACAATGCATTTGAGGTTGGGTTTAATTAATATTATTTCCTCTCCATTTTGACAGATATAGCATCTTCTATTCTTTCACCTTGTTTAGCGCTGAGGTAGCAGGTTTCATTTGTATGAACAGCAGGTCTCTAAAACCCAAGATCCCTGGCTACCACCTCTCCTTCATCTCTCCATGTACCCAAAGGTATTCCCATGTTATGGTCTCGGCAGGATTTGCCAGTGTTCCCGTGCCACGCGTTGATAGAAACTAGCTATTTTTTTTTCCTCTTAGATTTTCAAGACCAGCAGTCACACTGACTATCATCCTTCCCACCTCTTTTCTGTCACTAGTTCATTAATGTGACATTGTCATCAGATTTACCCGGGTTGGCGCCAAGCAGCAGAAAGCCCCAGTGTCAGGGACGCAGTCCTTGTTCCCACTGGCAGGCTGCACACAGCCATGGGATGTTGTAGATGTGAGAGGAAGGAGTGTGCAAGGCTGATCCATAGGGCTGGCAGAGGAGGGGATAGAAACACGGTCTATAGTTAAAAAGCTTCTCAGCCCTAATGAGCACTCAAAATAAGTTAGACAAAAATGCTATGAATGTAACTATTGAGGTACTGGAGGAGTAAGACAGAAAAAGTAAAAAGAACTAATGCATCAAGGAGGTCATCTGCCCTACTTGCACGAGGAAGAACGAAGCTATTGGGATGAAGCAAGACAGCAGGCTGGGGCAGGAGATCCAAGGTCACTGCAGAGCCAACCTGAGGTTTAAGCAGGAGCCAACATCACAAAGTATGCAAGGTAGCAGGGTTCAGAGAGTGAGGACCTTGAACATCAAGTGACTCAGTGAGACAAAAGAGACATCACATTCAGCTGGGGTGACAAAGGGGAAGCAGGCTACGTGGCTCCGATTGAATCAGACTACTTCAGTTTCACAGCCATGTTTGTTTTGAGTCATGGTATTTCCTCTTTCAAAAGGAGATGCGGACCACTCCCTGGAAGGACATAAGCCCCTTAGGCTTGCTTGCCATTCATGGGCCTCACAGATGTAGTCAAGGAGATGCCAGGGCCCGTAGACAAGAACCTCTGCGTGAACATAAACAGCTCAACAAACTAGAAAAGTAGCTGGCCCCTAACACACCTCAGTGCTCATTTTCTACTTTGCTATTGACAGTGTAGAAAGACACTTCTGTTATGATGCTTCTGAAAATAACTTTTAACCAATTCAGCTAGAGAGAGAAACTACTTAATATGACATAATAATAATAATAATTATAATAATCGACATATATAAATGACATAATAATAATAATAATATCTGCTTGGGTAAAGCATTACCCAGTGCTACACAGAGAATGGTGCTTTGTGCTCATCTTCAGAGTTTGAGAAAATACCACCATTTAAAAAAAAAAAAAAAAAAGAGAAAACCACACTTTCAGTCGTATCAGTCAGCAATATCTGATGCCCAGGACTTTAGAATAAAGACTTAGAGACCAAGATCTCTTGCTAATACTTCACGCTTTATACAGCTTTGATTAAGCTTTGGGCCTATTTGAGTGTTCAAATATATGTTGCTAATCCCAACTCCACCGTCCACTTGCCAGGTAAAAGGAGGTTTCTACGTGTGACACCTTGTGCATTACATAAAAGCAGCTGTGTTTTTAAAGGAAAGCGCTATTCTCAGCTAGGAGAAAAAGTAGTAGAGTGACATTTTAGGCAGATCTGATTAAATATAATCATAGTAAACATATTATTGAAGAATCTGAGAAGCAACCTCGGTTTTTATCATCAAAACCAAATATAATTTATCTTTCAAGCACACACACACAAAAAAAAGCCATAGGGAAAGGGCATCTTCTTCACCACTGAGACAGTTATTTCAGTGAGCCAGGCATATATAGGTGACTACAAATCACATAAATGTTCAGGACTGCTAATGAGTTAAAAGATAAAACAAGAAGGTCTTTGAAACAGCTTTGCTCTTCCAAGTTCAAGAATTAGAAGAAATAATTTCTAGGTGTGACTTTTTCCTGGACACTTCATGGAATATTATTTGCCTTTGACAGTAGTGACAACCAGCCCTCTGATGTGCCTTGGGAAGGTTAGTCATTCAACTTCCACGACATTCCCTGGCTTTCGCTGGCAGCTGCCATTGGAAAACATGCCAACAGCTGCACAATAACATCTTATAAATGTCTCTGGGGTTCATTTGTTTCTAGTGTGCCACAAAGAGTCAGAAGCAGCACACTTAAGGACCTAAGCGCTAAGCAATTTGGTTACAAATGGCTGTGGAACTTTAAAGTTTAAAACAAGTTGTCTTACTGTGGACTTTTAAGTTTGCTTCTTCACATTAAAGAGGCTCTACTGTTTCAAAAACAACTGCGTGAGAGATGAGCTCACAACAGCTAGGCTGCAATAAGTGAATTGCCATAACCACCAGGCCAGAACTTCCAGCAAATGCATTGCAGAGCATTAGCAGTCTGATCTAGAGCAACATATGGTCAACTGTAAGGTATCCACCAGCTTCTGTGGGCCTTCAATCAAGCTCCTGAGATACAAAAAAAAAACCCCAAACCCCACAAAAAACATCCACCACACCAACCTGGAGGTCCATCCACAGTAATACTATCTAGCATGATGCCAAGACTGCCTCATGTTGGTCTACAAGTAGAAAAAACAGCTTTACAGCAACATCCATAAGCACAACAAATGCCACAAACCAAGAATACACAGAGCGTATAATGGAGGATGTCTTGAAAACCAAGATGCATCAAGAACTATTGATGCAACACACCTCAACAAGACTTTGTTGTCTGCATGTGGTGTATCTATGGACTACTCACATTGTCTACCTACAGAAAAAGACTCCACTCACCAAAGCTTTTCTCTGCCTGTGTAGTATAAACACAGAGCATGTACTATACATACAGAAAAGCCTCTCCTCACCTTGGATAGGTCCTTCCTGCCATATGTAGAATATACATTCCTACCGTATCCTCATATTAAGATAGTATATACTCGATATACAGAAAGGCCTTGCCTCATTACCTCATTCACCCAGGCATTTTGGCTGTTTTGTTTTGGGGTTCCCCCCTTCACCCCATCATCTCTATATAAAGCCTATACAGAAGACACCAGAGAATTCCTAAAGGAGTTCACTTTCTAGAAACCCTAGAAGTCCTAATAAAAGTACTGGAAAATTCCCAGGAAAGCTACAGATTTGGGAACTCAAAAAAAACACACCCAGAAAATTCCTAGGGATTTAGAAAACAGTTTCCATGAAAACCAGTGAGGATTTCTTAGAAAGATGAAAAACTCACAGGAAAACAAACTAAGGAATGCCTACAAAGTTGAGGAGAAAAGTAATACACAAGAAATGGAAAAATCCTAGAAAGCACTGCACAGTTCCTAAAAGGCAAATCGGGAATTCCTTAAAAGCACATGGGAATCCCTAGAAAGCAAAGAGGATATTCCTAGAAATAAATCAGGGAATTTTTAGAGAGAAAGTGGAGCACTCACAGGAAGCAGATTTGACACCCCTAGGAAGCTGCCAAGAAATTCCTAAAAAGCAAACAGAGGATTACTAGACAGCAGAGGAGAAAAATCTAGAAAATAAACAGGGAATTCCTATAAAGCAGGTAAAGGCCTCTTGGTAAATAAGGAAAGAACTTCTAGAAAGCACAACAGAAGTTTCTGGAAGGAAGGGAAGGAAGATGGGGAATTCCTAGAAAGGTGAAGGTAATTACTAGGAAACAGATGAGGATTTCTAAGAAAAGCAAGAAATATATTCTTAACAGCAGCAGGGAATTCATAGCAAGCAAGAGTAAAAAAAAAAACCAAACAACCTCCCTCTAAGAAAAGAGATGCAGTTTATGAACTCTAGAAGGAACACAGGGACCTTCCAGAAAGCACTGGGGAACTGCTAGAATGAAGAGAGAAAATTCCTTGAGAGCAAGCAGGGCTTTCTTTGAAAGCACAGTAGGGAATTTCCCCAAGGCAGAGAGGAATTCCCAGAAATGAGGCTGAATTTATCTAAAAGAGGGGGCTTTCCTAGAAAGCAAATGGGAGTTCCCAAGAAAGCAAATGACAGAAAGCAGCCAGGGGATTTCCTGTAAAGCCATGGAGGAATTCTGAGAAAGCAAACGGAGTTGCCAGAAAGCAAATCAAGATTTCCTCAAAAGCAACCATCTCTAGAAAGACAAGGACAAATCACTAGAAAGCAAATGAGGCATTCCTACAAAGTGAATGACGAACTCCTCCTAGAAAGCTGAAAGGACTTCCTTATATTGTAGGAAGTCCTAGAAAGCAATAGGGAATTGCTGGAAAGCAGGGGAGGAATTCACAGGCAGCAGGTAGGGATACTCTTAGGAAGTAGATAGGGAATATGTAAAGGAGACATAGGGATTTCCTAGAGGCCAAAGAGGAGGCATTCCCAGAAAGCCAAAGACTGGCATTCTTGGTAAGCAAAGGGGGAAGGATATTCCTCAAAAGCAGAGGGGATGCTCCTAGAGAGCAAAGGAGGCTGTAAGGGAATGCAGTACGAGAGCATCTGGTTAATTAAGCTATTTGGTTAAGGAGTATTCAGCATAGAAGAACTAGTTTCCAGGAATAATTTAAAACACAATGGACACACAAGCAGTATCGAGCAGATAACAGACTATGACAAAGACCAGAACTCTTTGGTCACCAATTAATGGGCCGTTAAAGAGGCTACTCTGGCGTAGCCTTGAAGGTGGCTAGAAAGGGAGCTACAAATGGACTATGAAGTTCAGCCTGAACTTCATAATTATAAGGCGTTACCAGAGTACTGCAAATTACTAGCAAGATTTAAGCAGGACTAGGAAAAGAATAAGTCTGCATCTGGAAAGACTGTGGATCCAAACCACTGGTTGAGTAAGGAGCCCAGGGTCCAGACACGTAGGACTAATTTCCTACAAAGATTTGTGGAGGAAAGGAGGCTTCCAATAATGCTTAAAAAGGGACAATTCCTAGAAGGCTTGGTTAGGAAAAGGATTACTAGAAAAGGATTTTTAGGAATTCATCCCCAAAATATGTTGGGGGATTCCTAGGAATTGCGGGGAAAAACTAGAAAGGTTTTGATAAGCAGGAGGAGGGCGTCCTAAAGATCAGCTGGAGAGCAGTATGAGAAAGCATTACCGTAGGATTTCTAAAAAACCTTTGGGGGGATCTCTAGAAAGGAAGAGGAAGATTTCTAGAAAGCTAGATTTCTGTGGTGTCCTCATAATATACGTCAGGAGTTTTTGCAGAAATCTGTTTGACTAAATCCAAGAAAACACTAGGAGGGAAACCCAGAAAACAAAGGGGATTCTCAAAAAAAAAAGCCGGGGGGAATTCATTAACAATAAGAACAGGATTCCTACGAAGCAGAGAAGAAACTTCCTACAAGGTGGAGGGGGAACATTTGATTGAAAACAGTGCAGCAAATCTTCCTAGAAAAACATGCAAGAACATTTCCTAACATGAAATCAGGATGATTCCAGAAGGTCGGGGCTCAAAAATAAGTTGGGAGAAGCTCTAGAAAGCACTAACTGGAAATAGAGGGGAGAACTCCTAGAACACAAAAGGGAGGGATTGCTAGAAGGCATGGAGTATTTCTGGAAAGGGATTCATAGTAAGCAAGAGGATTAACTACCCAGAAAGTAGTAAATGTGTTTCCAAGAGAGCACTATAGGACAATTTCTTAAAAGCTTTTTGGGAGAACCCTGGAAAGCAATGCAGGGGGGGGTCCTACAAAGCAATGTTGTCAGGGCACAAAAAAAAAGGAAGCAATAGAGTGGTGTTGTCAAAACCTGATGGGATAAGTCCAGAAACAAAAAAATATAGGGGAAATACCCAGAAAACAAAAAATATAAGATTCCTGCAAAATTTCCTATCAAAATATTTCCTACAACCCCCCATAGAGCGTTTCCTAGAAGTCCATAGAAGAACATTTCCTACAAAGAAACAGGGAGAATTCCTAGAAAACACTTTGGGAGACCCCGTAGAAAACAACGTCAAGAAGATTGCTGAAGTCACTGGGGGTGGATTCTGGCAAACAGAATGGGGTCTTAGAAAGTTATCCGAGGGAACGCCAAAAATACTCTAGGGATAAGTCCAAGAGAACAACAGGGGGAACATGAAGAGAGGGTGGGAGGGAGATTCCCATAAACTAAAGAGGAGATTGCTAGAAAACATGGAAAATTCCTAGAAAGCAATACTGAGAGGATTCCTAGCAATCCTTAGGAAGGATTCCTAGAAAGAATAAGAGAAAAAACTCTTAGAAAGTACATGGTGGGAACAGGGTCTAGAAAGCGTGCAAGTATCTTATGAAGCAAAAGGAGAGGCTTCTAAATGGAAAGGGGGTGATACCTGGAACAAGAGGGGAAAAAAAAGCAACGACAGGGGGTGAGGGGAGTGGGGATTGGGGGAGATTACTAGAACTAATTAAAGGGGGATTTCCAGAGTGGAAATCAAGGATATCCTAAAGAACATGGAGAATTTATAGTAAGAGGTTTGTAACACGCAGGAGGATGAGTCCTTAGAAAGTAATTTGGAGGACTCCAAAAAGGAAAAAAAGGCAGGAGTGGATGGGAACAGGACAGGACACCACACCTCTAGGAAACGTTCAGGAGGGATTCAAAGAAAATTTTTAGGAGGCTTCATCAGGATTTTCATAGGAAACATTGGGGCAGAAACATTTGGAGAGCATTCCTAAAAAATACGGGGAATTCCTAGGAAGTACATGAGCAAGGGTTCCTAGAAAGCACTGGGATTATTCCCCAAAAGTAAAAAGGGAGAAGGGATTGCTAGAAAGACTGAATGCACGATTCCTTAAAAGCAAAAGGGAGGTTTAATCCTAGAAAACCTGGAAGATTCCAAGAAAGGACTTTCAAGGCAGGGCATCCTAAAAATTTTGAAACTTTCTGGGAGAAGATGAGGACTGTGTTCCCAAAAAACTTGGATGGTTCTATCCTGGGTTGAGACACACAGGACTAACTTTTCTTCTAATACTGGGGAAAATTGCACTTTTGGAAGACTCTAGTGTCTGAATTTGTGAAAATCTTTACTTTATAGCCAGCCAGGCTCTGTGGGATTCAAGGTTAGTGTTTTCAAGCCTGGCCAGGTGCAGGGACAACGAGGAGCAAGGCCTGGGCATTTGACCGGCCAAGGCTGGCCAACAGGATTATTTCATGCCATGAATGTCACATTCATTACAAATTGGAAAAGTCTGCTGCGTAGCTGGCTCTCTCCCTGATGGCGGCGGGTCCAGACAACTCCTTGCCCCGGTGCCGGAGCCCTGAGCCCTTCCCTTCCTCCTGAAGCCATTGCACTCGCAGTATCCGATACTTGCTATCCACTGCTGGGAGTGCACAGCTTCCTACTGATATAATTGGCTGAGTATAATTCCTGTATATCTGATATCAGTATCGGGATTAATACTGGTTCTTTAGTATTATTGTTAATTATTGAGTCTTAGTCTATTAAATCTATTTATATTTCAACCCTTGTGTTTCTTTGTGTTCCCCGATTCCCCTTTCCGGGTGGGGAGGGGTCATCGGGTGATAGAATAATTGTCTAACGACAATAGATTGTTATGGGTTCTCTCAAACCATAACAGGTTCCCAGGAAGAATTTGTGGGTACAGTTTCCTAGAAGGCATTTTGAGGAGGATTTCCTAGAATGCACTCTGGATCATAGAATGGTTAGAGCTGGAATGGACCTTAAAGATCATTGAGTTCCAACCCCCCTGCCATGGGCAGGGACACCTCCCACTAGAGCAGGTTGCTCAAAGCCCCATCCAGCCTGGCCTTGAACACCTCCAGGGATGGGGGGGATTTCTAGAAATTCTTGAAGTCTCCTTGAAAGCATTGGGGCTGGATTCTTCACAAGTCTGGAGAATTCCCAAAAACCACTTGTGCAGGAGGCATTCCTAAAAAGCATTTCAGAGGAAGGAGAGGACACGATTCCTAAAAAGCACGCTAGTGAGGAAAAGCAAGAAATTCTGAAAAACGTCTAGAAGGCATAGGGCTGGGGATACTTCTAAGAAAATATTTTGAGGGCTAGGTTTCCTAAAAACTATTCATGGATGAAAGGGGGATTCCTAGAGAATGTTGTGGAATATTCACAGAAACATTAAGGAAAAACATTCCCAGAAAAAAAAAAAGGAAAATTCCTAGGAAGCATTCCAAGGGGATGCCTTCGTATTATGGAGAAGTCCCCAAGAAAAATGTAGACATTTCCTAGAAAGCATATCTGCAGATGTGCTTTGGGCTCAGGGAGTTCCTAGAAAGTGGGAAGCATGGGAAGAATGCTTCCAAAGTGTTGGGGATTCCTAGAAAGCAAAAGGGAAGGAATCCTAGAAAGCATTAAGGGTTTCCCAGAAAACTTGAAAAAGCCAAGGAAGCACTAAGAAGAAAGCTGGAAAGCTTTTGGAAGGGATTCCTAGGAAACGTGGGAAGTTTCTAGAAAGCATTAAGAAAATATTGGGCATTTCTAGAAAGCACTGAAGGGTAGGATTAATAGAAAACCTTAAGAAGGAGATTCCTTGGAAAGGTATATACCAGAAAAAGCGTTAATTCCTAGGAAAGGAAATGAAGGATTCTTAGGAAACATTTTGGAAGCATTCCTATCAAGTGCAGAAAAGCCCTAGAAAGCATGAAGGGGTAAATTCTACAAGGTGAAAGAGGTGATTTCTAGAAAACACCACAGATGCAGCCACAGAAATTGTGGAAATTTCCTAGGAAGCAAGAGGGGTGGGATGTCTTAGAAACTAAACTGGCGGAGTCCTAAAAAACGTGGACAATTCCTACAGACAAGTCACAGGAGTCCTAGAGAGCATCAGGAAGTAGTGCCAAAAAAGCAAAAGGGGAGGATTCCTAGCAAGTAAAAAGAATGAGTTCCTACAAGTTGTGAAAAATTCCTAGACATCAAAAAGCAGGAGATATTGCTAGAAACAAATAACAGGAGTCCTAGAAAGCATTAAAGGGCAAGTCGTAAAAAAACCCCATACAGCTCCTAGAAAGTACATAGGGGAGGCTCTGTAGAATGGAAAATGGAGAGGGTTGTGGTCCTAAAAAGAGAGCAAAATCAGGGGAAGCTTTCCCTAATGCTTCTAGACGAAACCATTCTTGATTTTGAAGGAGAGGCAACATTCAAACCGCAGGACAGAGCTTTTTCCACACTATACGTGCCCCTTGGCTGCCTTCTTATCTCAGAGAGACTTTTTCTGAAGAGCATGTTTTAAAAAAGAATCAACAGAAAACAGGTCAAGCTAAACCCCTAAGTCTTTGAACTATGAAAATCATTGAGTTTTGGAGAAGTTGAGGGTTGGACAGAAAGTTCAGAGCTTGAATCCAGCTCTAAAGATAAAAAGAAAGTCACACATAGCAGAATTTGAGCAGCTCACCACAGGACATTTTACCTTCACCAACAATTTCCTCTTGAACAATTGTATGGGCTTATCTCCAAAAAATGGCAGTGCACCTGCAAACTCTGGGGAAATTAAAGAAGAACAGATTTTCATAGGAAAGTCAGAATACACACGCAAGGGGTTATTTTACAAGACTTATCTGTGTGCCAGTAAGGGATTACTCAGCAGCCCTTTGTGTTAACATGTGGGGTGATTTCTTCTAAGAGCCTTATCCACCTATTAATCTGTATATTTTATGTAAACTACTACTCCAAGCTGAAACAGAGCAAAGTAGCGACTGCTGCTTTTATCATGAAACGGAAAACAGATAAGAGAAAAAAATACATGATTCCTCACTGTCTGGGGAGAAGTTATTAATAAGTTTTTGGTTCCCTGAGCCATAAGCTAAACCTTTTATGGAAATAAGGCAACACCCCCAGTTACCAAAGCATCATAAGGCTGCGGTCCTGATCTAGTAGGCTGATCCACCTCCCATGGACATCAACTAGAGCTTTGTCACAAAAGCTCCAAGTGAGCTGGATTAAGTATTCATTTTCCATTTCATTACCTGCCTTCATCTCTACTTGCATAGCTCCTTTCCCAAGGATATGAACTCTTCTGAGCCAGGATTTGGCTCTCCCATATTTTCCCCCTTCCACACATCTGTTTTATTTCAGGAATTACTTCCATGCTTTACATTCAAAGGAGACTAGATATAAATGCTATATGTTTATTCATCACCGTACCCTATCTATCTTTCAGACATGATGACAGACCGACAAGGCAAAAGGGTGTATTTCTGAACACACCTGAATGCTCCTGCCTCAGGTGGCCCATGAGGAATGGGTCACAGCCTTTACTAGCAGGACGACATCAGGAAAGGAAATTTTTTAAGAAATTGCCTAATTTTCATTCTCATGTTAGGTTTGCAGCAATGTAAAGCAAAGTAGCTTGTAAACAGGGATAGTTTTAGATGGGATTTAGCAAATAGTTAAAATGATCCTATGCTGTGATACTCTATCTCAGTCTGAGAAATCCCAGTAGCACATCTTAAAATAAGGTTAGTGCTGGTGAATATGAAATAACTGAGTCTATCTCAGGCAGGACAGACCTGCCAGGAATCCTGAACAAGCTACATTAGGTGCTGCATGCAGAGAGGGTATGGTTCTCCACAGCAGATCAGCATTTTAAAAAACAGCAATAGCTGCACACTGGTAACTGAGCAGTTGCATCCTTTATAGCACCATACCTCTAAAATCCCAAATTGAAGTGAAAATGAAAAAGCCCACTGTATCTCATGCTAGATATATAACACGAGCAGCCAAAAGGTAGATTACTCTTTTTTGGCAACACTGGCTATTAAGGTTCACCTAGGAACTGAGGTTCCTAGAAAATAGATCTCTGCTCATATGACACTATATTCAAATGAAAAAGTACACAAAAAAACCCCGTCACAGTCAATATTGCCCGAAGTCTTGATATGTTGGCATCATTGTTTTCTACCCAAGTGAGCAAAGCTCCCTGGGCACTAGTCAGCCTCTGTAGATATTGTGGGTGTCAGAAGGTGCTTGCAAGCTCAGCTTCATCTTAACTGACAAAATGAAAACCAAATTCTGTTTTCCCCCAGTTAAAGGTACAATGGTACCACATATCTTAAGTGAGAGCTATCTTTTTGTAATTAGTACTGCCATACCATGACTGACGTACTGAGTGTAGCATGACACAGCACAGTGCATTAAGCAGACAGGTTTTCACATTTTTGGCCAAAACTTCATGCTGGTGGTATCAGTGGTCAAGTAGATTAGTAAGACCACTTCAAGTCTGTTTAGCAGAGTTCAGAGCTGCAGGAACTTCCAACAGTGAGAACTGTCATCACTCAAGTGCACAGTCATGTCCGTAAGTACAACAAATCTACACTTGTCTAAGCAGATCTACAGACTCAGTAAGGACAGAAGTGATATTAACTTTTAGTAAAATAAATTCCACATGTCCTACACTAGTTAGGACAGGATAAATAAAGACAGGATAGGAAATAGTGCTGTTTTGAGGCACCTCAAAGGCCATGAGATAAAGGCCTACTTAAAATACAGAGCCAAATATATAAATCAAGACATTAACAAGTTAATTCACCTGTGATGTCCCTGTTTCACTCCAATACAAGTGCCTAGTCTGTGATGGTTAATCAGGTTGCCATCAGAGGTACCTGACAGGGTTTGGGGTGAAGAGGTCAAGGCTCCTCTCCAGCCACCTTGGCAGCTGTGCAAGGTTGCCAGTGTTTTCCAGGTTCTGAGTAGTTCAAGGTGTTGGGGTAGGTAAAAGTATGAGCCAAAACCAGAGGAAACTGGTGCAGAGTTTGAGGTGATGTAGTAAAGCAGTAATTTATTATTTATTTGCACTTCGCATACTATGCACACAGGAGCATCCTTTGAGAAACTATTCGTTAAAAAAACGGGGAAAAAACCCCAAAAAACAATCAAAGGATTGAAGACCACCAAGCAGACAGTTCACTCACAGCAGGAACTTCACTTCCTGACTTGTAAAAGACTGTCATAGCCAGCAACGTGTCAAATCCATGGACGCTAATACTATACTTAAACATTTTTTTTTTCAGCTGATTGGTGATTCTGCGATAACTGACCACTCACAGTTCCCTACCCCAACTTGTGCTTGAGACAGGACCTGTTCTGAGTACTGGTGAGACAGAAATGAGTCACAGTTTAATTAAATCTGCACATGCACAGCAAAATTCACACTATTCACCTTAAAGGAGAAGAAACTCGCTTACTTACTCTCCCTACAAACCTAACTTGATTAATTATTTAAGGAACTACCTTATTTCCCTGCTACTTTATTTTTTTTTCTTCCCATTTTTCAGCATTCATGCCTCTCCCAGTGCCTCCAGGCAAAGGCGCAGTGTTAGGAGCAACCATATCTGTGCTAAGGGTATTGCTGGATGCTAACAGTATGAGGCAGCATCTTCTCAAGAGCTCCCCTAGAAATGCTGCAAGGTAGCATTGCAGGAGGTAGCACAACACATACCATGGCTGTTCCGTGCCCAACACTGCACAACTCACACTGGCTGCAAGCTCAGAACAGACCTGTGCAAGGCACTAAATAGCCCGGTGTCCAAGTCCCATCTGATGTGGGTCACTGACATCAACTGTCAATTTTTATTTAATCCCTAAAAAAATTTTTTTTGCACATTTTTGTTATATGACTGTCATAAATAATATCACTAATTTCCAATAAATATTCGGTTCACTTTAGCTAAAAGCAGTTCCATGCGCACCTTTACAATTCACTGCTGTGACACCAAAACCCATGTTTTACTCAAAGACATTCAGTGTAACACTTTGCAACTCCTTCTGCTGTAATAAAGTAGTCACTTAGGGAAAGAAAATTAGTCTGTTTAAAAAAAGCTCAGAAAGGAAACTGATAAAAAGATATATTTTTCCCTCATTCTCTTGAGGGCATCCATGGATTATCCTAAAAGCCTCCCATTAGCACAACAGAAAATAATCTCTTGGGTGAGCATTTGTTTTCCAGGTGTTACACATTTCCCACGAAAGAGGGTTTCTGTGGCTTTTGTTGTTCACTTCACTCACTCACTCTAATAAATTACCATATGACAGCCTGAGCTTCGTTGCTGACTCCCTTTATTTGTATAACCTCTCTACCTTGGAGGCATGGGTGATGTATTCTCTTTCAGCAGAGTAAATACAAAATATCTTCAATGCTACTTTGTGCAAGAGATACCGATTATAACCTGCTTCTGATTTCAAAGCATATACTGCAAATGCCTACATAATTCTGAACGGTGTTTTAGACCAGTAAACACGAGTGCTACACTGAAATTTTACACTAGATTACGCTTTGTGGCTTTTCTCATGGATAAACTGGTAGTGCAGAAAACACTGCTGAAATGGTAACAGGCCTAAAGGTTGTCCGTACATCACTGTGCTGCAAGCCACTGGATCAGTACCGTATCGCTTAGCAAACCGGCTACAGATTAACATGGAACTGTCCTTTGTCACAGGGTGTAGTTTGAGGGGAGGAAAAAAAAAAAAAAAATGCAAAGGCTGCACTCTTTGGCAATTAGCAAGCTGATCTGCAATAGCCCAGCAAGACTCACCTTCTTCTACGCATCTACCACTTCCCTTAGTTCACGCAAGCGATGCACCTGCCAGATAAGCTCCTCAGCCAGGATCAGCCCAAAGCAGGTACTCAGCATTTACATGTTACAAGGACTCTTCAAGAGAATCTTTAAAGCCCACCTGAATATCTTCTATAAATGCTTAATGTTTTTATTTTTTATTGCAACAGGTGGAATGATTAAACATCATTTTAACCTCAGAAAGCATCTTACTTCTGTGAGACTTTTCCCCCACCCCAACTGCTCTATTTTGAAATCAGAAATGGTTGTCTGTAACAGACAATATATTTCCTGATGTCTCCTTTGCAGTAGCTAGCACAGGAGATCGGAATTCACACCACACAGGAGACGAGGCCTTGGTTACATGAGAGGGATCAGATCCTATTACATTTTAATGTAATTAGGAAAGTAAGGATTATGAAATCAACATGACATTATTGCACATAGTAGACAAATTGTTTTATCTGCAGCAACCAAATTCCTCCTTGATTTTTTGCTAAACAAAATAGTGATTCAACCCCATTTCTATTTCAGCCAGTGCAGAAGTATACAAATATTCTTGTAAAAGTGACAATCTGTTCAACCCTGAACAAGAGAAGCACAACACAGGACCTCTCATGAAATTATTTAATTTTTTTAAAAAAATGAATTATGTTTTCTGCAGCTCTAGAATTAATGCCTTTAAAAAAAAAAAAAAGAAACAAAACAAAACAACATTTGCCATGTTTCCTCAGAAGGCCACAAACTGTTCATACCACACTCACCATTAAGTATATTGTAGGCAGCAATTTCAGAAAGGATAGACTACCAAGTAACTATAAATCAAAGAGACAAGCTAGTATCAAGCTGAACAGTTCAAACAAACTTCGCAGCTAGAGAAATACAAGAATTATTTCAACAAAATAATTAGCTCGAGCACATCACCTTGAACAGGGGATCTCAAAAATATTACAGCAAGAGGTGCTGAAAATTGAGAATTATCATATGCTAATTTATCATTGGTAACAGGTCATCCTTTAAAGATTAATCAAATTGGTTCCACTTGAATAAGAACCCCGTCATCTTCAGGCAAGATATCCACAGCTTTTTCAGCTGTACATGGTCATGGACCATGGTGGCAGGGACAAGCAGCAGGATGGTACCCCAAGTCTTCAGATGAGCATATAGTTTCAACTCTTGGAAGACTCCTAAGTCAAGAAAGAAAAAAAAAAAACCCACAAGGGAAAACTTTGTCTTGTGCTTCCTGAGACTACTGTGCCAAAAAAAAAAAAAAAGCTACAGGGATTTAAGAAAACAAAACAAGCTAAAGAAGAGCAACTCTACATCGCAGTAAAATATTGCGAGTGCATTAAAAAAAGAAAACAGCACTCTAGCCATGAAATAAACATCCAACCAGCCTGCTTGGAGCTCCATGCTATCATGTCTAGACTGCAATGGGCACTTTGAAAGCTAGCTCAAAACCATGCTAGATATATCTGAGCTGTCATGAAACTTTAGAAGTCTCTATATGCTTTCTGGTTACCAAATGGTTGGTTCAGGGTGGGATAACTGGTTCCATAGAAATGGGGAGCTAAAACCACAAAAGAGGAAGAAGACTCGGGTTTTTTTGTGTGTTTTTCTTACAATTTCTACTAGGTTGGAACTTTCTTCTTGGGCTGGCTAGCATGGAAGTTTCCAAGGTGAAGTCATTGAGCACCCTCTGCAGGGGGTGAGGTGTCACCAAGAGGCTTGGGAAAGGCACTAGACAACAAAATAACGCAATGGGCACCTTACCGCACATCACAATTTTACTCATTTTTATTACCAGGTGGCTCAGACTGGGACGGATGCCTTTCAGACGTACAGAAGGAATCACCCACACCATGCTCTCCTACTAAACTACAGGTTCAAACCTTGGCTCTGAACAGGGATCTCAACCACTCCTTCCCTGCAATGAAACAGGGAATGGGGGAGTAAGGGGAGAGGGTGGAGGTGGGGGAAGTATCCACTACTACAAATCTCTGGATGAGGAGCTTTGAATAAAGCCGTACCATAACCGAAGTTTAAAACCAAAGAACAGGCCCAAAGAACTTAACCTCTTTGTGTGCGTGCTTATACCTTCTACATACTATAGAATATTACATACTATACAATTATACTATGTAATTAATATTACATACTAAGTAGTTATTATGTAGAAGCTATAAGCATGTACACAAAGAAGTTATGTTCTTAAAGGTTCAAAAATAACAATATAGCTGGGTTTTGGAGGGTGAGGCAACACAGTAGTGATGAGGGAGGAATGGGGAAATAAAAGGAAGAATGGGGAAATAGTAAGGAAAGGAGGGCAGAATCTCAGCAAATGGCACTGGCAGCGACCAAGGGATGGGAAGCTGAAAAAACCTCAGCAGCAGTTAGAGAACCATCAAGCCCAGAATATACCCAAAAGATGCTATGGAAAGACTACAGAGAGTCAGAGGGTGGAGCTCCTGATGGCTGTCTCTTCATTTTCCTCTCCTAGAGGACCAGCTGAGCCCACAACAAGCCCCACGCAGCTGCGGGAGACCCCAGAGGGGTCATCCTGTGTGTTCATGCTTTTCCCTAACACAGCTGAAATAATGTCTCCAGCTCCTAAACAGATACTAAGTGACATTCATCTCAAATGTTTACTGTGAAAGATGCAGGGTATAGGAGGTATCAACTCTTAATGTAGATGGTTGATGAGGTTGTTCCATACAAAGAACAATTATAAGGAAACGGGGCAGGGTGGGAGGGAGGGGATGGAAATTTCAACAAAGTTGTTTCCAATTTTCTATAATTTGCTTTCTAGCAATTTAGAGGACACATCTTGTTTTCTACCATACAGTAGGCCCCTGTCCCATCCCCCCGCCCCGAGAGACTCTCCCCAAGTGATTTCATCCATACTATATTCAGAAAATAGCGAGACAGTTATACCCTGGGAATAATGGGATAGGCAGTTTGTGAAAGCAGAAGACTCCATAGATTTGATGGAATCTCTACAGCTAAAAGAACAAGCCACACAAGAAGTCAGCCAGCTAGGAATAGAAAGCAACCCTTAAATAACTACTTCAAGTAGTGTAATAATTAGTAATTATCAAGGAAAAAATGTGCAAAGGAAAACACAATACTGAGTGAATTACACTGTCTGCTTTTCTACCAGTTACAAATTCTTTGAAAATATCAGATAGATGCAGTGAATGTGCCTGAAAGAGAGGAACAGTAGTTTCAGAGTCAAGAAATTATTCCAAAACTGATGGCCCAGTAAGACAGAATGGTTGCTCAAAAAGAATCACAGAATCTTAGTGGTTGGAAGGGACCTTTGAGATCATTGAGTCCAACCACATTTAAAAAAACAAACAAACAAAAAAACCCACAACACACAAAAACAAACAAACAAGCAAACAAAACAAAACAAACAAACAAAAAAAAAGCACCCACCAACTAAACCCCACACCCACAACCTCACACACAACACCCCACCACAAACCAACAATCCCGGGCACTAGAACATGCCCTGAAGAGCCATGTCTACATGTTTCTTAAATACCTCCAGGGATGGTGACTCCACCACCTCCCTGGGCAGGCTGTTCCAGTGCTTGACCACTGAATAAAACAAGTAAATGGAATACTAATGACTTTCTAATAGCTACAGCCTTCTAGGTCAGTCTATAAAGTAGTTTACTCTTGTTTTTATGCTTAAAAAACAAAAATATTTTAAAAATATCAGAAGACAAATGTTTTAATGTGCAAGTAAACAAAGATGAGCAGAATTTTGTTCCCTTCTTTTACATACTGTTTTCCAGTAATGCATGACAACTGAGCCTGTTGAGTGTAAAAATCACCCATTTTAAAGAAGAAACCTGTGTCTCTGTCACACAGAGCAGTACCCCATGGCTCTGAAAAGTGAGTGGAGATGATGTGCAGCAGTGAGGAAAAGTGCTGGAAGCCAGGATCAAATCACCTTCACAAGAACTGCTGCTACCCTTTTTATGTGCATCTGCTAACTGTAAGAAAGTAGACTGAACGGAGATACGAACGCAGTAAATAGATCTATTAAAAATGTATTTAAGATATATTTTGAGACAGATACAAGAGCTGTACAACTTGACAGTCCTCCCCAGGTACCAGAGCCTAGAGCTCACTCCTGGCTCAACTTGCTGCCCAAGACCAGCTCCCTGGTAAAAGCTGTCGTGCAGAAAGTGCTGGGAGATGCCCCAGGAGGCAGTCTCCCCCTTCAGCTTGGGAGCTGCTCTAAAACTGAAGCTCATGCCCTTGATCCCCACCTGAGCTACCCTGCAGCTGCACTGCAACTGTCCCTAAGCCCAAGGAGGTGCCCCATTGATCTGGACCCTGGTCTGTAGACCTGGCTTCCCAGCTCAGCCTTGGGCTTGCCTCATCACCAGCAACTTCCCTAGCAACCTTAGAATCGTGGAATGGTTTAGGTTGGAAGGGACCTTAAAGATCACCCAGTTCCAACCCCCCTGCCATGGGCAGGGACACCTCCCACTAGACCAGGTTGCTCAAAGCCCCATCCAGCCTGGCCTTGAACACCTCCAGGGATGGGGCAGCCACAGCTTCTCTGGGCAACCTGTTCCAGTGCCTCACCACCCTCACAGGAAAGAATTTCTTCCCGAGATCTGATCTAAATCTTCCCTCTTCCAGTTTAAAACCATTACTCCTCATCCTACCACTACATGCCCTTGTAGTGGTAGGGCATGTCCCTCTCCAGCTTACTTATAGACATCTTTCAGATACTCGAAGAAACCTTGACTCCGCTGAACCTCATGATCACTCCTGGGTCTGTCTTGCTTGGTTTTCAGCCTCCCAGGTCACCTCCCCTTTCACAGTAGCCAGCCCTTGGTGCTCTCCTGAGACACACTGAAGAATACACATCCCCCTGCTTACTTTGGGGCTTTGGATGCTGTGCCTGCACAGCAGCAGCTGCGATTGCTCCTCACAGCAACCAAAACCAAACCAGCTTTAATATCCTGCAAACACCTCCCCCCACTTTGGTTACAGAAAAAAACTGAAGCAGTAAGTGGCTTGCTCCAATAGAAGAGCATCCTTCCTGTGTGTAGAGACACAGCAAGGAGATGATACTCCTTTTTTTCCCCTGCTCAGGCAGGGCTGAGCCCTAAATCTGTTAAAATAAAATAACTAAATGCATGCTCCACAGATAAGCCTATTACACTCTTAGGCAGCAGCTGGGAGAGTTAACCTCAATCTGAAATCACCTTTGGCTCTTTGACAGAGGAGTGACATATAGGCAGCCAGGTCGCCACAAACATCATAACTGCAGAAGTGTTGGATATGAAGAGAGAGCTTTGACTTAAACAGTTTGCAGAAAGTCCAGCTGCAAATGCACAGTGCCCATGGCATCGTTTGAAATTCCCTTCCCTACAGCTATTCCAGGCTCAGTTCTTTACTATTAGTATTTCTTTCCTCCTGTATTCATTAACTGGTGAAGATGAAGGTCAGGGGAGAGCAATTCAGCACAAGCTGACCAGAAGTTCAGAGCTCACCTCGCCATGCAGATATAATCAAGGCATCAAAGATGAAGGACAGCATCCACTTTCTGCTGGGAATGCACGTCAGACCCCCAAAATCAAACCAGATGGTGATCTACTCCTTTCCAAACACATTTTATTCATCATCAAGTCTATTTCAAGCAACACTGTATGTCACCTGTCAGGGTAAATGCAGATGAGCCTTCCCAGATTTCAAATTCAAATTGATTCACATTTCCTAAGCGAGGAGATATAAATGTAGTTGCATGTTTTGGGGCATTTTCCAGCCAAAATGCCATTGGTTTAATGTGACACAAAACCATATCAGAGGACTAGAGGTAATCAGGCTGTCAGGCAGCTTTTAAGGTATAGATGTCCATATAAATCTGTGCACTTGTAATCCAAACGTCATGCAGCAGCAGCCTACCAATGATGGGCAGGCAAGTGAATCCTATATCTCCTTGCCCCTTGTCTGCCTGCTTGCTGCCCACCTCTCCCCTATTCCTAGCAGCTCTTTGGTCAGCCCTTGGCTGTAAGAGGTTTCCATTCCTTATAACTGCTCAGAGAGAGGGGCATTTGCATCTCTGGGCTCCTAGCCGGGGCTGGGGGGGAAGACAGACAGAAGGAGCCACTGGTTTTGGCAAGGGAGGACCCCCAGCATTGGAGCTGACATCAGCAGGCAGAGATGAGGCTCATCAGACACCTCATCAGGGTTTGCCCTTGCTCAGAACCTCAAACACACCAAGCTCGACCTGGGGATCCCTAGAGAGCTCAGCAAACTCTGGGTAAGATTGTGCTTCTCATCTCCCAGCCCAGCAAGCCTTCTCCATAGAGAAAAGATCACTTCTCCATGGAGAACAGATCAAATGAGTGATAAGAAACAGCCCAAAGTAGCCTCATCACCAGAATATTACAGTGGTACTGTTAAAAGGAAAACCAAAAAATCCCTGTTGAAGACCAACCTAAGTGTGTTAAAGCACTGTAGCCCAGGATCCCAGACTTCTTTAAGGATATTTTTCCCCACATAAGATCTAATATCTTTCAAATTATCAGTGAAAGCAGATGCAGCCCTAGCAGGCATTTGTTTTTCTTTCCCTGCAAGATTTATTTATTTATTTACAGACTGCATCTAAGGCTCCCAGATGAAAGAAAACCCTACCTCCACCTGCTCGGCAATGCCCTGAAGATATCACTCATTCACTTGCAATGCTCACCTCATAACCAGGGGCTCCCACCAGCACACATCCCACACCTCAGAGGTCTCCAAGGGAGGCATCACACTCAAACAGATGCCGCGTTTAGAAGTGACATCCTTGGCAGCTGGTATTGTGAGTATTCCTTAGAAATTCATGCCATTTATTTACCTGTTCTTCTGTGACAGGTAGACCTAAAAGCAACTCAAATATTGATCCAGCTGGGACAGAGATGTGTCATCTTATTTAACACCCTCACAAGCCTCTGCAAGAGGAGCTGGGGTTTAAAAGCCTTTTGCAAGAGGATGCCTGGGAAGATGCTGCATTCGGAGCAACCTGCAGCCCTCACAGAAGGAAGAATGACACCACTGAAGCAGGGAGTTTGGCAGGGCATCAGGAAGGCTGTTTGTGTGCACGGGGCTGCAGTGCTGTTTGAAACCAGTATCTCTGTACCTTAAAGAGTACCTCAGTGCCCTTACAACAGGAGGTTTGGTCTGAGAAGGTCAGAGACCTCCTCTGTTGGCACACAGCACACAAGGACATCACAGAGGCTAGATCACAGGCGGTATCAGCTAAGATAGTTTAAATGCTGCAATGGGACCGGTGAAATTACAGAAGGTGGTTTCCAAAACAAGCCAAAAATCTGCTTCTTATAGTTTGTTCTCAGTATTTAGTTCACAGCTCTTGCATTTGAAAGGTTTCCCAGGAGCTTCAGACTATCCTGTAGGAGCAGAAAATGCAGCGGCCACACGTAACATTTAAGCACCTCTTAACCTGATCCGGAATTCAGTTGGCGCTTCAGTACCTTAAACTAAAACCTGGATGCCAGCCACACTTCTGCCTCTTTCCCCAAGCCATACCCTGCATCCACAACTCCATTCCTTCTCTGCCTGTTTTACACCTTTTCAACACCACTCCCTGAAGCCAGGTAAACACAGAAAAAGGTAAAACTGGTTTGTTCTTTCTTCCCAAGCTCTTTCCACCCAAACCCTGGAAGCTCAGGATTCCAAATCCATCTTGTTGTTTGACCCAGAGCCCTCAACCCTTCTCTTCAGGGCACTCCCTACCTCCTGCCTCTGATCCAGACCCTTTAAGCCATCTCCCATCTTTTGCCCTCAGCTGACACCACCCACACTTTTGACTAAAGCTGTGTCTCACCTGTGTAACAGCCCCCACGAGCCAGACTTCCACCTTGCCTCATCAATTTATCTAAAGTTCTGTGCACTTTCAGATGCTTTCAGATGGTGTTCTTCCTTTTCCAAAGCCCCCCTTCAGGCTCCCAGGCAAAGTCCTGCAAAGACAGAAATAGCAGAGGATGAGGAAATAACGGTGTTAGAACGCAGGAAGAGAACTGCTGGAGAATCACAGAAACGGTGTACTCTACAACATCTGGAAAAACTGCCATCCTTTTCTCTTGTGCTACCACCAGGACACAGACTGGTGTCTATAATACAGTTTGTGTATAAACAGCAGATACACAAAAGTTTGTCCCTTTAGATCATTTTAAATCCTACATTTAGATATCTAGCAAATGCCAGCCTCCCACTGTCATTCACATTGGTATGGCTTCCCTCCCATACCTCCCCCCATAAAAAAAGTGGTCTTTTGACTTGGACTATATGATCCTGAAAATTACTTAAATTCACTTTAATGTGTCATTAAATGACGAATATTTAAAACATCAAAACAGCTATATTTCTGAGCAAATTGCTCCCACCCATTCCCTCAAATACAGTAGTTCTAAAAATCTGATTCACAGTAGTTTCATTTAGCTTTCAAGAGAGACAATAAAGCAAAGGCTGAGGTATACCAAGGGCAATATATGTACATTCTTAAAACACAGATTTTCTATGCTAAAGAAACCTTTAGTTAATCTACAAGCAAAGAAACTTGATTTATTGCTTGAGTTGCTTCAAGAAGAAAAGATAATTGACAGTATTATACAAATGACAAGCTGAGTTACTAATCAGAGCTGGCATAAGAACAGCTGAAACTGCAGTTAGAAGCCCAGGTTAAGGTTAAAGAAAACTTGTAATTAAAGAAATTACAAATTTCACACATGAAAGACAGGCATTTAGCTACATTTGGAGTTTGATAGTTTCAATTATAAATGTAGACAAACTACACTAAATTAATATAATTAAAATACAGAACTGTCAATGTCTACACCATTAACAAGAACAGATTTATAAATGAAGCTTGAGTAAGAATGAGCCTGAAATTCAGGACATTTCCATCTCCATATTTGTTTCCACCTAGTCTGTTTTAAAAGATGCCATGTGGCCTAATGCTCACTTTATATCTCTGCCACGTGCACAATACAATATCAAACAATAACATTATATAGCATGAAAGACGGGTTTGGGTCTCCCCCTGTAATCGATATCATTAAAGGGGTAAACACGTGTATATTGTCATTAAGTTTCAAAAAAGGATGCAAAAAGAATTACGTTTTCCTATTAAAGAAGTACCAATTGAAACCACTAGATTTCCTGACACCATGCTTTAGGGACACTAGAATAGAGAAAAAACCTCACTCAACTATGGAGATTTTCGGAGATAATCAGCACCTGCTTTCATAATGCAAGGTCTCTTACCTGTACAGATATAAGCCCCGTGTAGCCCTGGCAGAAGCCCAGCCAGCATCCCTGCCCTTGCTCATCCCTGGAGAGCAGCTCCCAGCAGGGACGATGTAGCCCAGGAGGCGCTGGGGAAAGCGACCAGGTTGGTAGGGCAGCAGTGCCCCAAACCACAGTGCTCCACCTTCCTTCACCAACATTCCCTACTACTCCAGTACCACCTCCTGCCCCGCCTCACCCTTCTCCTTGCCCAGCACATGGAAATCTTTCCTTCGGATGGGATGGAAGCAGGCTTGGGGTGAGCAGAGCACAGCAGTACAGCCATCCCAGCCTGGTTTGTGTAGGGGAGCTAATTCCCTCTGCTAAAAGACTGGGTTTATCAGCTGTGGCATAGCCTTATGCTCACGTGGGTCTGGAAGCAACAGCTCTCCGGACTCTGAATAATACGGATTCTTTAGAAATTTTTCAGAGGGTGCCATGGGCTCCCTGCTCTATTCCCCAGCATGCAGTGGGACACACACAGATGCCACTGATCAGCCTAACCCTGGGTAACACAGGAAAGAAAACCCTCAAGGCACGGCTTTTGATCAGCCTTGTAAGCTGGTACCAAACCCTGGGCAACTGCTCCCCATTGCCTCCTCCGCAACTGCCCAACGGCACATGGGAACACCTCGAGCAGGACACCCACCTGAGGGATGGTTACCCATCGCTTTTACCCCTCTGCACCTCACCTAGAGAACAGGGGCCATCAAGCATGTCTTCTATTAATATTTTTTTAAAGGAGGAAATGCAGCAGTTCTGCACCATCAAGAGCTGCTAGGAGAGGCTCACGGGTTTGAGAGCACAGGGAATGTGGACATTTGGTAGGTATTATCAGAGAAGAAGGGCAGGGAAAGCTTAACACAGAGGATAGAAAAAGGCAGCCCTGGGTACAGGCTGAAATAACTCTAAATCTATAAGAGGGAAGATTTTATTCAAGAGAAATTGATGGTAAGTACTAACTTGATCCTAGTACCTGGCTGTATATCCAATAAAGGTGGTCCTTCAGCCTGGTGTTTCTGCTGAAAGACTGTGGATCAAAAGGCTAATGCCGGTGTCTCTAGCAGTGTTATTTGGGCCACAGATGTAAGATAAACAGGACCTTTCAGCCTGCCTGAAGTACTAGAAATGGGATTGTGAAATAAGTTGTGAAATGAGGCATTATCTGAAGAGCTAATTTTTAAGAAAAAATACCACTCAGGAACATAATATTAGCAACAAGTCATATTATCTGCAGAGCCTTGACCAAGTAACATGATGTTTTAGAGTGAGAATTAAAAAAAAAAAAAGCTATTTCACCATCCCAGTCTGCCTCAAAGCTGGGTCTCAGGGGGAACTGGCACTCCTGTAGCCATGTCAACGCCATGGAAATATAGCTGTGGCATCTGACCAACAGCCACTGCTGGAAAATCACCACCTCCACGTTCACTGCGTGCTCTTCCCCTCATTAGCCAGTGTGAGGCATGAGGTGTATTCACCAGCCTCATGGTTCAGTGCCTAATTGCTTCAGCACACGCCGTGACATGTCATCCCCTCTGCTGAGGCGCAGAAGATGACAGAACTATTTTGGTAGCTATTTAGTACATTACTTGACAGCTATACACTTAAGCACCTGTTTTGCTTTCTCATGAGCAAAAGAGTTGTCAGGGTGAGATTTTTTTCCTGTTGTTTAACTGACATTGGCTTAAATTTGACTATTTTCTTCTGTTCGGTGTTTCTTACTCTTGTCTTCTTCACGGAGGTTGGAAACCCCACATAGGCATTATCAGCGGTGAGCGTGAAGTCGTACCGATCATCAAAAAGGTGTTCCAAAAATTCAGAGTGGTGCGAAGCAGCTCAGGGCTTCCCAGTTTGCGGGCGCCTGCCATCACATCTCGTACCGCAACAACCTCTCACAGTTATGCTCTGAGAAACCAGAGTGCCAGCCGCTGTGTCAATAACAACAAGGCTCGTTAAGAGGCAACTTTGACAGTTATTTTTAATATAATTGCATCCTGGAAGAGAGTGTACCTTCGGAGCCTCATCACTGGATGTTGACACAGCCTTGAGCAGGAACAGTAAGATCTACTGGGATTTGTCTGATCATGTCGATAGAGGGAATAAGCAAAGAAATGACTGCTTAAAATGGTAGAAATTAGTACCTACTAATTATGGCAGATAAACATTTTCTGATTCCTTACCTGTCATCACCTGCTAATACTGGATGCTTTAGCCATAGGTTGACTATACCTTTTCCTTTTGAACTTAAATTCTTCTCTTTGCAAACTGAGCAATGAAACAGCCCACAGAGCATGTCCTTTTCGTCTCTCACATGCACACAGCATTTGAAAGGCAATAAGTCATACAAATCAGAGTCATTCAAAGGAACAGTCGTCTATGGCACTACATACCAGCCCTCATTCTGGTCCCACTGCAATCAGTCCAAGACCAGTTTAACTAACAAAAAGAGGAATAGACACAGAAAAAACAGACAAATGGGACTTGCTGAGAGAGACAAAGACAAGTTCTGAAATTAGTAGCTGGGTGAAGTAGGAGTCCCAAGAAACTTGGGCTAAATGAAAACAGTTTAGTTCAACCAAAAATTGCTAAGCATTTCTTGCAAAACCAGGACAAATCTAGGACTTTCTAAGGTTATTTGGCAGAGAAAATAATGTCCTTCTCTATAAACAAATGGGATGAATAGTGAGGGGTGGGACAGGGTGAAGGACACCACACGCCAGGACTGTTCTCATGTCCCTTATTCTCCCATTCACTGGCATACATACAAAAAACCGCCCCAAAACCAACGTAGAAAGTGTGATTTTCTTTATTATTTCCCACCTCTTTCTGACCTGTAATTAATAATTACTAAGCTATATTACTGGATGGCTTGTCAAGATTGTCTTGCAAGACAGATGACTCTAGTTTTATACTGCCAAGCATATTTATTGAACATTAAACAAACTACTCCTGACTCTCAGGGGAATCCAAGGGTCACCACTAGGACAGTTAATTCCAGGAGAAGAGAGCAAAAGAGCAGCACCTGACAAATATTAGCATGGGCTTTTTAACTTGTATTTGTGATACTGTCCCTCATGTACCTGTCCACCTAAGGGTCCACTGTGCTGTGCACAGGCACTTTTAAGGCTTAATAAGTCTAAACAAGAAATCGCTCTTTTCATCACTAATCCACATTTTGCATAGTTCATTTCTTTCCTTCAGGTTTCTAATATTTCAGCTGTTCTTCTTACCTATTCCCCTTCCATGCTTAAACTCTCTGCATCCTTACATCTCTAACGTCCGCAAATGTGCTTCTCACTCAGTCTGCGATGCTCATACTGACTTCCGCTTGCTCTCTGGGGCAGGATGTGTTCCTCACCTGTCTTATAAAGTTCTCTTATCTATCCTATAAAGCTTTTAAGATTATCTCTTTAAATTATGACCTTAAATTACTAACAGCTCCAGGGAACAAGTGACATATTTTAGAAGGAAACCATCACCCCAGGTATACTAGCTTCTCTCCCTCAGCAGAGGGCCCCTAACCCAACAGATTAAACATCTAAGGAGCCTCTCCTATATGATTATTCTGACCCTAGGGAGAAACAGGTCAGGCAATCTGCTGCTCAAAATTACTGATGTTAAATGATTTCAATCCATTAGCATTGTCTTAAATCTGAGTCAGAGATCAAACTAAAAATATACTGTAACCAGTAGTCCAGATGTCTTGAAAGCATTAGAGGTACAATGTAAGTAAACAGTATGCAGACTGATCAAATACATATAGAGCACGCACCAAAATAAAGCACACATTAACTTGGATAAATAGTACTTTTGTCAAAGTGACTCCTACAAATTTGCACAAGTCTAAATGGTGTTTATCCAAGAGACCAAAATAGCTCCCGAGTTACCACAGTATTCTACCCTTTCCAAGATTAATTTAAATTAAAGCATGCACAACTGTTGATCCATGTTTGTGGTGCATTACCATTTCCAAACAAAGCCCTTCATTACTATGAAGGTAGTGCTGGAATCTTAAGGAATATTTACCATGCATGTCAAGTGAGGATGCGACACTGGATCGGAGTTCTCCGTGTGCATATTGTTATTCCCCACATCCCAAAACCCTCAGCCTAACCACACTACTGAGGGTTTCATGACAGCATCAGCTAAAGCTAGTTTATTTTATCCCATACATTCATCTTTGGATCTTTGCTGCTTCTGCTGCACGTTTTCTCTGCTCCCTGCTTTTGCAGCTTATGTAGTCCCTCCAGCAGCAAAGCTTGGTGCTTATTTCCTGCCTCACAAATTGGCAGCGCCCCTGTAAAGTTTTAGAACATCACTAAAGCTCAGCAGTTATTTATCGGGGAGCTGAAAATATGCAGTCACCCGTCTGGCAGTGACTGTGCAGAACAGCAAGAAGCAACACTTCAAGGGTTGCTGAAAATGGATGACAAACCCAAGTAGGAACCTACCAACAATCTGCAAGAGCCATTAATTTCAGAATCGGCCAAAACCTTTCATGTCAAGTGTGCGTGGCAATATAATCCCCAAATTCCATCCTTTCCTTCCATTGCCTTTGAGTTTTCTTGTTATTCCTTCCCTCCAGAACCAGCTGCATAAGCACTCGCCTTTTGAACTCAGCCTGTAGTCTGCTAACACAGCAATTAGTTTAAGCCCCAAGAGAAGTAGGTGAAAACCAGTAATTACTTGTAGGAGGGATTACGTTGTACTCGTGATAACCAAGATGGCTTTGTTCCTCCCTTGTCTGCACTTTGTTCTTTGGAATATGGATGACCCAAATAATTACCTATTTTAGACTCCAAAGGCAAGCCCATTGCTCTGGTTTGAAACATGCGTGCAAAGTAACCCAGAATTGTTAACCACAGCTTGTAATTGCAAACAATAAATCAAAGAGTAAGAAGCAGTACAAAAGATACCCACACTGTAATTACAAGCAAAATTAATACTTCTGGACTGAATACACCCCCCTCTTCCCACCTGACTTCAAATACTATTTCCTCTCTTATCCATATCCCTAGATTCAGAGACTCACTTTGCTTGAAATGCTATTTCTTTCACCCAGCTTCATGCTGAATCTCCTTTTTTAATCTAGTCCCAGGAATTCCCTTGCTGGTACAGTGCCAGCCAGGGAGTCATCAGCTGACCCGGGGGAGGTGGGCGAGGTGGTACTTCAGAGTTGGCCAGCAAGACCTGAATGTCCCCCATGCAGGAAGAAAGAGTCTGTATCTATTTAGTTCCTTTTAAAGGGATTATCTTTCCTTAAATACAATCAGAGTCTCAATCACAAATAATTGACCAAAAGAAAACATTTCCCTACACACACACAGCGTAACTAGTGTCAGAGCCCTGAGTGCACTAGCAGGCCCTCAATCACCCTGACCAGCCTCACCTGAAGCCCCCAGCCAAACCTTTGCCCACAGTGCAGAAGCTCTGGGTAAGCTCAGGCTGCACCTTCACTCCTTGCCTGAGCTGTAGCGTTGCCTGTCTTCAGCCCCATCTCCTGGATGGGCCTTATGCATGACTACAACATAGGTCCCATGGTACATCCATCTCCCCCTCCCCACCCTGCTGCTCCTGTCCCTACCTTCTGCTGCTGATGCCCTGGATGGACCCCAGTGTTTTTCATCCATGTTGTTTCCTTGTCCAGGGCTGCTGGACCCTGCTACCAGCTCCCTTCTCTGCCCACCCTGCTCAGATCCTGCGGGGCTGCACCCTGACCAGTGCAGGTTCAGGGGTCTCCCTTGGCTCCCAGCTCATCCCCTGCCTTGCGGGGCAGCTCCCTCACAGGCAGAGCCACAGAGGAGCACCTCAAAGTCAACAATGAACTCTCTGGAGAGTTGTATTCCCTTTGCAGGGGAAAACATCCCCAGATTTTGCAAGTCCTACAGAGATTATAACCACCTGCTCCAGAACTCTTAGTTGAACTATTTTATGTATTCAAGACAATTCACCTGCACTTAAACCTGAGCCTAATTTCAGAAAGTAAATTCATCTGTCCCTAATAAAAGATAGCAAGCACCTTTTGTCTCCAACAGGATGTGAACAGACATTTGACCATCATAAGGATGACCTGAAAGGTCCCTTGCAACCTAAACAGTTCTATGAAAGGGGCTATGGATGTTCTATGGATGGGGCTTTGAGCAACCTGGTCTGGTGGGAGGTGTCCCTGCCCATGGCAGGGGGGTTGGAACTCCATGATCTTTAAGGTCCCTTCCAACTGGAACCATTCTATGATAAGGATGGCACATCCTCTGCATTTCAGAGCAGAGCAGTGACATTACACACGTAGTGCAACAATCCCAGCGATACCACTAGTGTGATAAAAAATGGTATTTCCCTTAGTTTAAATAAAATAAAAAAAAATAATTAAAAAAAAAAAAAATCAATCTAGTTCAGTTAACCATTCACCTGTGCTTAACTAATTGATTTCCCCCCCTCCCTCTCCCCACCACCACTAGGAAAAGTCAGAAGGCAGTTGAGGCCTTCTGACTAAATGAGGCACAGCAGTTAGCAAGGGATCTCCTCATAAGCATAAAGGAAAAAACATGGTCACCCATTGAAAATCCAAGTGCTAAAAAATTAAGACATCAATGACCAAAACAGGACTCGGTGTCTCCATTTTCCATGAGGTATAAGTATCTACAAAGCTTATGATGAGAACTGGTCTGTTGAAAGGCTGATATTTGCATAAGCACTAATTCAGGCATAATTGAGTTACCACCTACTACAATTTTGACAAGAAAATTAATTACAGTAGGCCAGGATAAAAGGCAAGAGGGGGTGAACCTTGCATTGTAGGTGACACCCTGCACTTGATTCTCCATCAGGAGCTACAGGTGCAGCACTGGACTGAGCACAAGGCCCCGCCACCCACGTTCCAGCCTACATGGCTGTCCCATCCCTACCTCTGAGGCCAGTAACAACCCTTAGTCCCCAGTTTCAAAATGGTCCCTCTCAAGGATGCTAGTTATTAAGGGCTTTTTCCATCTAGAAGTCATAAATACAACAAAAAGCAACAGGCCAAAGTTTAACTCCAATTACTTTGGTGTTTACAGTGAGGGTAATTATCCTCTGGAAAAAGCTTATCCCAATGAATGATTGAAATTAAAGCCAGCACCAGAAAGCAGTGTGCTTTCTGAATGACAACTTTTAGCTAAATTAAGTTACTGAGTTCCAGATGCAACAGGGAGAAACTGATGGAAACGAGGAGTAAATGAGGTGAATCAACAGTTCTGTTTAAACAAAACCTATTCCACCGTTGCGAAAACAAAATGTAGCAGCTGTAGCATTGAAAACAAAAGTTATTTCCTAGAGCACCACAGATAATTGTAACAAGTGAGCACTGCAGAAGTTATGTATAGCAAACTAGATGATTAAATTAATGCAGACAAAAGGTTTACTGCTACATTACATTAATATAGCCCCTGGAAACATGAGATACAGGAGAATGACAATTCAGAGACTACAATTTGTGAATCAGATATCAGACCTCATTGCTAACTAAAACCAACCTCTGGGCCCATCCCACTTGGGGTGGGGGAGTTCTTTTGGGGAACAGAAATAAAAGCCTAAAGGAAAGAAGGGCTGTGCCAAATTCTTCAGGAGATCAGATTGAACAAGAGGAGCAGTTTTTAAATCACTGTTTGCCACTCCATTTCTCACGTAAATGAAAGACTTACTATGACATTTCTCATCCCAGTCAGTAAAGATGCCTCAGCATAGCCAGACCAAAGACCGACCCAGAAGCCATCCCACCTCCTCAACCAGCTGCCATCAGATCTCCAGCACAACTTGCTGTAGGAGACACCCCTGCAGTCACCCCGGCCCTCCAGGAGAGCAATTCTTCCCTGCTTCATTCCTTGTTTCTTCCCCCTATTTCCCACTTTTAAACTTCACAGAAGTTTAGCTGACCTTGACAGCCACTCTCACCCTGGCTGGGAAGGTGGGTGCTCCCAGGGGCAGCCCGGAGCAATGCCTCTGGCAGATTCTGCTGCTGCCCTGCCTTGGGGTGGCTGGCAAGAGCCCAGGCAGCACCAGCCAGCCTGTGGCAAAGAGCCCGCACCCCAGAGAGAAGCTCCACTTTCTGCCTTTGGCTTATCCTTCCCCCTCTTCTTTCACCGGTTTCTTTTGTTTTGGTCTCAGAAAAGCAAGGTAAGATTTTAGCAACAGGCACTTCAGCTCACTTTCTTCTCAGTGCCTCTGCAGACAAAGGTTAGATCCAACCATCTCTAATACCAGGAATTTAAAAAGCTGTCAAATAGATTTCCCCTCCTCCCTCACCACACAAATAAAAAATTCTCTTCTGCTTTCAATCACTTAAATATTTTTCTCCCCTTTCTCTATAGCTAATAAAAAGGTTAAAAAGGATTTTCATGCAAGCAGAAGCCATGCGACCAGGCAAGCAAGCATGTCCTCTCTTCGAGCCCCAAGCTGTGCTTTACTGCGTAGTGCCCTGTCTGCACCCAGCCAGAGACAAATGCTGCAGACTTCAAACCCTTCACCAGCACCCCCCTACTTTTTGGAACAACTTGTATATGTAATTGCTCCCTATCAGGCCACTCATTTCCTAGTGGCACTCATTCTATTTTAGCCTTAGGTTAAAAAAAAAAAAAGAGAAAGTTTTAAAGACTTTGAATGATTTTAATACAGCCAAGCAAAGTGTCAAGTACAGGAATGCCTGTCCAAACTTAGAAGCACATGTTTTACACTCTCACTTCATAACTCCTAGTATTTCTTTTAATAAATTACTGCAGCAAGTGTGACTACATAGAACAAATGCACTTTTACACGCAGATATTTACCAAAAGCACATTTTGATGCTGGTTCACAACTCACACAGTGAGTGCCAGAAGTCATTCGGTGAGAGGAAAACCCTTGGGCTCTCTGAAAACAGAAGTTTTAGTCAGTCAGTATAAATTTCAAACTCCAAGCCCAAGCAGTTGAGTCTTCTCACACAATGGAGAAAGCAAGACCTGCTCTGAAGAGGTCAAGAACACTTTCAAACCAATTCAAGAAACACACATCAAATGAGTTTCAGAGCTCGGGAGCAGAAAGAAAGTGTGACTATTCTGGAACAAACTAAAAATGAAAATAGCATGTCTGAGATTTTTTAGGGTAGCAACCTTAGCACCTTATTTCAAACACATTTGAGTAGCCTGAATTTCAGCAAGTTATTGCTGATCAGCTTCTGGAAAACCAGTTTTCTCCAGAGCATGCTCCTTGTTTAGCACTCTCAAACAACACTCAAGAGTCACCCATCAAAGACCTTGGCCTGACTAGCAAAGCCTCACTCATCTCTCTACACGCATCAGCTTGCCACTGCATACAGGGGGTTGAAGTACGTGTTTTGGATTTGTAGCTCACTTCTGTTCCTAAACATTAGGCTGTGATTGATGGCCTCAAACAGACATGGCAAGTCCTTTCAAAATTAGAGATGGAAGTGAACCAGCAGCCATATGCTAGTACTAAAGTGAAGGCTGTTGTACTTTGGGCTTCTACAGCCTGATATCTGTGAAGGGAGTCTTGACAACATTGCGCTACTAACTTGCTGTCACAATGAGTCAGCCCTGCTCCAAAAGTGTGCATCGCACTGTCACTTCTGACAGACTTGCAGCTGGAAGTTGCTGTGTTCAGGCTGCAAGTCCACCTACCATTTCAATATTTTTTCTTCCTTCCATAGGTGAAACTAACTTTTGTAAACTGTTTTCTTCCACAAACAGATGTTAATATAACTGATTATTTTACTACCTGTGACAGGCATTGCACCAGCCAAAGCCAGACCTGTGTCTTCTGGGCAGCAGGTCTCCATAGAAGAGCAAAGCCCACCGGAACCATACTTTGTAACTACCCGGAACATTTTAATTTTCAATTTGAAGATGTGAAAAGCCTTTTAAACCAAATCAGCTCACACCCTGTTGTCTAGAAAGCCAGTGTGACCTAAGTGGTGAAAGAGACAAAGCAGGTGGCAACTCTAGAGGGATAACACCCCGAGACAAACTGGAAACATCATCTTCAGAGGATCAGAGTGCACTTGTATATCCCCATCCTCTTCTGCCAACAAGGACAACAGCCAGGAGCACCTTCATAGGGAGGGGAGGACAGGAGGAAGCTCTGCCTAAACCCAGAACACCAAGCAGGGTTTTTGAAGGAGGTGGCAAGCTGCATTGACCCTCCAAAGCAACCGGCCGGGGACTGGCAGGGAGCTGCCCCTGCAGCGCTCTCGGAGCCCTTCTGCTGCCTGCCGAGCCCCTCACTGCCGGGCCGAAAGCACCACCTAGTGTCTGCAGCATCTCGACGGGTTTCTCGGCTCTCTTCGCAAGGGTGAGGCCCCTGAGGACAGAGCAACAAAATTCCAGGGGGGAAAAAAAGGCAAAAACTCAAGTCCCGGTTCTCTGTTCCCCTGTGGCCCACATAGTTACTTTCTCCACTGCAAGACTGACCACCATTTACACCAGCAGTATTGTTCTGCTCTACCAAAAATCAAAACTGTGAAATTCAGATCCCAGGGAGTACACAATCAGACTGCATGGGTTTAATTAGTTGCAGATTCAAAGGTTGCCCCCAAGCTACAAAGCAGGAATTTCAGTATCATTGTATACTTTAATTTTAATAATCTAATTAAATCTGTTTGGAGCCTGGTAGAAATAAGTAAAATGATTAGAGAATATAAAATTCTTCTTATTATACCTCTTGCTATGTAAGATTACATACTCCTAGGCTTTATTTTCAGACAACAGCTATAAATACCATACTGTGGCTCTTGTTGTAAGGATTGCACCTATTATATATTTATTAGCCTATTGGGGTTAGAGGGGTCTACCCAAGTCAAAAAGCAGAGTGCTTCTGATTTACTGACAACTAATATTCATGCCATAAACTGTTCTTCAACCTGAATGCAGAATAAGTTTAAAAAATTGAAAAAATAGAGTTAAATAGGTGGGATGTTACATACCTGAGCAGCAAGCACCATCTGGCTCAGCCATTTCATCTTTGTTACCGTAAAATGTATATCCCTGTCTAACTTGATACCTGATGTCATTTAGATGTTGAGATACATTGAGCCATACTAGAGCTCTGGTTCTTTAAAACCTATGGGTTTCTTGACCTGTCATCCTTTTCCTGCAAAGTAATGTCCGAATGGCATCTCTGACATTTCAAAGTGACAGCAAACAGGCTGAGTAAGTACATTCACTGGAGGAAAAAAAAAAAAAAGAAATCAATAACAGAAAAAGAAGGCATTTGCTTACAGTAGGGTAATGAATTCTCAGAGCTGGGTTAAGCAGACATACCATCACAATGAGAATCGGAGAGTTCTCACTTTTCTATTACTGTTTGGAAGCCAAAAAGCAGAGGATCCAATAAGGTCATTTGGTGAAAAAAAGAAAGGGTGGGAAGAGAACTGCAAAAATCCATTTGGGAAGCATATCTGCCCCTTATTATGAATATTAATATCAAGTTTTCCAGTTAAGACTGAAATGCGTGTGCCATAGAAGTCAGCTGTCTATTTAAAAATGAAAATAAGTGCAAGTAAAGCAGTCCCTATACCAAGAAGCTTCTCAGATGCTGAAAACTTACAGAATACATCAGGTTAAACCCAAAATCATTTCCCACATTCGGATACCTCATTTCAATAGGACATAAGTTAATGACAGCAGAGAAATATGCTAAACACAAGAATAATATTTTTCCAAACAGGAAAAAGGACTGGAGATCCTGAAGAACAACAGCCTCTGGTCTATTCCTCAGACACAGCGGACAAGGTTGTACAAAGCAGTTTTGCACTCTGTGAGAGAAGCGATTTCTGAACTAAGGATATAATTCTGTGCAAGGTTGATTGCCATAGCAATCCATGTGCATTAAAGTGAACTGGATATAATGGATTTCATAGCAGGAACAGAGAACAGCACCACAGAATCCTAGGTAACCCCACAAAAGGCTGCAACGAAGAGTCACTGGTAAAGAGAGGGCTTCAGCAGTCTTCATTGCAAAGGAAATAGATACACATAATTCTATGTCATTTTAGGAGAAGCACCCACGTCCTCTCTACTGATAAGAGACTGTCCTTTGACTTGACACGGTAACAAGGTATGGAGGCACTTGGCAACCAGCATTCACCTTATACATTTAGGCAAGTACATAGTCAGCTTTTGCCCTAACACAAATGGAGAGCACATCCACCAAAACCAGCCAGCAGCAAGAAAACTGGAAGGAAGACAGTTTTATTTCCTGCACATTTCAAAAGCATTGAGTGCCAGGCCCCCTGGAAACAGAGACAGGTGTTTTACCCCACGAGAGCTTCAGGGGACAGGTTGAAAAATTGCATTTCTTCTGATTTGCTCTTTCATAACAAAATCATCATGCCTCCTGGAGCTCCACATATTGCTGTATCAGCAGGCAGACTTTTTCCTGAAAGACTGCAAGGCCTGACTCTAGAGGCACCTTGGATCCATACAAGTGCCGTATGCAGCATCTGCTAAGAGCTTATTTCCTTGCAACAGGTCTTAGACAGACACCACTTTCATTTCAGTGGTGCTAAAGCATGGAAGTTGCACTACCAACCTAGTTTTTCCACAACTGCTGAACCAGGGAAAAAAAAAAAAATTACACCAGTTCCCACTGAGACAGGCTCTAAACACCCAAAAACAAGCTCTTCTTTGGATGCCTAGAACAAGATGGCAGGATTGTGGGATCTCTCCACCATCTACTCTTAGACAGAAATCCAGCTTAATGACCACAGGAACATTTCACCCAGCAATCGACCCCTGAGGGTTCTAGTCAGTCTTGCATTGTGGGAAAGGCACCATCACTCTTGATTCCCCCCTAACATGTCCAGCATTGCAGGAACTTCATGGAATTATTAGCATGCACCTCCATTTGGAAAATTATTTTCTTTGACAGCAAGAGCACCCAAAGCTGTCAGAACGCCACGAGTTTACTTCAAATAGAGCAGCATAAAGAACAAAACCCCCACGAGCCTGATTGGACCAAAGCAGAGAGGAAAGTTCTTGAGTATAGATCTAGGAAGTAATAAGACAGAGGGGGGAAAACAAAAACCAGTAAGAAAGTCTTAAGGTATACCTGGTATCAGTGTCCTTTCCCAGGAGGAGATCAGTAAGTTATGAAGCATGACAGCCCATCTCCAGAATATCTCTCCTTCCCTCTCCTTCAGTCAAAAAAAATTCCCTTTCAATTTAGCAGCCTGGTATTCGCAAGATTACAAAGGGAGCACTGGCAGGAATATTTAGCAATGACATTTTCACAGGTGAGGAGATTTGCTGAAATGCTGACTACTCACTCAAGTTTATCTTTTCCTCCCCAGTACAAACAGCAGACACACATTGGTACACTGACTGCATCTGCTTGGGCATGCCTTGGGGTAATTCAGCTTGAACTCTCAATCAAGCATTATCAATTTGTTTCCAAGCCTTACAATTTTATATTCCATAAGACCAATCAGGTGGCACATACTGGCTGCTCCAGTGTTGATGATGCACCCTCCTTACCTCTCGTAGCTCCACAATGAGCTGCTGGCAATGACTTATCTTTCAAAAGAAGGTAGAATACATAAATTCATATAATAAATAATAATTCATAATTCATAAATACATAAATATACAAGTAATTTTAGGATTAATGAGTCTCTAAAGGGAAAAAAATAAAAATCAGATATTCCAAAATTGTTCTACTGATTTACTTTCTGAAAACCAGATTCTGTCACATTCCTTCACTGGCTATGTTTGCCTTGGGCTCATGGCCAGCAGTCGAGAACATTGTCCATGGGGAACAGAGCAGCACCAGCTATCTCCACACAAGCACACCATGGATCAGGGGAGCTCCTGCTCAAGACTTCCATCCTGGCTACATTTTATACCCGCAGGGGTGCTCCGTGGAGCACAGCTCCACACTCTCAAGTGCCAGCCGCTTGTTCACAGGCAAGCGGAGTGGAAGCAGTGGGACAAAACTTGCAGAGACTGAGGGATCGCCCTGTGTGGCCATAAGGTATTTTAATGCTCTTCAAGCTTAGGACAAGTCTAAGCCATCAAACAGAAATAGTCGTTATCACATTTTGTAAATAGCAGGTCACAAAAGGATGTCCATGCGCTTTCTTTCACAGGCTTTTCCCCAGAAATCAAGCTTACACCGAGTGTTGCGACCAGGAGCAATTACCTGCACTGTCCTTCATTGTTGATCTGTGTCACATCACTAATTTCAACCCCTGCTTTGGAAAGATTGATCTTAAGTAACACACAGCAAGAGTCAAAAAGTGCCTGTGCTCGCCCAAGGACTGGAATCCATGTCTACAATAGGTACAAGGCCATGCTTTCTCAAAGTAATGCCCTCTCTTGGGCACATCAGAAGTTATTAGTCTGTGTCATTAAGTCCATGCTATTACAATTCTAATTTTTTGTTCTAAGAGAAAACTCTACACCAATAACAGATGGTATCAGTAAGAAACCATAATAAAAGGGTAAAACAGTTATTTGCAAAGCATTGTAAGTTACGGAAAAGGAGCATTTTTGTATTATTAGTTTTAAATTGCAAAATTTTTACATCTTTTTAAAACAAACCTATCATTCACTCACAAAAGCCCAATTTTATGCTGAGAATGAGAAGAGACCAACGTAGATGCTTCCTTTTCTTTAGACAAGTAGAAGAGGCTTGAAAGGGATGCAATATTCAGATTTTCACAGAATTATAAGGGTTGGAAGGGACTTTCAGAGATCATCTAGTCCAACCCCCCTGCCAAAGCAGGTTTACCCAGAGCAAGCTAGACAGGAACTCATCCAGGTGGGTTTTGAATGTCTCCAGAGAAGGAGACTTCGTACACTCTCTGGACAGCCTGTTCCAGTGCTCCGTCACCCTCAAAGTAAAGAGGTTTTTCCTCACATTGAGATGGAATTTCCTGTGTTCCAGCTTGTGCCTGCTGTCCCTTGTCCTGTCAGCAGGCACCACTGAGAAGAGCCTGACCCCATCCTCTTGACACTTGTCCTTCAGATATTTATAAGCATTTCTAAGATCCCTTCTCAGTCTTCTCTTCTCCAGGCTAAACAGACCCATAAGAGCCTTTCCTCATAAGAGAGGTGCTCCATTCCCTTGATCATCCTTGTAGCCCTCTGCTGGACTTTCTCCAGCAGTTGCCTGTCCTTCTTGGACTAGGGAGCCCAGAACCGGACATAGTACTCCAGATGCAGCCTCACCAGGCCAGAGTAGAGGGAGAGGATGACCTCCCTCAACCTGTCGCCCACGCTTTTTTTAATGTGCCCCAGGAGACCATTGGCCTTCTTGGCCACAAGGACACAAGGTCTCATGGTCAACCTGCTGTCCACCAGGACTCCCAAATGATTTTACAATTTATTAATTCTAAACAGAAGTGGATGAGTATACATGGCTATAAATGTAAGTTAGCATTGGTTAAATTTGCATTATTTGACTTATGGAAGAACTACACTGAATTACATCTGTTGATTCCACTCTATTTATGCTCACCAGAGCCTTACAAAAGGAACAAACTATACTACCAAAATAAAACTGGCAGGAAAATGCCATAAAATAACAATAACATGGTATTATATTTTATCTCCCCCAAACATTTCCTTATGATTATTTTCTAAAGACATTTATGGTTAAGGAAAGTGCCTAGTTTTAAACTAAGTGATGCTAAATCTGCAGCATGAGCTATAAATTGGCCAGGCACAAAGAAGTCATCCCTCTAGAACATGCATGCAATAAATTCTAGAAAGTGCTCAGGAATTCAAATCACTGCTAACAGATGAGGTGCGGTAACTCTCTGAGGCCAAAAACCCCTCTTCCTATAATGGCCAACAAGTCTGACTTGAAGCTTATAATCATAGACCACTTTCAAATTGCGGAGGAACCTTAGCAGCCACCCACACATGGTCTGAGCAGAAGCATAGACCAGAATGTGTGTAGTAACAACAGAACTTTAACCCTTTTATTCACTTCAGATGTCGTCTCAGTACCTGAACATCACAGTCAGCAACATCATGAGGGTATCATTCTCTCAACTGAAAAAAGTTTCCCTACTGTCATCCCCTCATTCTCATTCCTGTCCCATTCCTCTGCATCACCTTGCGTTTAATTACCTCCAAATCCGTCTTCACATAAATTTTACTTAAGTCCCTGCACTCCAGCTGCTACAACATCAACATAAAGTCATAAGTAACTGAATAACTGTCAGCAGGAGATAACAGAGGAGACACACAAAAGTCCCACTTCTCAGCACCGATATAAGTTATTCCCCATTCCTAACACGAACAAAGATGCTAAAGTCATGATAGGACAGGCCATGGCGGAACTAACTCCCAGCTACTTAGGACAAACACATGCTCTCACATGTACCCTATGGCTCTGGAGTCACTGCTTCCAAAAGGAAGCAGTAGAAATTAATATAAGTCAGAATCTATTGATGAGTTCTCTAGCAGGAACAGCATCTTTAAAAGGAAGATTTAATCCAGGGAAACAAAACGGAGACCAAATTTTTAAATATAACAAAGATCCGTGAAACAGTAAGTAAATAGCTCAAGTTGCTGATTAGGTAATGACATCAACACATTTTGGACATTATTTTGAATATAGCATAATTCAATTGTATTAGACATAAGGCTGGTCATAAATGTGTTCACCTGAATTTATTGTAGGATGCCCTAACAAAGCCAACAACATAATAGGGAAACAAAACTGAAATTCAAAGTAAAGTGGAAGTGAAGGCAGAACATCCACCACTGACTTGAACAAACCAAGCCAATTAAAAATCTGCTGATTTTCACAGAAGTCATCTGATGTGATGGAACCCACAGGACTCTTATAAAATGGAAATATTAAAATATTGTTAAAATAAGCATCACAGTTGAAAGTAGGTAAAAATAGTATGACTCCAACTTCCACTGGAGGCAGGAAGGGAATCCATCATGTAGGAAACAGGTTTTCCCACTACAAATTGAACTCAATTTTTTTCTGTCAGTGTTATTTGATGCAAGCATAATAACCATATACCACACTTAGATACATACACTATATGTATTCTCTGCAAGATGATCCCTCAGACAGCAGTGACAGCTCAGACCTATATTACTGTACATGTTTAGAAACAGTATGAATTACAAGATTCATGATCTAGAGTCAAGACCTAACCTTCAAAGCACTTCAAGGCCCAGAGAACCTGGCTTTCAGCCACGTACTTATTGACTTTTTGATCTGCTGTGGGCAAAAGCTGGCCATACTAAAGCTGACCTGCAAGCCTCATTTGCTCAACATTACAGCTGGCCAGATGTCACACCCTGGACTGAGTAAGATGTTTGGATACAGCCTGACCACGTGCATACTGAGCTCTAAGCACAGGCATTGCTTTAATGACTCCACAGGTACTGATGACAGGCCAAAAGCCAAGCACTTGCTTATGCAGGGTAAGGATTTAGTGCTCAGCACCCTGCAGGATCAGCCCCTACTGGGGATATTAGTCATACTAGTCCACTGGGACAGTTCACATCATCTTTTAGATAGAAGAATAAAATTGATGGCGCCCAGTGACATATTCTCCCAGAACCTTCAAAGTGTGAAACTTCAGCAATGATATACCCACAAAGACTCCATCTCTCATGGAGAATCTTCCGTATTTATCAAAATTTGTATTTCCTCAAACCACATATTTGATCAGGGTGCCACCTGAATGTAGGAGATAAACCAACTCACATCCAGAATCAAGAGACAAGAGCCACAGTATTAAGATTGCTCGGTGTAACAAATCTTCACTAGTAGAGCAAGGCAGTAAAGCTCTTAAACATCCTCAGCAAAGAGATTCATACACAGAAAAAAGCCAAAGATTCTTTTGCCCCATTTCGCCTTTTTAGACTCTCTGCATTGCAGAGAAGGAAAATGCTGCATGATGTTAACTGGTTCTCTAAAAAGAGGCTTTCCATAGTTCCTGCTACAGCAAGGGTGGGTCACACTTTGTACCTCAGTTGGTGAGTACCCTTTTAAGGTAATACTGAAATAGTTAAATAATATACAATATCAGAACACCATGGTGGCACCACTGCGTTCTGTTTTATTTCTGGAAAAGAGCTAACCAAATAGATCCATTCCATGACAAAGAGATGCATATGGGAAAGCTGGCACATATTAGCCTTATACTTGAAAAGAATTAACATTATTATACGCTTTTTTTAACATGACCACCAAAAACCCAGAAGAGAAGAGGTGTGGCTTTTCTTCTGCTTCATTCGTAATAGCTGAGGTGCTAGAAGAGCATTTCAGAGCAAAACTGCACGCAATAAATACACACATCCTCCCCTTGAAGCCATCTTTGCTCTTTTATCTCCCCCAATCCCTAAAATGGTGCAGCCGTTCCAGAACCAGACAGTAGCAAAAACACACAAGTAACAAAAGACAAATGACCATAACACTGAGTAACTCCACCCAGATGCTTTTAAAGCTTTTGAGTCTCCCAGATCTATTGTTTGGGGCTGTGGAGAGAAGTTCTGTAGTTAGCAAGAAATCCAGTAATGTTTCCCAAGGTCATCTCTGAGTGATCCCACCTTGGAATTTTAATTTAAGTTTTTAATAGAACAAACTGTGCATAGCAGCATACTTCATAACATGAAACAGAAAGCCCTGGATATACTCCCTTTATCGGAAAGGGTTTTTTCCTAAATCCAGAATAAATAAAACCAAGTAAACATAGCACAGCTTTAACCTCCCACTTCTAACATGCATAATCTTATTTGGGATTGGCTTAAATAAAGATACAGGAGGAAAAATGTAATAGCAAAAGATGCAAACACTGCACGGGAGGCAAAAACCCCACATGTATTTAAATTGCATTTTCCCTGTTTGTTGCAAAACAGTTCTTTTACAATCAACTGTGCTTCTCACCTAATCTACAAAAGACACCTTATACACAGGCTTTTTTATGTTCATTTGAAAACACAACTGGGGTGCCAATTTAAAAACAAAGGACATTTTCTTCACCAGCAGAACAGAGCTCCCAGACAGCAAGCTCCCTCATCAGGCTGCTGCTCCTCCAGCCCTGCTTCAAGATGGCACTGTCCCATCTCCGGTCTCTATACATTTTTTTCCCTCTGTTGCTTCTTCCCTGTCCTTAGGTGTCCAGCTCCTATTTGGAAAAAATAACTGACTTCCAAAACACCTGGATGATATCTAAGGATTGTTATGTGTGACTTCTCTAGTGATTGGAGCGACTTCTTGGGAATCAAGATGCTCTCCCAGGTCCTTGTGGGATTTGGCCATCGTAGCCTGACAACACCAGGGTTTTTTCATGTGCTCCACTGCTTTGCAGCATCAGTAGTCATCTACACCCGAGTACAGCGAGGCAAGCATTAAAGGCACTGACAGGCAGGAGTGACTAGGGAAGGGCTAGGCAATAGAAAAATCCAGGCTGTTGCTCTGCAGCTTCTGCTCTTCTGCTTCTAAACCAGAGCACAGTTCAGGACTGGGATTATTCTATCCACCTGCCAAATTACTGCTTTGGGCTTTCAAACAGGTACAGGAAAAGACTTCCCATAGGGACAAACACGAGGCTGTCGTCTAGTGTGCCAAAGCACAGGAAAACAACATTTTTCCTGATAACAAAGCTCCTTAGTATGTGGCATTATCTGTCTCCCATTAAACTTTAGAAAAATGATGTCCTCATTTCTATATTCTTTATATTCCTACATAGGCCCTTCTTTCCTCCTCCCGCCCTTCCTCATATTTAAACATGCACTGATAGATTTAGCCGATGGGCTTATTTATTCGGCGAGCAACCCATGAACTGAGACTTTGCCCACAAAACACAGTTACAGTTCCTCCAATTTCTTCCCCTTTATTGTAACTGTGAACCACTTGGAGATGCATCACAGGCTGCAAACCATCAATGAAGTATAATTTTACATTAGTGGAAACAAAGCGGGGGAGAGGACAGGAGCAACAATTTTGACAGTTGGAGCTTTCCACCTTCCAAACTGCGGGATATTAGTAACGGACCCAAAGCTGCAAAATTTGCTACTGCTGGAGGAAAGAAAAACCCTGCAGTATGGTGTAATTAGAAAAGAAAAATGCTCCTCAGAAGAAATGCCCAACTGGCACCAGGGGAACTGTGGGTGTAAAACTCATAAGTGTTTGAACACCATCTGCCAAGATATTAAAAATGCAATTCCAGGCACAAAAAGCAGCATAACAAATTCAAGAACCTGCCGAGCACAAAGAGTCTGGAAATCATAGCTCGGAGAGGCCAGGAAGAAAAGAGTTGACAAGACAAGAAATGTGTTTCTTGCTGTGTATGGCCGGTCACTGCTGTAAACGTATACAGTTCTAAAAAAAATAAGCTAGTATGAACAAAAAAGCATATTCTTACTTTTGAGACTCAGTAGAATAGCCGGTTTTGAAGTACTTGTACTTACTGGCATAAGTTATTTATTGCATACCCTTTTTCAGTATAGAATAGAGTCATTATGCAGTAAATATCCTAGTCCAGAAACACATCCAAGCATTTATTCATGGCTGGTCCTGGCCTCCCTCCCATAAAGTTATTTTCCTCAGAGGCAACTCAGCCCTGCTCTTCAGACAAGCAGTCAGTGTAGTGCACCACCAGCACTGCCCATTTATGCGTATTTAAAATTCAGACCGAGACAGAGCAACCACTGGGCTCTGAGAAGAAAACGTGGCCTTGATGCAGCCTTCTATTCCTATTATTTTGGATTGAGAAAGATTCTGATAAAAAAAATTATCTTGGAAGTGCTTGAGTCAGAGGATAAAATGTAAACTATACAGCCGGTTTCAGAAGCCGTTACATCTGAAAGACAGATAAACAAGGGGAAGTCCATCCTACGCAGAGGCTGCTCTTAGTTGAAGGTGAGCCACAAAGCTGTTTCTGAACCAAGCACGGCTAAGCAAATAAAATAAAAAGATAATAAGACCTCAAAGAATAGATAGTTCTGAAACAGCAGCAACTTGCCCCTAGGTCATGGGACTGAAAAATACCAAGTCTGGCCTTATAGACAACCTGCAACCAAGGAGGTGGCAATGGCCCCAAAATACATCCTCCCTGGTCCCACCTAGGCTAGGACACATCACACCCTCCTCAGCCTCAGCCAGGCCAGTAGCATTACGAGACAGACTCTCACAGCGCAAGCAAAAAGCACCCGAGTTTCTCCACGTGCATGGAATGACCACCAGAGGTGCCCAGAGGGACCACATGAATCACAGCTTCTGCACTTCCATCAAACCCTGGTGGTGTCATTGCATTAAGTGGGTTACAACTGCAGCTAAATCACAAGCAGAGTAATATAAGACTGAACATACTGGGAGACGTAGTTCTAAAAACACACCTCAGAATAATTCATTGTGTTGGAAGAATTTTCAGGTTGGTTAATTATGCGTTATCTGCAACTCTATTAAGACACTTAGCTTAAGCATTATTTGGACATCTAGAAGTATTGTATACCCCCTAACAAGCCAAAACACTGCACCTGTTATAGCTGTGAAAATGTTAAGGTCACGTTTTAAAAACAAGAGACTTGTAACAAAAAAGGAAGAATTTCAGATGGTCTATTAAGTATGCCACATTTAGAAATGGTCCATAAAGACTGTAGCAACTGTATTTAACAGATAATGGGTTTTCCCCCCTCTCTCTCAATACACAAACACACACCAATGATGCAAAAGCAAGAATGACCCTGTACAATGTATAGGCCCACAGATGCATTTGCTAACAGGCCAGAATAATTTTCCTCCATGCCACTCATGAGGATGTCTGCAGAACAGAGGTTATTCTTCATTCTGTTGCTAAATCTCCAGTTTGCAGAAGGAGGCAGGAGAGGGAGGGCAGAGAAAGCCTTTAACAGAAACAGCTAAGAAAATAAACCTCATTCCTTATAGTGGTATTTAGGCAAGTATTTCAGCTGAAAAAGGACTGACTCCTAGACTCTCAATAAAGCTTTTAATTAATCAATCACTAATTCATGAAACCTGAATAATTGATTCAGCACATGGCAGCAGCACCCTCAGAGAGGAGAGAAAAAAAATGAGATCAGCTCATCTGCTCATACTCCCCACACCTGGCAAACCTACTGTCCATCACCCCATGGGTGGCATCCTCAGTAATACCTCTGTGCTCCTTGAGAAAGGGCTGGGTACCAGGCTTCGTACTGAGATAGGCTCAGCATTAAATTAGAGCACAGGGATTTGGTGCTAAACTGTCTCATCACTTGACTGGCTTAGCTGACCTTAAAGCCTCAGCTTTCTGGGCTCAGAGATAAATGGCTTTAAACGTGTCATCCAAACTCCTCCTGCCTTCCATCCCAGGCATACCAAGACACCTTTCACTGGGGTCACCTGTCTTTTCAGCTACTTCAGCAAAAACCTGAATAGTCCAGTTGGCCAGGTACTGTCTGCAGCAAATAACCAACGTTATCACAGAGCATCTTCTCTCTACTGCTTTCATCAGCAAACAGTGATTTTTTGACTCTAAAAAATTGTGGAGAAGTAGGTATATAGCAAGACTAACTTCCTTTCTGCCAAAAAGTCACCCCGTGGTCTCCCACAGTACTAGCAGGCTGCAAGAGTGGGTGAATGGTTGTAAGATCATGGCCCTGCGCGTAGCACATCCTGCATCTCTTGCACCCATGTTCACCAACACCTTCTTGTCTTACGGCAGAGAGCTGGTGAGACACGCTGCAGAGAGATGAGGTTTCAACTTGCTGCGTGCTTAAGAACATTGTTGCTCTATGGTCCAGTCCACAACACTTAAAGAACAACTTGGTGCTTGCAAAAGAAAATTAAATACCAGAAAAACTGTAGGATTTCACTGTACATTTGGAGCTTTATATTTATAGGGCTTAGAAGTGCTTTGTCCCTCCAGAGGCTCAGTTACCAGCAAAGAATTGCAACTTAAAGCTTTTAGGTACCACAAAAAAAAAAAAAAAAATCTACTGGGGTCCAAAAATTCCACTTTATATGCCAAATCCTGTTTCCAATGGACATTGGATGTTGGTTGTCTGTGTGTAGGATTTACAAAACTTGGCAAACAAGTTACCTTGGCTGTTCATCAAGACAGGCACAGAAGAGGCATGAGAATCAGAGTTGAGGAAAGAGTCCAGACCAGAGGGAAGCAACCATCTCTACGTATGATCCAGAGCCATGAATCCTTTACTTAAGTCAGACCATTTATTTGACATGCAAGAAACGCATGTTCTTTCTTTGTCTGAGGGGACCTGGGTCACATTACTGGTAGGGTGCAGGACATTACAGCCTTGCAGTTTTCTTTTCCATTGCCTCAGGATTCGCTTCGCTTTTGTAGCGCACATAAATAAGTGTAGGAACACTCCTCTAAACCTTCCCGCTCCTGAGGGACTGCCTGAGCTCACAACAGCAAATATCAAGAGAAGGACCCCTCCCTCCCCCCACAAAAAAAACCTCTAAACTGAATAATGTCTGTAATCAAAGTGTCCATACAAACACTGCTCTTGATTTAATGAAATATTGATGCCCACATATTTGCCTGTGCACAACACATCCGCAAATGCAAACTGTATCTATTGTCAATTGATTGCACAGTGCTTGCTAGTTGGCTTATTCCATCTGAAACTCAGAATAAAGATCTTCATTTCAAACAAGGGCAGAGGACCCTGCTGCAGGGTAGAAAGCAGAGTGCTCCTGCATCTACTTGCCTACAGTGCCTTCCTACAATTCCTTTATCACCTAAATTGGATTTCCCTGCCCCGCCGTCCCCGCCCCATTTTCTTACTACCTTTTTTCTTTCCATCCACAGACTAAAACATCAGCAATAAAGATAAAATTATCCAACTTCTCCCATACTTCAGCTAGTGCTGCCCTCCATCCAGGAGCCAGTCCTTTCTGTGCTCATTAAGGATGGGAGACACTGAGCATCAGTTCCTCCCTCAACTCCAATGCCTGGCGATCCTGGTCCTTACTGGGCAGGATGGGAGACTCGTGGCCTGTTCCCATACACTTCCCTGCTCAGCAGAGGGCACATTGATGGACTTGGCCCCAGGCTCTCCTTTCTCTAGGGAGCACGTGAATGATTCAGCTATGTAGTAATCCTCTTGCTATTTGGAGTGATTGGTACTTAAGTATTCTGTAGAAAGAGCTCTTCTCAACAAGAGAGGGAGTAGAGAAGCCTATCTCAGGAATCCTTATGGCCAGGTTCACCTAGAAGCAGAAAACATGCATTCAGAGTCCTCCACCAGAAAGAAAATTAAATCCTAGGACTGCCTTCATTAGCTGAATGCCCTACCTGCTGTGTACTGCAATGAAGTAACAAGGGCAGGTGGAAGGAGAGCTTCTGAATCATGCACACATCACCATCCAAATGCAATGTCTGCTTTGTTATCAGCTACTTATAAAATAAACCAAACTTTTCTTGTGCAGAAAAAATAGCCAGAACAATCTCTGGGCCAGAGGGAAAAACATCACTGTAGTTATAACAAAGCATTACCAGCCTAGGCAGTGAGACTACCCAGGTGAAAATCCTATTACATTCCTAGAGGCTGCAACAGACAACACTTATACACAAGCTTTATTGCCAGATAAATGAGGTGGAAGGGCCATTACTGGAAGTAAAGAAGCTTTCAATGCTGAAAAAAAAAAAATCTGGTAAGTTTGTTCATCAGCAGAGGCCCAATCCTGTCAATTTTGTACTAATTCAGCTACTTCAAGGATTAGACCTTGCGGCTATTGTCTCTACCCTGTAAATATGCAAACTGAAAGACTTCCAGACTTGCTAACATATGCAAAAGTAATTGCTTCAGAGACCCTAGATAATGCAAACAAATAACACGCCAATTTAAATGTCTGCTTCTCTTGCCTGTGAGCACAAAAAAAAAAATTGTCTCAGGGTTTTACATCCAACTATCCTAGATGCCAAGGAGAAGATTTTTTAATGAAGTTTTCCCAGGTAAAACTATGTTCCTGTATTTACTGATCCACAACACAAGCTCCCTAAATCAGCCCACTGAAAAAAAAAAAAAACCAAACCACACCACACACAAAACCAAACCTGCCTCAAGCTCCAGGACCAGCCCACCTTAAACACCTACAATCCCGTTTCATTTGCAAGTGGTATTTTATACACATTATTGGCGGGCAGGGGGTGCAGCAGAATAGTTTGCAAACACCTTATAAGCTAAAGCTCATGGTCACATACCCCAGCACTGAGTGAGTTTTGTAGACAGAGGGCTGGGAGCTGCAGCTGGGCTGGGTGCTCCAGGCTGGCAAGAAGGAAGACGCGAACAAACAGTGGAAGCCAAAGGAGGGAGCCGCTGCTCCAAGGGAGATAGAACCATAGAATCGTCTAGGTTGGAAGGGACCTTTAAGATCATCTAGTCCAACCATCAACCTAACTCTGACAAAAACAAAAAACAAAACCAAAAAAACCCCCACATTACTAAACCATGTCTCTAAGCACTATATTAACCCATCTTTTGAATACCTCCAGGGATGGTGCCTCAATCACCTCCCTGGGCAGCCCATTCCAATGCTTAATAACCCTTTCAGTGAAGAAATTTTTCCTAATATCCAACCTGAACCACCCCTGGTGCAACTTGAAGCCATTTCCTCTTGTCCTATCACCTGTGACTTGGGAGAAGAGACCGAACCCCCCCTCTCTACACTCTCCTTTCAGGGAGTTGTAGAGTGAGAAGGTTTCCCCTCAGCCTCCTCTTCTCCAGGCCGAACAACCCCATCTCCCTCAGCCTCTCCTCATAAGGCTTGTTCTCCAGACCCCTCACCAGCTTTGTTGCCCTCCTCTGGACCCACTCCAGCTCCTCAATGTCTTTTTTGTGGAAAGGGGCCCAAAACTGGACACAGCACTCCAGGTGGGGCCTCACCAGTGCTGAGTACAGGGGGATGCTGTTGGCCTTCTTGGCCACCTGGGCACACTGCTGGCTCATGTTCAGCCCACAGTTGACCAACACCCCTAGGTGTAATAATCTGTGGGGCCTATCAGGGAGGGAAATTTTCTTTTTATGTCTTTCACCCAGGCCCCAGGGAGGCAGCAGACCTCCCTGAGAAGTGGGTCGGGTCTGCATATCAGGCCTTCTGCTCCCTTCAGGATGGAGTCACGTATAACAATGACCCATCTTTTTTTGTGACCTGAGCATGTTTTAAGGCTGGGTTTAGTATGACTTAACCCTGGCGACACCTCTGTAGGCAGCGAATTACCCTTCCCATCGTGACTGGGTTCCCTTTGCAGAGCCTCATGTTTGTTTTTTAAAGGTACCTGGGGAGGTGGGGGAGTTAGTTACTGGGGAGACACGCCTGCTCTTCATTGGGCAGGAACTTGTCCCCACAGCCCTCCACCCTCTAAGTTACCGTCTTCAGCCTGGCAGAGAGAGGACAGGGAGTTCTCTGAAGGGCCTCCGTCTGCCTGCTTGGTTTCTGTGATGGGAGGCAGGGTGCAACTCTGGCAGTCCTTCTCCCTCTCACATTCCCTGATTTTCCTCAACTTGCTTACCTCCTTCCTGAGCTCCATCACTAAATCGGAGAAGCTCTTCTACCTGGGCCTATCTCCCACCGGCGTGCCCTCTGACACCGGCACAAGAGCAGGGCATACCCTGCAGCCCCATGTCTGAGTGGCAGCATGTTCCCGCAGGAGCTCCGGCTGGGAAGCTGCCTCAGAAGCGGTGTGTGCAGAGCGCACAGCTGCCACGGCCCATAGCCGTGTGGAGACCATCGCTGTTCTGTGGCCGAATCGGTAGTCCTTCAGCCCTCTCCGGTGCAGGCTCCCTTTGTGGTGAGCCCAGGTGATTCCCTCCTGCTCCTTGCTTGCTGGGAGCCCAGCGACCGGGCCGCTGCGCTCCGGAGCCTCGTTTAAAGCTGCCGCCGGGGGTGCTGGGCCCGGCCGGGCCCTCTCAGCAGCCCGCCCTCAAGCTGCCGGCTCCTGCCACAGACGGGCCGCTCTACCCGGCTTCAAAAAGCCCTCAAAAAGAGCTCCTCGCCGACCCTTTTTTGCCTCGATTCCCTTTCCCCAGTGCGGGCTTTCCGCACCCGGAGGCTTGTCCCCTCAGCGAATGACCGTTAGCGCGGTTACGCCTCGTTTAAAGCTGCCGCCGGGGGTGCTGGGCCCGGCCGGGCCCCCTCAGCAGCGCGGCCTCAAGCTGCCGGCTCCCGCCGCAGACCGGCCGCTGTACCCGGCTTCAAAAAGCCCTCAAAAAGAGCTCCTCGCCGACCCTTTTTGCCGCGATTCCTTCCCCCAGTGCAGATTTACCGCATCGGAGGCTGGTCGCCTCGGCTGATCGCCAGATGCAGGGGCACTGCTGGGTACGAGCTCCTGGGGAAGACCACAAGGACACTCTTGGCATGGAGACCGAAGCTGACCGAGCAAACAAGCCAAGGGCAACTTCAGATGGAGATCCATGCCAGGTGACACGGGGAAACGCAGACCACCCCACCTTCTGGAGGACTGACTGCAGGAGACAGGATGTAGAGGAGGGACGCCTTATGATATTATGAGGGTCTAACAACTTGGACACACTCCTTCCCAAAGTCTGCAGCTGAATTTAGGACCGCCAAATCTCTACTTTCTTTTGCTGTGAATAAATTGATAAGAAAACTACTGGCAGGAAGGCAGCATATTTTATCTTCCTCTACTTGGAGCCAAATACAGTGATTCAATACCCTATTGCCATTATTTGTTGTTCAGCAGCTCTTCAGTTGCTATATGACCATAGGGGCAAGACCCTCCTGACCCAACACAGTGTTTCCTGTTATTTTGGTTTGGGGATTTTCTCTCTTTTTTTTTTTTTAATTTTTTTAATTCTCTCCCAGTCAAAAGCCTTAACTTAGACGAGCATCTGAGCTTCAGTCCAGCATTAAAAGATGACAAATCCCGGTTAGGTGCATATGCAGGACACCACAGCTCTTCTTACATCAATGTCTTTTTCAAACAACGTTCCTGTGTAACTGAGGAGTTGCTCTGTTATCTCTTACTAACTCAACTCAGAAATTGGTTAATAAATGGGGGAGGATTCATCTGACCCCTGTCTAGATGCCCACATGGCAGAGGAACAGTTAAACACACTTCCTAGGTGCAACAATTTCAGCATAACTTCTGACTTAAGATCCTAGACTTACAAGACTCTGAAGCTCAGTGCCCTGACCTAGCAAGTAATGAGAGCCCCTAAGCTTCCTTGATGCCAAACAGGACTGTGCTGTTTCACCAGGTTTCACTGACGATGCATATGATCGCGTTTGTGCAACTCCTTCCAGCATCTTCAGGTACCGTGAAAACTTATTTTTGCCAGGGCACAGACATGCAATACAGAAAGGCCTCGAATCACAACTGAGTGAGTTAAGAAAGGAATACTAAATAATTCCTCATTCGTTGAGCAGGACAAACATTTGTGTTAGACTGTGACTAGTAAGAGAACATTTCATGACATGCATGAGGACTGCAAAGACAAGCTTCCTTCCTTTAGCATTCTTGGCTTGGCAATCCTTCACTTACCCTTAATATCCTTCACTTTCCTCCCTCCATTCCCTTTCCTGCCAAAGAACAACTATCCCGTCCCATAACAGCAGCCCAAGGGGTATTTGTGACGTGCCTTTCTAAGAAACAGATCAGAATAGAAAAATCCAACTGGCAGGCACATGAAATTAATTCATCTCTCTAAAGTGTTTTCATCTTGGACCCTCATAATCTCGTTCTGTAGTGGAGATGTGTTTGTTTTCTAACCAGAGGAATGTATTTCCTCCCAGTCAGAAGAATTTGATACAAAAATAGAAATTTAACACTGCTCTCCAGAAAGAGACTGAAGAGATGTTCTCTCACTGTGTGCTCATTTTACAGTACTTGCCTACTGACAGGAAAGCTTTCAGTTCTTTCTACTGTCATAACCCTATCACATGCCCATATGAACAGATTACATGATATTTTCATTTGAGGCAATTTCTCCTGTTTGTGCAAGGTATTAGGCTAATGTTATTCAGCATGGTACGCATAATGGGAAATAAAAGTTTTGATCTCCAGCCTTCCCTATGGTTTCACTTATGCTGTAGAAAGCAGTAATCGCACCGATGCAAAGTGGTAAATGTTTTCTTACAATAGTATTGGGTACCTGACAGGCTAACAGCTTATATGCCTTATTCATTACAGTCACTGAGCTGTGCCGGGAGAAAGATTCAGTCAGAGATGGGAAAGCAGTGACAGCAAGGCATCAGGCCATTAAAACACAGAATTTCCACTTGGGCAGGAGAAGTCATTAATAACAACAAACACTCTCTTAGAAGGGCCACAGAGACTCTAGAGGAGTGACAGGGAAGGTCTAGGCACAAAGAGCCAGATGTAGAAAATGAAACCGATGGAGATGCTACGCTAGCATTGCTCAAATAGGTAACGCAACGCAACCGCTTTCCCACCCATGAATGACACCCACCTGGATTAGCAACAGCAGGCAGTTCACTGAATTATCCTGCATCACAGTTTCAGTTCTAACACTGGCCTATTATAAAATACCAATATCTGAAAGGAGATTTAAAAGCAGCAGCCAGCCTAAAACCCTCTAAAGCCAGCGCGTGGGAAAGCCTGAACGTCACCCCTTCCAGGGATTAAATGTGGTTGGACTCGATGATCTCAAAGGTCCCTTCCAACCAAGAAGATTCTGTGATTCTGTGAAATGCCCGTATGTTCCTGCACACAAACAAGGCCAGATTAGTTTCAGGCTGAGGTCCCCATCCGCAGCTGGGGATCCCAGACTGGGCTGCACTGGTAGTTCTCGTGGCACAGCTGCTGGGCAGCTGCAAGTTAGCGCGGCGTGTTAAAGAAAATGGATTTTCTTAGCGTGGCAACAGCTGTCTGAGTTATGCACCGAGAGTTACTACGGCAAAGCCCATTTTCCCCTCTGTTAACGTACCCAGCACGCTGCTGTTTGAAGCGGGTATCCCAGAGATAACACACACTGGAACAAAAAAGTAGAATCGTTTTTCTTATGCATTACCGACAGAAGGAATATCTATTTGCTTTTTAGCTGCACAAACTCCCTGAGCTATTTTTCACCAGGGACTCGCTTAAATATTTCCAAAAAATCCGAGCTGTGGTGGAAAGGGGTTCCTGAAGTGTATGATTTATTTTTTTTTTTTAAAAGCAGCAAGGACAAAGGAAGCTGGAAGCCCAGGTGGTGGGTGGAACACGGCTCAGCTGAGAACACGAGTGTTCTCCGGGGGAGAGAGGGGATCGATCGGTCGGTAATTCCGGCTACGGGCGACGTTAAGAGCCCACGGTGCTGCTGTAATGGCTGGTAACGACTGACAGCATCACCCCCCGCCACCTCCTCCCCCGGCCAACTGACCCCACTGGCTTTTGGTTTTTCCAACGTGGGAAGAGCTCTCCCCCAGGCTGCCGCCAGCTCCGGGACGGTGGCCACGGGGACCCCCACCCCACAGGGATGCGACCAGCAACATCACGCCCCCCCCCCCCAAGCCGGGATGCAGAAGCGGAACCCGCTGCAGCCTTTTGAAAACATCTGGCTGCTACTGCTGGCGGCACACGGGGGAAAAAAAAAAAAAAAAAAGAAGAAATAAATCACTGTCAGCCTTTGTAATTCTTGTTTGCGATGTGTATACAACTGGCTGATCAGTTTAATTCCTCTTTATCTGCATCAGGTTTCTTTAAACTTGCCAGGCATCTGCTGCTCCTCCCAGCCTTATCGTTTTCTCTTTCTTTCTCCTTCTGCCTTCTTGGGCATTTGCCATTTCTGTTTTTCCCTTCCAATTCCCTGTCACTCTCCCTTCAGCTCCATCCCTCTCTCCTTCCAGTATGTCTTGTTTTTCCAGAGAAAATAATGAGTTACTCAGACATAAAAATCTATACATCTGTTGGATTAAATAAACACTAGGATGTGTTTGACTCCGTGTAAAGAGGATGTATACATATCCTGAACCTTTCTGCCCCTTTAATATGGTATCCTAGGCAACCTGAATTTTCACATTGGAAATACAACCATACGAGCTTTTCTTGTTTTAATATAAAAATTAACCTTTGCACATCATCTGAGAATTTCAGAAAGCATAAAACCTGATTATGCCCAAAGTCCATGAATTATTCATTTGTCTGCAAGTAAGAGAGATCAGATTTAATTACGTTTGAGGGGCATCTTCTATAGAATTAAATGTTGAAATCCTCATTTGTCTACCTAGCAGTTTAAAACACAACCTACATTGGGCTTTAAATGTACCTACATATGCATGGCATCAGCTCAGCAGATATATAAAGGGAAATTAAAAATACACCAATACCTCCATACTTAAAAACAACAGACACGTCTGCTCAAGTCACTTGTATATTCAGTCCAACACAACTTTATCTCCATTATTACAAAATGAAAACCACAATAAGTTAATAATACCAAGTTGTCCAGACTGTGGCCATGGGTCATATAAAATGTTTATGCACTCTGTTTATAAGATCAGTTTCTAAAAATGGGTATAGATCAATGTTAGCCATGAAAAAATGTGTATCAATCAAAGTAACAGCCTCTTGTCATATTTGGCGTGCCTTAAATCAACTTCAAACGAGACTTTGATTGTTATCAGTATTAGTTGTCTGCGTAAGCACTTTACAGAACACTTTTACTCTCAAACACTCTCAAAAGTGCCTTACAAGAGGTATAACAGTAACATAATATAAACGCTTCCACCTTCAAAGGAACTCACTGCCAAAACTTAAGATACACTCTGGTTTTCCCCCCCTCACAAAAATTATTTAAGGGCTGACTCACCACTGCATCAATCCCATTTCACACACGTGTGTGTAACCCAGAAGATTTCGCTGTAGCCATTCCCCAGTAAAACTAGAAGCCTATCACAGCCAAGCAATCTCGTCTTTTCTCTGTGCTGAGGGGATTGGCTTTAATTGTTAAACCAAAAGAACACACTGACAGCGAGCACCCTTCTGACGGCCAAGTGACCGACAGCCATGGCCACCCTGTCCCTCGCCCCCGCAGCCAGCAACGCGTGCAACCGGCAGGCGAAGAAGTTGCACTGCCTCAGTTTCTCCACCTAAAAAAGTTGATGATATTGAACTTTTTTCATATAGCGTTTTAGGACCTACTGAGAAAAGGTCTATTTAAGGGGCTGCTATTCTTCTTAACTGCTTATAGAGTGTATTTCTAAAGCCAAAAAGAGATATCGCTTTTTATTTATATTTTCTCATGGTTTGGTTGTGGTTTTTTTGTCATTTTATTAGTTTTAAATGGAGTTAAGTTTAACTTGTGTATATGAAACTTTCCCTGGATGTTTGGCTTCTCAAAGGGATATAGAAGGGATTTGGAGAGCAAGCTAAGCACCCGTTTCCTCCAAACATCACAGCTTTAATGCAGCTGTCTCATTCTGAAGGTACAACTGCACTTACAAAAATTCATTCGAGAAACAAACATACCGTTTAGCAACCAATAAAGGATAAAACTCTTCCCAGACCTCGGCATAAAACAGGCAATTCAGAGTATCCGAATGAGACAAAAATGGTAAGTCTCAGCTGACAATTTATCCACTCCCCTCGGGTGGGGACAGGGGTTTGTGTGTGGCACACACACGTGTCACTAGATATATGATGCAGGCAGTAGCCCTTGATGGCTTTGAACTGAATCAATGTTTTAAAACCCAGATATTTAAAAACCCTAGGCTGCCTAAAATGTAATAAAACATTTACTATTTCATTACTCTCCCCCATCGCTACTGGGGAAAGCGAACAAGTGACAGGAATTGGTATTAGATATGGGTCAATCCTGCAAAAATCAGATCTGGACTTTGAATCCCCTGAAGACTGCAGGAATGAGATTCCATATTTAATAACAATATACAGCAAAGGTTCTTTTCTCATTTATATGCCTAGGACAAAAGAAGCCATTATTTTCAAAGCCAGTAGCCTAAATCTAACCCGCTGCTTTTGAAATCAGCGATCTAATTTCAGGACAAAGTGAGTGCCACAGATACCAATTAATTTTATCAGCTCTCACTTAGTCTTTTCTTGACAAATCTTGGTTGCAAATCACCAGTAAAGCAAAAATAAGCAAGCAGCCCTATATTTCCCCCAGTCGCTTTCTCTGCCATTCGGGGAGGAGGAGGAGGCCACAGCAGCTTATGGTATTTTGTTCCAAACAAGGCACTTTCTGGACACAGTAGTCTGAAGAGGTACCTACACTTGGGATGAAGTTTGGTTTATGCTGCAGCTGGTGTCTTGTAAAGGACAGGAACAAACCGTTTGGCCGTCCCTGCCTAAAGGTTCCAAGAAGGAACAGTCATCCCCATGGCTAACCCCGCTGGCTTCAGTCACTACTCAGCAGCTGGAATCTCAGCATCCAGCTAAAGCATCTTAGTTTTCAGCTGCTGAGCACCCACTCGTGCTCACAGAGCCAGCAGCTCCGAAAATGAGTGTGAGATTCTGCCTTCAGGAGGCCGGCAACAGGCCTCTGAACAGGACTGTCAGAGCTGGTGGGAATACGCACAAATACGTTGTTGTGAGTTTATTCCAGGGTACAATATATAGTTGAAATAGGTATGGTTGTAAAACTAGAAAATACCCTGAAAATTGCTCCCCTTCTCCCATCTAACGCCTTTTTATACCAAAGCCTCACATGTAATGTAAATTGCAAGTCTACCCTGATGCTGGTGTTTTTTTTTCCTGCAGGATGCCTTCATGCGGTTTGTTTTCCCTTGCAAGGCAACTAAATGACCAACATTATATTTTAATACTTTAATATACAACATCTCATTGTCTTGTGAAATATTAATGAGTCCTCGATGCATCCTTGCGCAACTGCTGTAGGTGTTTAGGCTGCCTGCTTACTTCAAAACTGCTATGCTGCATAAATTTAGGTTTTCTGTTACCTTTCTAAACGCATCATTTTCTGAAATGAACTCCCTGCCTAACATAAATAAGAAGTCTTCACACGGCAGCACTCATACAGTCTGAGCACAGGCGTCTTCCAGCCCAAAGTCTTGCAAAGATTCATAAAAGAACTTAAGGATGCACAAATATTGACCTGACCCCTGTAGCGCCCAGATAAATACTATGTCTTCTCCTTTTATAAATCGGGATATTCCATTATATAAACACGCTTTTCAGAAGCCACAATTCAAACACACCCATGTAGCCAGGCATCCCAGCACCAATTTTAGTATAAGCCGAAATCCCAGCGGTACTTAACACTCATGCCAATATGAAGCCTCAACAAGATTTTAAGCACGTGCTTAAAGCTAAACCCCATAGCGGGTCTGGCTGAATTGAGACAGATTCAAACCCAGGGGCCGATGCGCTCTCCCGAGCTGCGGGGACCTGTGGGCTCTTCCCTGCTGACAGCAGTGGAAAGGCACCTGCAAAGGACTTGCTTGATTAGGGCCAGCCCATGTGGCAGGGCACAAAGGTCACACGAGTTTCTTTCTGCTTTGGAGTTTGTTTTTTCTTAGTAAAAGGAGAAAAAAAGTTTTCCCATGTGGAAAGATTTGAGTTTCTGAGATTCCCAAGAGCCTTATCTATCCGTTCAAAAAACCTCTCCGTTTGCGTGGTTCCTCATTTCCACTCCTTTCGTGTTCCTATTGCTAAGGCATGTTTTGTTTGGGTTTTTTGTTTGGTTTTTTTTGTTTGTTTGTTTGTTTTACTGCAAATAACCTACATGATACTAGTTTCATACAAGACATTTCACTACTAAAGGCCATAATAGCCCATTAACCACTCCAGACAAGTTGCCAACACCTGTACAACGACCAGCACCTCACCAAATCCTAGAAGATTAACAGCAAGAAATTCAACCCAAGGATCTGCTACTATTCTCTGATAACTAATCACAGCCCTCCAGCAGCAGAGCTTGTATTGTTTGTTTTACCATCAGCCCTCCAAATCTTTTTGCCGTCCGTTCTTTTTTCCCCACTTTAAGTTTGTCATCAAAAACGCCGTTGAAGCCATAGTTTTACATAGTCTGGCAGGCAAACTCTGGAGCCCTTACTCCAGCTCGATGGAGCACAGGCTGGAAATGCTGCTGCACCAGCCTCAGCCATAATATACCAGCATCCTCACTGCCAAGGAGCACCTCAAATATGGGGCAGGGGGTTACCCATGGGCTGCATAACAGCCATTTACATGGAGGTGGGTTTTCACCAGAAAAAAAAAAATATTAAAAAAATTGAAGAAACATTCGTTTTAATTCTCTTCCTGTGTGGGCATGGTATTTAGTCCCGTACGTCCACCTGAAAGAAGTTATCACGGAATCACAGAATTGTCAGAGTTGGAAGGGACCTCTAGAGATCATCTAGTCCAACTCCCCTGCTAAAGCAGGATTGCCCAGAGCACATTACTCAGGACTGCATCCAGGCGGGGCTTGAACATCTCCAGAGAAGGGGACTCCATCACCTCCCTGGGCAGCCTGTTCCACGGCTCTGGCACCCTCACCAGAAAGAAGTTTCTCCTCATGTTTGAATGAAACTTCCCATGTTCCAGCTTGTGCCCCTTGCCCTGTCACTGGGAACCACTGAAAAGAGTCCAGCTCCATCCTCCTTCAACCCGCCCTTTAGGTACTTGTAAACATAGATAAGGTCTCCCCTCAGCCTTCTCTTCTCCAGGCTAAAGAGCCCCAGCTCTCCCAGCCTTTCCTCATAAGGGAGATGCTCCAATCATCTTAGTTGCCCTACGCTGGACTTTCTCCAGCAGTTCCCTGTCTCTTTTGAACTGGGGAGCCCAGAACTGGACACAGTATTCCAGCTGTGGCCTCACCAGTGCCGAATAGAGGGGGAGAAAGACCTCCCTTGACCTACTGGCCACACTCTTCCCTATGCAGCCCAGGATCCCATTGGCCCTCTTGGCAACAAGGGCACATTGCTGGCTCATGGATAGTTTGCTATCCACCAGGACCCCCAGATCCTTCTTCTCAGTAGTGCTTTCCAGAAGATCCACCCCTAACCTATACTGGTGCCTGGGGTTCTTCCTTATGTCATGAAAGAAGTTATATCACCTGCACAGGTTTGGGTATAGCTACCTTTATCTCCAACGCAGAACAGAGGATGTTGTACCAGGTCCCTACAAAATTTCATATTAGTGAATATTACGTACCACAAGTCAGAGAGATACGTCCTATCCCCTGAGTAGAATAATTATAACTTAGTAAGATAACCTGTAAAATTTACTCCACTTTCTAACCAACTCTACTACACACGCTGCAATTCTTCCCAATACAACAAACCACACATACTCCGGAGCAGTTACACACACAGAGCCATAACAACCAATGCTGTACAGTCACATTTAAAGTACAACCATTTTCAAGGGGCTTTCCCTCCAAGACTTAGTAATCCTGCCTAAGCGTTAGACAGCTAATATCAACCTCGAACCCAGCAAAGTTTCCAAGCCCTCAAACTTTGGTTTGCTGATGATACCAAACTGGGAGGGGTGGCTGACACCCCAGAGGGCCATGCTGCCATCCAGCGAGACCTGGACAGGCTGGAGAGCTGGGCAAGGAAGAACCTCATGAGGTTCAACAGGGAAAAGTATAGGGTCCTGCACCTGGGGAAGAAGAATGTTAGGCACCAATACAGGTTAGGTGTGGACCTGCTGGAGTCAAGTTCTGAAGAGAAAGATCTGGGGGTCCTGGTAGACAGCAAAATGACAACGAGCAAGCAGTGTGCTCTTGTGGCCAGGAAGGCCAATGGGATCCTGGGCTGCATAGGGAAGAGTGTGGCCAGTAGGTTGAGGGAGGTCATTCTCCCCCTCTGCTCTGCACTGGTGAGGCCACAACTGGAATACTGCATCCAGTTCTGGGCTCCCCGGTTCAAGAGAGATAGGGAACTACTGGAGAGAGTCCAACGTAGGGCAACAAAGATAATTCAAGGATTGGAGCATCTCCCTTATGAGGAAAGGCTGGGAGAGCTGGGGCTCTTTAGCCTGGAGAAGAGAAGGCTGAGGGGAGACCTTATCAATGCTTATAAGTATCTGAAGGGTGGGTTGAAGGAGCAGGGAGCCAGACTCTTTTCAGTGGTTCCCAGTGACAGGACGAGGGGCAACGGGCACAAGCTGGAACATAGGAGGTTCCACTCAAATATGAGGAAAAACTTCTTCACAGTGAGGGTGCCAGAGCCCTGGAACAGGCTGCCCAGGGAGGTGGTGGAGTCCCCTTCTCTGGAGATCTTCAAGACCCACCTGGATGCAGTCCTGAGTAACATGCTCTGGGCAATCCTGCTTCAGCAGGGGAGTTGGACTAGATGATCTTTATGGTCCCTTCCAACTCTAAAAATTCAGTGAAAATTCAGTGAAACAGAGTCTGCTTCAGGAACCCGCCTATCAATGCAGCATCCCATCAAACAACAGAGAGGAGAAAGTCAATACGTTATCAGTGCCCAGCCAGGAAAATGAGACTGCTCTCCCAGTGCCACCTAAGTCAAGCTTCAGCACCGACTTCAAACGCAAAAAGTTTCCTCCAGCTCCTCCCTCTGAGGAGCCTGCAGCACACAGCAGCTACTACGGAACAAACTCACCTTGTGCTCCAGAGCTCATAGGGGCATCTCCTGAGCTGACAGCACCTTTTCCCCCTGGAAAACCAAGACGCAGAAGTCCCCTAGCCATGGGGCAGCTGGTAGAAACCAGGGGAGCTTGTCTCGCTTTCGAATAAGAGCAACCACAGCAGCCACCAGACTTGCTGCTTGCAGGTGTGTGGAAATAAGAGCTGCCACAGGTGTGTGTGTTTAAACAATTGATGTCCGTTTCACTGATGAGTGAGAGAAGAAAGCTGGGAGGGTCCTAGTCCTGGTTCATACATGAAACCTGTGAAATGGCATGACTATCTTCATAGGGGAGGGGAAAGCTGTAGCAAACTCCCTGTGACCCAAAAAATGTTAAAACCTGGTTTTCAGAAGCCAGAGACTCTCCTTGGTGCTGCTTCTCTGGGCAGAGGGCTGCTTACTTCTTCTGGATGAGTAACACCTGTGAGATATCTCAGCTGGCTTCTTCCAGCGAGGCTGACCCACTAAGATAACCTAAAATAGCGATGTGTTTTACAATCTTGCAGGGGCAGTTTTCTTTTGTCAGCAGCTGCTACACTCTTTCAAACGCTCTTCCTGATGAACATTGCTTGAAAAGGGGGTGCAAATGCTCTCACCTCAACTGCTGAGCTGGTCCCTCCTCTCCTTGGCCAGCCCGAGAAGCAGCAGATTTCTGGCTGTTGTGGCAGGGTAAAGCCTGCGTGCAGCACAGGCATACCCCCCTGGATTCCCACCAGTGCGAAGCACCACGTGGCCCGATGGAGATATGCCACTCTTTCCTGCAGCACCTCCTTGGCCCTGGGTCCCAGATTGTCCCCCAGAGCATCAATTGGCTCCCAACCGCATCGCAGCGTAGTACCCTCGATCATCACACAGGTACCTCCCATCTGCAATACACGCCATTCCTGTCCGCCAAGCGGAGTCTCCAAGCAATCCCTTTGCAAAGGATGCTCTCTTTCGGCATGTCTTACCGTTATAACCCTAGGATGTGTATGGCGTGGAGCGCACAGGACAGTCCTTCAAACTCAGTGTCTGCTTAGTGAAGATACACTCTCCTGGTTTTAAAGTATGGGAGTCTTACCCTGTGGGTGTTTGACAACTTGGAAAGTCAAACAATTTGTTGATGTCACCTGAAAATGGACCGAAAAATACAAAAATAGGAGGTTCCGACCTGCGTGATCTGTTCAAGCTCATGCAGCCCGAGATGAGGCTAGAACGGGTAAAGACTGTCTCCTCCCTGAAAGCACTCTTGATTTAATGAAATTGCAAGTGTTTGAAAGCAGTGACCAGAGCTCAGAGTAGCAAATTATACCTACAAAGGTGCTTTTATGAGCCCATCCAGCTCCCATAAAAATCAATAGGAGCCTGCCCAAGTTTAGCTCAGACCCTGAAGACAGATTACCCTCCTAGCCACGTAGGGGCGATCCTTCACACTGAAGCTGTCTGAGCAGAGAAGAAAAGGGAGAAATTATTTCCCCATCAGACACGGTCCCTGGGCCGAGCGTTCTGTAGCTCTCTGCTTTCCAAAAAGTTTGGCGTAGGTCTGCGTGCCGGGGGTTAGCACAGTTTGCACCCCGACTCAGATGAGTGCATCTTCTTTCTCCTCTGAAAATACAAAAGAGAGGCAGAAAAATATTAACCTGGCATTTTAAAATAAATAAAGAAAGAAAGAAATAGCAGGAAGCTATTCAAAGCCATTTCAGATTTCATGGATAAAATAAATGAGGTGTAGAGGTGGGGAGAGCAAAAGGAACGCACAGCTGCTCTCCTTAGCCTTTTGCTCTCCTGTCTGAGAAGGTGCTAATTTTTTTCTGCGAACACCGTCGTTCTGTCTACCCCAGCAAGGAGCGATGCTGAGCTCCTCGCTGCTTCTAGAATTTACAGAGCTCATTAAAGTTACCTGGAGTTAGTTAACGCTGCTGATCCCTAATCCTCTCTGCTCCATGTCATAACCGCCGTCGTATAAAAGCTGTTTGAGCTGTGGGTTCCCTTTTGCTGTGTTCCCCCGCAGACAGGCAGCCGCCCCGTTGTTGGGATTGTCCCGGTTTGAAGTAAAACCGAACCAATTTTCTGTTCTGTAACTTTACATCCTAGCCAGGCCTCCTCTAACTCTCTGAAATTAACGGCATATTGTGGAGAAAACTGCTCGTTCTCAGAGCGATAAGCCCAATGTTTGTGCTCCATGCCAAGGGATGGTGAGCAGGGAGGCCCTTGCTTATACTTATTGCTGTAACAACCAAGGGCAGCCAATTTCGTTATTTGCCCCCTTAGGGGGTTGGAAACGGAAAAACATAGAGGGGTCGCATCGGTGGGGAGGAGTGGACAGGAGAGGTGACCCAAACCTGACCAACTGGGGTATTCCATCCCATCTGCCCCATGCTCAGTATAAAGGCTGAGGGATCAAAGGGTCAGCCCCTTCCTGTGATGGCCGAGGTCCGGAGAGGACTGTATGGGAGCACCCAGCCAAACCGGTTTCAGAGCACAATAGGTGAGATGCAGGGGGTTGTCATCCGACTCAGCTTCATCTCCTCCTTGCCTTGTCTATGCAGAGAGAACTTGGGGGGAGCTGCAAAAACGGCTCAGCCTGGGGTTGTCTCAAGATTGCATCACACTAAGAACAGAAACCGAATGGAGCCTTAACTCCCTTAACAAATAAAATGCCCTGGGTCCCGTCCCACCACTAGTCCCATGACTTTGAGTGCTAGACATCACAAAATTGGCAACAGAGACTTGGCCATCGCACCACCAGAGGCAAACATCCCAGATAGTGTAATCCACTCAGGCATAATCCTGCACCCCCTCAGAATCAGGAAATATAAACCGCAAGGTTTGAGGAGGAAAATGGGGGTAATCTTCCAACGATACAGCTGGCCTGTAGGAGATTCGTCCCCCCCCTTGTCCAGGACGCTGTACAGGGTAACTGTACAGGGTAACTTCCCAGAGATTGAGCGACCTTACCTGAGAGAAAGGGTAAGTGATAAAGAAACATACGTACGGTATATGGCATGCTATTAAGATCGTGATTTGTGCACTCTTTTAAGGTATTAATATCTAGCGCGCTTGTGGTTTGTGTTGTTACTTTTCAGGATCACTTGTAGGTTGCAATAGCGTATTCCGCAAATTGCTTTTAAATTGCAATAGTGCAATCGCTATTGTACACATAGAACTCACAATAGTGACGTATTGGACCTGGGAGTGAAGTCCAAATAAATTGCTAATTTGAACCTCTCAGTGAAGTCCTTTTCCCCGTTTCGTCGCAAGGACTCTGTCTGTTCATCTGCCTTTGATCCCGATCTGTGTGTTCTTGACTCCAGAGCTGGAATCCAGTTCCCATCCGTCACTGAGTCCTGTCTGGGACTTCCCCAGTGCCTGCCAGTGACGTGACTGTCATCCTGGGAGCCTGACACAGTTTTGTATATATTGTATCTATTTCTTTTTTTTTTTTTTTTTTTTTAATTTTAATATTAATTCTTCATTAAAGTAGTTTAGTTCATTCTAAACTTCTAAATCTCCTTATCTCTTTCTCTCTTCTCTCTCTTTTGGGGGGGGGGGAGAGGAGGGGAAGGGCCATCTGTCGGTCTGGTTTTGGTAAATTCGGCCGAAACCACGACAGGAATGAACTCTGAGATCCTATCAGGAGTGGCAAAACCCCCTGGGATTTTAACAGGGTTGAGGTTTCACTCGTGCTCTTCAGAAGGTGCCTTTCTGTGTGGCAAACCCGCCGCGGAGTTCGGAGGCCCGAGCTGAGCCCCCCAGCAGAACGGGGTGGGTTCCTCAGCTTAAGTCCCTACCTGCACCCATTTCTCCCGTGAAACCTCACTTCGTGGTGCCTGCTGAAGGTTGAACACCGCAGGTGACAGCCCTGTCTGCCTGTCTGTTTCAAGACTGGTTTTTTCTGTCGTTTGTCGGGACTGAACACAATGTTGGACACCCTGCTCTGTGCTTTCTTGTAGGATATGGCTGTAGGATTTAGTCCCTTCTTCTGTCCCCAGAAATCTTTCACTTTTGACCCCATCAGCTCTTCACAGGAGATAATTAGAAGCACAGCAAAGCTGGCTGAAGATGTCCCAGCACAGCTTGACGCCAGAGTATCGGTGACTGTCTCCCTCCCTAACCATAGCTCTTCGTACGGACGCTGCAGCGTCTGCTCTGAGAGCAAGGGGCAAATCCAAGAGTCTTCATTTGAGCTTGGCCCGTGTGGCAGTCGGTTATTAAGGAGGGCGAGTTACCATCAGTGGGCTTTCTTCTTTCTCTTTTGGGCCCAGCTGGGGGTCATGGTGAAGTTAGCAGTGCCGAACCGAGCCCTGGTATCAGGAGGGATTACACAGAACAGCCCCTGCCTTTTAATAACACCCCAACTATACGGGCTAATCTACATTTTGTAGTATGCAATTTTTAACAGCTAACAAGCCATACGATCTTCATCACTGAGACAGTAATAACACTTTCATTAGTTTTAAATGCTCTGCTGGCAGGCAGAGGACTTCTTCTGCAGAGCATCTCTTGTTCACGAAGTCTACTGTCTCTGCTAATAGCTAAGTGGGAGCTGCCCGGGTTTGGAGTGATCGCTATGAAGACACTGGAGACGGCAAACAAGAAAAAGGTGAAGATTGTGCTCCGATTCAGAAACCTGATCCAGCCCTAAATTAGCTCTGCCCCCTTACACCTTCCCCCTCAAGCCCCCAGAGAAGCAGGCATGGTCCCACCACAGCCCCACCGGCCCCTCAGAGCTGAGAGAGGTGGTACGTGAGCTTACGGGCAGTGCCAAGTGAACGCACAAGTGTGGTTTCCAGTCTTTATTTTCTGATCCTGACAGTTCTGCTGATATGTTTATACGTTGTCAAGTTGTAACGTGAGACACCGCTTTTAAAACCGTTCTTCTCGGGCACAGAAGTCAGGCTTACATCGGAGTTTCTGCAACATCAGGAAACTATGCGACATAGAATCATAGAATTGTAGAATCTTCTAGGTTGGAAGGGACCTTCAAGATCATCTAATCCAACCATCAACCTAACTCTGACAAAAAAAACATCACTAAACCACGTCCCCCAGCACCATGTCAACCCGTCTTTTGAACACCTCCAGGGATGGTGCCTCAACCACTTCCCTGGGCAGCCCCTTCCAAGGGTTAATAACCCTTTCAGTGTAAAAATTCTTCCTAATATCCAATCTGAACCTCCCCTGGTACAACTTGAGGCCGTTTCCTCTAGTCCTGTCGCCTGTGACTTGGGAGAAGAGACCGACCCCTCCCGGCTACACCCTCCTTTCAGGGAGTTGTAGAGAGCGAGAAGGTCTCCCCTCAGCCTCCTCTTCTCCAGGCTGAACACCCCCAGCTCCCTCAGCTTCTCCTCATAAGACTTATTTTCCAGACCCCTCACCAGCTTCGTTGCCCTTCTCTGGACCCACTCCAGCACCTCAATGTCTTTTTTGTGGTAAGGGGGCCAAAACTGGACACAGCACTCCAGGTGGGGCCTCACCAGTGTCAAGTACAGGGGGACAATCACCTCCCGAGTCCTACTCACCACGCTGTTCCTGATACAGGCCAAGATGCTGTTGGCCTTCTTGGCCATCTGGGCACACTGCTGGCTCATGTTCAGCCGACAGTTGACCAACACCCCCAGGTCCTTTTCTGCCAGGCAGCTCTCCAGCCACTAAAGCCACATGCTCTGAAGGTTAAAATTCTCCCCACATGGCTTCCTCCGGTCTTCCAGTTTCCTCACCTCTTTCCAAATCCAAAGCCCACTCTCTTGTTAGAGTAAGGCTGCGGTCATTGCAAGTCTGCCCCGAATTAATATCTCGTGGTAAGATGACTGCTCTGTAGTTGCAAAGCCCCTGCTGGTTTGAGATGCAAATCATCTTTTGTGGGAAGACAGCTGAAGACAGAGAATAAAAACTCAGGATGCTCATGAGGATTAACGACCGGCTCGGGTGGAGTTGCTCTATGGGGAATCACTAAAAGCAGATTTTGCATTTTGTTGGCTCCATAAGGTTGACATTGTTCCTTGTGACATCTGACTTGGCGTTTGGTTCACACCTGCTGCCAATGCCTGCAGAGATGCATGTTATTTTTGGTTGTCTACAGTAGGGTCTCTTGTTCGCGTTGCTTAGTTTCTGCGGTGCTGCTGCCTGCACGGGCTTTGCTGCTTTTCCCAAAACAGGGAGGGGAAAACCACAGAACAAGATACAGGTTTCAAACCCTGGGCAGGCGAGGAAGAGAAGAGTTCCAAAGAAAATAGAATGGAAAAAGAAACCTGCCTTCTGCTGAGAAACTACAGATGGCTTAGGCAGAGCCTACCCCTCCACACTATCTTGAATATTCAACTTTTGCCATCTTAGACTGTACCTCCCTTCACCCCTGAGTATTTTTAATACATTTGTGTGGGTGTAACTCTCTTACGATTTTCATAAGAAGTCAAAACTAAATTCCACCATTATTCATATGGGCAACCAGCAGAGTTGAAATCTTTGGACTCATACCACAGACCTTTACCTCCCTGATCCTTCCTTCTGCGGTCTGTCCAGCAGCTTCTCCTTGCTTGGAAAGTTTCACCGAACCCACAGGGGAGACTCCCTGTTTTCAGTTTGGGTGGCCAGGTATTAGAGCCAGCATCGTCACAGGAAGGGTCCAGCTCTGTCCTAACGCGCATGTGCTCGGTAGAGGCAGCTCTTCAGGAAATTAAGCTCCTAAAAGCTAAACAGCCTCTGCGTGATTGGCACTAACTGCAGGCATTGCAAGGCCTCTTTCAAAGGCATTGCATTTTTAACGTTCCTGGAGTGTGTCTTCCCCAGAGCAGAAAATTGTTCACCTCTGACAAAAACGCCATCTTCTTGCCCAGAGCAAGGAGGAGGGCGAAGCCACCAGAGAGGAGCCACAAAATTTCAACCATGGCAAAATGTTGGGTTTATTCCGACTGATTAATGTGACCGAAGCAGAAACTCAATGCAGCAATTACCATTTAGCAAAACTCCAAGAAGCCAGGAGTAGGATAGACAAACACTAGCCCTTGACTCTGATGCCCCACAGAGATGTGGCTCGCTGTTTCTCCTGTTGAGACAAACTGCTTTCCACCAGTTGAGTCTCAGGACCGAGAAGGTCTCTCCATCACTGGAGATGGAGACACAGCTCCAAGAAGCGCAGCGAAAGAATGCACAATTTTCTCCTGTTTTAAGGTATATTTAAATACCTTGAGGGGGATGTTGCTGAAAGCGAGTAGTTGGTGCGTTACATCTCTCCAAACGTGTGTACAAACACACTAGCTGGGAAGAATATACGTAGAAAATATATCAATGACAACCAGAGCAGCTTAGGTCTGCCCTGACGTTGTTAAGTGTGTAAAAAAGGTTTCCGGGGATTTCCTTCAATACAGTCTTACAAAGTGAAGTTCAATTTATTCAGCTTGTTGAAAAGGAGGTCGAGAGGTGACACAGTCATTGTGTACAGGTAATTGCATACGGAAACAGTATCCGATAGCAAGGGACTCCTTAATCTCACAAAAAGCCAGCAAAATCACATGGCTGGAATCTGAACAAAACTGCACCAATTCATCCTTGAAATAAAACTGCTCCTTCCATTGGCGGTGTAATGGCAATTAGGGACCGGGAAAGATTATAAGGGGAAGCTTTAGAGTCGTTCACTGGAGATGTTATGACAAGATGAGCTCTCTCTCCAACAGAGAGGCGTTTCATTCAGAGTCTGAGGCACATTTTACTGACCAGGCGCTCCATCACGGCAGCCCCATTGCGTCTTGAGACTCCCTTCCTGCATAGTCTTCTCCAATATGTTGTCTGTAATATACTTGTAATATTTATAACAGTATCATTAAGGTAACTACCACAACTTGACATTTGGGAGCAGCAGGTGACCTGCAGGATTTAGAAAAAGCATAACTTAATATCCCCCACCCGCTAACGGGGCATTTTACTTTTCTTGTTTCTCTATCGTCTCGCTCTAAAGAGAAAGGGATTGGACAGATAAATAAGTCAAGTCAATAAACAAGATACAACACACCCAGAAGAGACCACCCAGAACCGCAAAGCAGCACAAGGAACACTCTTAGACACGTGGCTGGAGCGTGGGCAAAGCTTGTACCGGCTTTGGGTAACTAGGAAGGAACATCCAAAAGAAATTTCCCTGTTTGTTTTTTTTTTTTTTTTCTGGCATCATACACGGATAACAGCATAGGGCGAAACCACAGGGAAAGAAGATAAATCCATCCATGAAATAACATTCCCCCCGACTTCATGCATCTAGTATTCAGGCATCCCTTCGACTAAAACGGAATACCATGAACAGGGAGTATTTCGGTCTGTCCTGAACCGAGATGTCTCTTGGTTCGCCACCTGCCAGGGACAGACGTGGGCAACTGGATCGAACGGAGCGTGCAGCTTCCGAAGCCGGGTCGCTGGACAGGTGTCAGAGCTGATCCTTTTCCAGCCTGAAATACAAAGAGCATAAAGTGAATAACTGCATTAAAATAAAAATATAGTGGATCTGATAAGAGCTCTCCAACATGAATACTTTTTTTTTTTTCCTCTGACGTTATTTATTAATCAAGAAAAGTGGTTGCTAGCACAATGAAAATTCATTATGCCAGTGACTGCAAAATGAGCATTATTTACTAATAATAAAAATCTGCAGTTTGGTACAGCTTAGTACATAAGCAAATATTTAAACATACAAAATTCACACGTTAACCGGGTTTTATGCTGCAATTTATACAGAGAAGAGGAGCCCATCGATCCTGTAATTCATTGTCGGTTCATGAAGGAAACAAACACTTTGAACCGCCTTCCCCAGCAACCAGGGATAGAAAACTGTAAAGCTGTGAAATGCACTGCTTTGTAAACTCATCCGTGTAGCAGGTAAGACCTAAACTGTTTTTATAAGCCTGAAAAAATGCAAAGTTAGTTATTGTTCTAGGCCAGTCGTCGAACAGAACAAACCTCTCCCGGAAAATTTTCATAACGCATCTCCCAGTGTTTGATTGGTCTCAAACACCTCCCAGACCCTGGTTCCTAACCCTGTCGGATAACTTGATATTCCGCATTTTAGATCAATTGTTTTCTCTTGAGGAAAAGGAAGATGCAGATGTGGTTCCCGGTCCAGCTTCGGGGCAGGACGCGCGTGGCTGACGGGCAAGGAGTTGTCTGCAAGAGTAAGACCTTAAAAATCTCGTTTTCCTTACTGCCCTTCTGAAACTCCTGTCCTGCCGTCCCCCCTTGCCCACCTTGCAAAGAGGAGCACCGACCCCAGCTATCACGATGGATACCGAGAAAACAGATTTTTGTATACGAGGGGACCAAACTTTTTACAGAAATTCTTTTTACAGCTGGCATTTGCAATATGCTGCAAGTCACGTTAAAATTAAATTACAAAAATATCCCTCAGGATGAAAGAGACATTGGAAACTGGGGTTTAATGTGAGTTACAAGGCTTAATTCCATTTCTCCAGTTCACAGATGCAACTCACAGAGGCTTTGCTTCAAACCATCGCTATGTAATTGAGGTGCAAACTGCGTTTGTTATAAAATCATTACTCCGAATCGAAGTTGTAAATGTTCTGAAGGGATTATATTGTTGATACACCTGTCACTGAGTAACAGAGACAAGAAAACCTCTTGACTCTGAGTCATGTTGATTTATTAATAATGTTCAAATACAAAGATTCGCTCTTTGGTAAGTGTAAAAATGTAGACAAAAAAGCAATAGCGGAGTGAAAAGAGTGATAACAGACATCACTTTGCCAAGGATATAAAAAAATTGGCTCAGCTTTTAACCTGATGACAATTCAGAACACACATTGCAATTGCTATGAAATTTAAGGAAAAAAATGTATCCAAAAGCTTCACTCCTGCAGGTTTGTTTAGTGGTGGGGTTTTTTCACTGATACACATATACAGAATACATGGATGTACAGGTTGACTCATTATCAGGTGCTTCACTCTTTCAAAAAGCATTAAAACATCCTTTTTTTTTTTTTTAGAATACATAAATGAAGTCTTAAATTCTTTTGTACAATCGTTCCAAAATGACACACATCAGACACCGATACGAGCATCATGCATTCTACCGTAGCAAACGTACAAATCTGATCCACGTTTCTTTTTAAGCGACATGAGCTCATGTTAGAAGGTCAAAAAATTCCTTTTAGAAATAGAGAGTGTTTGCAGGCTTAGGAAACTAGAGCAGACTTTAAACAAGTACATGGTACAACTCGCAATGAACTTCCAGATACGGTATAAAACTGCAGCGTGAGAAGACGTGTTACCACCAACAATTATGTCTAGTAGCTCTTCTCCGGTGTCTGCTAATTGCCCTAATGACATCTGCAGCCCCAGTGCTGGGTCCCTTGGCAGCGTCATTGCCTCATGCACCAGCATCACACTCTTCCCTCTCCTCTGCACCACCAGGGCTCGTGGGAAAAACTGCCTCCTCCACCCCCCGAAATCCCACGCTCTTTAAATGCCAGCAGTCCCCCGGCAGTCCTGGAGACAAGCTGGGAACGGCAGTTCCCAGGCAAACGCGTCACCTCGTAGGTGCTCACTCTCTAAAACGAACAAAGATGAGACAGGGAAGCAATAAAATAAACATTTTCTCCTTAATCTGAAAGTTTCCTCCAACCAGCCCACAACCGTTGCCTGGGGAGAGAGAGAGGCCTGTGCCCCGTTACCAGAAATCAACACTAAGTCAGTCTAGAAAGAAGCAAATCAAGCAATAACAACAAAAAATGGTAACATGAGAGAAGACACTGTTAGAATAAATATTAAATAATAGCCTGAGTCACCTATTATTGTTCAAGTTATTTTAACCTAACTTCTCTTGATGTTTTAAAACCTGCTAAGAGTCCCAATTAAATTTTTGTACAGGACCCGTATAAATGGTGTTAGCTTGCGTGCTTCAAGGTGAAACGAGAAACCAGTCCTTGGGAACCTTTTTTCGCTCGGTTTTATGATATATAATGCCAGACGTTCTCATTGTGTCTAACGTTGCTAAATAATCGGGGAAGGGATTTTTGAGCAGTGTGCTCACAAGTACACAAACATGTCTGTAAACATGCATTCGCTCAAATCCAAGCTGGAATATTCTGGAGTAACATCTCCTAAGGCAAGCCTGACATTTTTGTCTCAAATATGGTCAGAGAGACCTGACAGCACAATCAGCAAAACTTCATCAGAGTGCAGCCTCCAGAAGGACTTGGAATCACAGAATCACAGCATGATATACCATTCTATGATTCTATGATATGGGGTTGGAAGGGACCTCTGGAGATCATCTAGTCCAACCCCCCTGCCAGAACAGGTCCGGCCAGAGCAGGTTGCACAGGAACATGTCCAGGTGGTTTAGAATGTCTCCAGAGAAGGAGACTCCACCACCTCCCTGGGCAGCCTCTTCCAGTGCTCTGCCACCCTCAAAGAAGGTGGCACAGAATCATAGAATGGTTTAGGTTGGAAGGGACCTTAAAGATCATCAAGTTCCAACCCCCCTGCCCTGGGCAGGGACACCTCCACTAGACCAGGTTGCTCAAAGCCCCATCCAGCTTGGCCTTGAACGCTTCCAGGGAGGGGGCTTTGAGCAACCTGGTCTAGCAACTTGGACTTCTCTTCTTCCACTCGCACCTTTGACTTCTTCAGAGAAAAGTCTCATTTCTCACCCTCTTTTATGAAGTTTCTTGCTAGAGGCCAACACACCAGTGTCCCATTCCCGTTTACAGAGACACCCCTTCGGCAGCTCTCTGCCAGCGCAGCACAGTTGAGGTCACCCACAATAATGTTGCACTTCTAATACTCTGAAGGTTTCAACCAAATCAGAAATATTAAACCAAGACTTTTTTTTTTCCAGTTACAACACGAATATGTTTAAGGGAATATATACCTCAGAGATTATATCAAGTTCTTTCTAAATGCACCTTGCAATGTCACAGTCGAGCCTCATAACTTTTAGAAAGTTGATTTAAATTCGACTGCAAGAGGAAAAATAAAGGCTCATTTAAAAAGGAAGGCTTGCTTAAAACTTACCTACAAAGGAGATTTCTGTTTCTTTAGATGTTATAAGTGCAGCACGATAATAAAGAACATAGATTGAACTAAAGTTGAAGCAGGCTGAAAAGCATTAAAGGAATCTGCGCCAGGCTTTCTGCCAACAGCTTTCAATGGCAGAGAGAATAAGGGGAGCCAGAAAGAGGTGTCAGGGCTAAATTTCTGGAATAGAGAGCCTGGATATGAGAAAAGTTTAAATAAGAAGGAAAGAAACTAGAGGAGAAGGCATCAGAAGTAGCAGAGGACAGCTTCTGCCTCTTCGGTGAACTAACACAGGGGCAAGTTATGGAAGAAAAGGTTAATTTAATTAACAAAAATACTCAGGTGCAGACATTACTTCATGTCTGCTGGCCGACAGGAAAATAAAAACAATTTCTGATCAGAGCTTAACATAACCTTTTCGTTATTAAAAGGTGGTATTTCATCTTCTTGTTTGTCTATTTAGCAACTGATGATCACGGACTGCATCTTCGTCACCCATTCCCCGAAACGCCTGGTCTGTGGTTATGTGGTTCCCATAAGTAATTGGCTGACCTTTACTTCGAGAACAGGAGCGCGGCAGAGCAACAACAGCATTTCTGAAGTACAACACCGCATATAATTGAGAGCATTAACTGGAAAACAAAATCGCACGTGTGCCCCTTACGCCCAGGTAGGATGTGCCTGAAGTCCTTTCCATCTCCGAGCAGACTCAATCTAGTCCTGTCAAGGTGGGCGGGAAGCCCCTGTCGTTGTCTCCAACATACAGTACAGGAAAGTAAAATACTCGGAATAAGCTTGCATTTGGAGACCTTTTCCCCCTCGCTGCAGCCTTTCCTTTAGTCTCTCTTCCCGAGATAAATGCGAGTTACACACATGGACCACCTTGTTGATGGCCCTTGGTTGGCCTGCTTACCTGGGTGGGGAGAGCTCCTCCTCCCTTGACAGCGCGACAGCCCAAGGAAACAGTCGTTTTCAAAAATGGACAAATTTTGTGATGACTGTAGCCACCGGTGAGCAGCCAGGAGTCAAAGGGACCTGGCTGAGGAGGAGTGAGGAGAACGGCTGCAGGTCACTGCACCCAATTCCCAAAGGAGTCCCCTAATCATAGAATCGTCTAGGTTGGAAAAGACCCTTGGGATCACCAAGTCCAACCATCTACCCTACTCTACAAAGTTCTTCCCTACACCATATCCCCCAACACCACATCTCAGTATACAAGCTGTCAAATGCTCATCTATCACCAAAATCATATTATTTAGCCATTTTTTCCTAAAATGGTGATTAAAAACAGTGATCTAAAATTAGGAAGATTGATTCCTACAATACTGCTCCAGGCATGACAAATAACTCGCACATCTGAGCCAAAACTAGAGCATATGGTATGAGTCAAGAAAAAACTGCCAGTCTTCAATACATATTCAATGGGAAAATGGCATCTGTGGTTTCCTGTATATATATATATATATATATGCTTTTGTCGTGCATGAACCTGATATCACATATTTCTGGGAACCAGTTAACACCAACCACCACTCCAGTGCCTCCGAACCCTTCTAGAATTGCTTCCCCGTTTGGATTATCCAGAGAAAATGAAGATATTTACTTCAATCATTTCTGCCTGCCTTACGGAAAAAAAAATTTTGTTTACTTTTTATATGGTTCAGGCTTGATCCCCTCCCGAGGAACGAGCACCTTCTGTGGCACGCTGGGGCGATGCTTCCCGCAACACAGAACGCTTCACATTGCGGAGGGACACCTGGGGTCTCCGCTTTGCAGACTTTCTCTCTAAAGGAAGAGGCATTCTTTATTTATTCACTGTATCTCTGCATTTTTAAAATTTTTTTTTTTTTTTTTAAGAAGTTAAGGATGCTACTTATTGCCTATGCTAGGAACCAGTCGTTCCCAAAGTTTCTCTCTGTAAAATCCACATACATCACCTGATCCTTTGACATTCTAATTATATCAAAGAAACTGTGGCTGTAGGGGCTGCCACCCTTCCCAAGAAAAGAAAAAAATATCACGGCATTTATTACCTGTTGTATAACATTTGGTATATACATTCTTTTAAAAGTTAGCTCTTGAGATGGATTACGCAAGATTAAGTATTCTTCTTAGAATCAGAAAAAAATGAGAATATAAATTCTAAATACTGAAAGCATGAAGAAAAAAACCCACTCATTTCTTCAATTCATTGTTTTAAAATCATAACTTTCATTTAACTTCCTAATCAAGAGGCTGAAAGAGGGGAGAGAGGCATCATTTGGAGCTAATATTCACAGCTTCTAAAGTCCTGGAACTAACATCCGAATGGCTTCTGTGTTCTGAAAGATTTCTGAATTTAAAAATCGGTAGAGGAATTGCAGAGACAGCACAGTGGAACAGGCTGCCCAGGGAGGGTGTGGAGTCCCCTTCTTTGGAGATTTTCAAGACCCGCCTGGATGCAGTCCTGAGTAACGTGCTCTGACGTGCTCTGGGCAATCCTGCTTCAGCAGGGGAGTTGGACTAGATGATCTTTATGGTCCCTTCCAACTCTAAAAATTCAATGAAAATTCAGTGAAATTCAGTGCAGATAAACAAAGAACAACAGTTCTTGGCAAGTTATAGTTTTGGTCTCCGTGGAAAAGTCTGCTGTTATCTACAACTCAATCTGTGTCGTCATTTGAACGATACAGACTTTAGAACGGTCTCCTTTTTTTAATGAAAGAACTTTTAACATCCAACAGATCTTGGTGGCGTCGCCATTGCAAACAAAATCCAATACCTAAATTATGCCTGACTTGATTTCAGTAAGAAGATTATTGCTACAGAAGCCAAAGCACAATTAACGCAGCTGACTAACGACTCATAATTACGCTCCCAGAAAATGAGGCAGGGTCCGTTTCATAGATCAGGACCTTTCGTAATGTGTAATTGAATACAACATTGCATGTAGGAACTATATAATATGTACTGCACATTTAATGCTAGGTAATAACTACAGATAAGTATTAGTTACTGCCCTGTGTTGAACAAGGGGATTAATGCTGGAATTCCCAGTGGCAAACCCCAGTTCATAGCACTTATCAAAAAGCTACAGAGGTCTCAGCAAAAAGCATAGGATAATTATACTTCTATCATACTGTGAATCAAAAGCTCGGGATTTTAGCACATTCTCGCTAATAAAAATGTGGCTTCTCGTGGTAGTCTCCAAAAAGCAGTAAAGCCTATTGCACTCTTGTAGCTCTGATGTTCTCAAACAAAAAGGCAGTAGCTTTCCAAATCAAACCTTCGCTCCAGCCTACCTCCCTCACGAACTCCATTCAACTTCATTCACTGCTTCCACAAAACAATTCCATTCGCTCGCATCTGCAGTCAAAAACACGAGTAAAGATTTTTAAAAGTGCTGCTCGCTTCACTTCAGTCATAATGTTCGTACGTTTTACCTTATGTCATACCTTTCTTTGTGTTGTAAAATGCAAGTCCTGCTTTGGGCTGCAGCAGAATTCAGCTTCTCGGGGAAACTCTTCCCTTGCACGCTTGCTATTTCACGTCATAATTGCCTCCTTTGAAGAGGACCGCACACATATCGAGTCACTAAACAGTTCTTTTAAGGCAGGAAAGAAGCTGGAAGTTGCACTGAAACCTTTCAGTTTGTTAGCAATTTCTAGGTACTGCGCAGCTCAGAAGTTACAGTACGCGTAAAGGGAAGAGATTCTCTCTTTTTCTTTTCCTGGAAGAACACAGCCCCTTCTTCCTGAAAAAAAAAAAAGCCCAAAGTCGAGAAGAAAACGAACTCTTTCTTACAAGGACGATGGTGAGCAATGGAACAGCTGCAAGAAGTCGGTATCTTCCTGGAGCCATTTTTTCTTAACAATATTGCAGGGGTTCAAAGAAAAAGCTTAAACTTTCGTAAAAAAAATAAAACGTTTCACTATGTTACCTTTTACCCCCATACTTCACTAAATAACCCTCAGGCAGAAAGACAGGGAAAGACCAATGGGAAGCACAGCACGGCACACACATAAAACAAACTGGTGTTTTCTGTTACAAAGGTGGGAGTCCACTTCCAGGGCCAATCAAAGCAAAAGTACTGCAGATTCTGTAGTAACTTCCTTATATCGTAGGACAAAGATTTATTTATCCTCTCTGAGGAACAATGACAGGACAGTCAGACTTCCAAGAAGAAAAGGAAAATATAACATCTAGTAATACCACTTATAAATGCCCTAAATAGCTCCTGAAAACTGAGAAATGATATTTTGGAAATGTTTACCATTGCTTACTTTTAGAACTTCATTCTTCCCTTTTTAAAATGGTAAGTAACATTCAATTTTAACTTCGGATGATGGCTTACTCTTAAACTCTAGCTGCAACGTGTTGTCTTTGATACGTACGCCAGCGCCTGCAAGCCACCAGCAACACCTATTTACTATTAACATGGACATCACGTTCCAGAAATTAAAATATATTTAGAAAATTAGGCATCAGCATCACTATTCTTTTACAGGTTATCTTACACGTACTGATCCCCAAGCGAGCAACTGGAGAAGACCTTGCTTCCACTCTCTCACAGAGGGCGAGCACCTGCACTGCATCTGGCTAGCTGGGATGTTTGCTGACTCCACGCACGCCTGCTGGAGCAGACACGCTGGGTGGCTCTGGGGGAGCCAGGATGGGGACGTCGGTGCCCAACACCCTCCAGAGCTAACAAGCCACACAGGATCTGAGCTGGCTGCCCGAAGAGCCATTTGGCTACAGACAGCTCCTTAGCTTCTTGGAGGACACGCATCTCCAAGGGTCTCTGCCTTCCCGTTATCCTGGGTGATCATAGACTCACAGAATGGTTTGGGTTGGAAGGGACATTAAAAATCATCCAGTTCCAAACCCCCTGAAACGGGCAGGGACACCTCCCACTAGACCAGGTTGCTCAAAGCCCCAACCAGCCTGGCCTTGAACACCTCCAGGGATGGGGCATCCACAGCTTCTCTGGGCAGCCTGTTCTGTTGTCTCACCACCCTCACAGCAAAGAATTTCTTCCTAAGATCTAAATCTCCCTTCTTTTGGTTTATAACCGTTAGCCCTTGTCATGGGGGCTGGGTGCCAAGCCCAGGCAGAAAAGGCGGCAACAACCTGAAGTACGTTCACAAAGAGCTGCAGACGTCCTCGCCACAGCAGAGCCCAGGTTGGCCACGGGCAACTCGTTCTCAAGCTGGTGCAAAGACCTGGTGGTGAAGAGCAGCTGGTGGCTCAGCACGGAGGGGTCACGACGGCAGCTGAGCAGCTCCATCGGGCTGTAAACCCGTGGTGCACGTCAGCTGGAGGTGTGGATGCCAGTTCTTGAACTTGTCAGCACAAAACCCTTCATCTTTAATTTCCTCTGCTCAGCCACGTGACGAGTTTATCTCAACTCAAGTACTTAGAGATACAAGGCTGTACCTCAGCACAGCGGTGGCCTTCCTGGCCTGATTGCTCTTGGCTGAAAGCATGAAAAAGTGAAAACTTTGAACTTTTTACACCCCCCCTGCCTTCTCCTCTCTGCCTCCTCTCTTTGTGTTTGGTTACAGGATGCCGAGACCACTGTGCAAGGATGTAGCTGCTCCTCTGCTCTAATTTCAGGAAGGCTACCAAGGATGGTTCCCAAACGCCGGGGCAATACCAGCTGCCCACCACATCCCTGTTTCTCTCAAAACGCATTTCTTCAATAACATTAATTACAGAGTCCCTCTCATGGCTTTTGTCCACCGAGGTGGGCGACTGGTACACACAGGAAAAAAAAAAAAAAAAAAGAACGTAAATAATCATACTTTTCATACGTAGAGTTTCAAATAGCACAGGAAACAAAAAACTCCAATTACATTTCCCCAGGCAACCCCCTTCGTCACTCAAAAAAACCTTATGCCAGTTAGTATTAAATACAATATTCCAAATAAACTCCTTTTTAATAACATTAACACAATTTTAGCACCCTTCAAAGAAGAATTTTCCTGGAAATGACTGAGTACCAAAGGCATTTGAGCACAATTTTTTAACAACAATTCACGCGTCATATGGCAAAGCCTATATGTTAAATCTGCTTTTCTGGAGGGTGGCATTTGCAGACAAAGCACTATTGAATTGTTTTGGCTGACCTCATTTTGATTATAGGATTGACGACAAACTGTAAATATTTATGATGATAATTTATGGGGTTTGTATTTTAATTACCATCAAGTGCTAAGATAGCAGGATAGACACTTTGTTATAAATACAAATCAAATTCCCAAACTAATAAACCAAGTCAGTGGGATATTGTCTAGAACATGTAATCAAATAATATTCATTATCTTCTCTTAATATTCATTATCTTCTCTTAAATCTTCCAGGAGGCTGAACCAATCACGTTAGGAAGGTGCAGTGCTAAGTTACATTCACTGCCCCTACCTGGTTTCTCCCACCCAAACTCCTCCACCAAGTTCCTGGAGCGCTTCCGTAGCGGCTCCCACCACCCGTTGGGTATCAAAGGTGGCCAGTAAGGAGCAAGGCCACCTCACCATCTCCCAGTTCCTCGCCTCATCTAAGCTGGGAGAACTGCCCAGGGAGTGTATGTTTGTCTAAGTGCCCCTACAGACATGCTTCCAACGACACCATCCCCTGGTGTTCACACGGACAAGGGCTCATGGGACACTATCTCAGTGACTTTCCACAGCATTCAACGTGGTGCGCGCACATTAATTTGAAGCGGACACGGTAGCCCATAATAAAAATACCTCCTCGAAACACGCCGAGTGTGAATTAACACCATGAGGAGTGAAATGCACTCAAATATATATTTTTTTTTTTCTACAAAGTTAATTACTATTTCTGCTCCCCAGTTTCTGGACATGGAATTACCATCGACTATGTGACCTTCTGTTGCTATTGTGCATTAGCATGAAGAGCTGTTTCCCACTTAAATTCTGGAGACCAGTGTATACAGAGGGATTTTTTTTGCTAATTTTATTGCTTGCCAAAAGGACTGCTGTCAACCCCAGCAGCGTTCTCTTTGTGGTCTGAAAGATTTTGCTCTACAGCTGGAAGGAGACCCTCCCAGCTCGTTAATTCCAGAGTGAAATTAAGGGCATCCTCACTCCCAGGGTAAATCCTACATAACAGAGAACTCCTCTAAAATGTTGACATTTTCTACAATAGCATAAAAATAATAACGGGAACAATACACAGAAAGCTTTGATATTTCTGAACAAATCCTTACCAATCTACATCCTAAGGACGGAAAACCACCAAAGACAATTCTAAAAGTAATTTTGACAGCGTAACCCTCGCTAATGCAATTAGATCTTTCTCTGTTACTTTTTAAAAGAGAGTTAGACTGGAAGGAGAGGTATCTGCTTACAAATGTATATGCCTCAGTAGCAGGCAGTCGGCAGCACTCTCCTCTGCAGCATTTTGTTATTCCACCTCAGCTCTAATAAGGTCTCCTGTTACCAGGGCATCGTAAGCGTTTCCATCGCATTTGGAGAAGGAAAGAAAAATGCCACATCAAGTATATCTAGCTTTCTTTTTTTTTTTTTTTTCATAAATACAGAATTAACCAGTGTCTCAAACTCTCCTTCCACCAGGGATTGCATTTGTATGTTTTCAGAAATAGGTCTGACTTACATTTCGAATCTTTACGATGTGTGAAGAACTTTTAAGGGTGGCTTAATTGGGTAAGTGGGTAACGCAGCAGGTACCAGCAACTGTTAGGGTATTATGCGTGATAAAAAGCCGTGCAACTTCCCAGAATAGCTTCCTGCCTAGATGTACACATTCCTGAATTTCCATCTAAATGGGAAACTAAATGCTCTAAGCGCACAACAATTTCAGACCAAAAATCTTCAATAATTTGCTTTTTTTCAAGAGATTCATGTCAAAGGTTATTCTATGCACTTTTTATGCAGGGACACCTCCACTAGAGATGGGGCTTTGAGCAACCTGCTCTAGTGAGAGGTGTCCCTGCCCATGGCAAGGGGGTTGGAACTTGATGATCTTTAAGGTCCCTTCCAACTCTAACCATTCTATGGTTCTATGATTCTAGTGGGGTTTTTAACCCACTAGGGAAGTAGGGCAGTGCTGGTGCCTCTGTACTGGGCACTGGTGAGGCCTCACCTCGAGTGCTGTTGTTCAGTTCTGGGCCCCTCACTACAGGAAGGACATTGAGCTGCTGGAGCGTGTCCAGAGGAGAGCCACCAAGCTGGTGAAGGGTCTGGAGAACAAGTCATACGAGGAGAGGCTGAGGGAACGGGGCATGTTTAGTTTGGAGAAGAGGAGGCTGAGAGGAGACCTCATTGCCCTCTACAACTAACTGGGACGCGCCAGGCTGCAAAAGCCACAGTTAAGGCAACAAGCTTCATTTTAAAAAATAAAAGGAAAAAAAAAAAAAACCACCATAAAAAAACCCCACACTATCCCCTTGCCGGTTTTCTCCCTGGAAATAAGCTCTTTCCCTTGAAGTAGGATAAATTCAAGCAAAACAGGACTGCAGCCTCTTTGCCTTTAGGAAAATTGCAAACCCGGCAGGTTATTTGTTAAATTCGGGTACCATCCCTAGACTGATGGCTGACATTTGGTAGCGTTTTTCACATGCTTCCTAAGCCAAATGTAAGAAGACGCAATCCTGTTAATTACTAACAGGTAATTCTCAAGAACGCGTGAGTGAAATGCGATCGCTTTGCAAACATATTTATTTTTAAGTTCTTTGTCTCATGGAACATTTGAGATCAAAACAATACTCCACATCCACTAAAGAAACTTCAAAAGCAACTGAAAACTTCAGCAGAGACTATCCCAGCCATGCTAATCCTTTCCACGGCTTTCCTCAGGGAAAAGAAGCGCACCACCTCAAAACCACAATTTTTAATGAGAACAGGCTTTTCCCAGGAAATTTCTCAAATAGCCTCTCCGTGTCCACTGTATTCAGGCCTCACTTGGTTATAGGAGTCAGGTCGCAAGAGGCACTTACTTTACATTTTAGTATTTTGGCAAAGAAGCTTTGCAGGTAAAAAATGTTCTGGCATCTAATAACAGTTGAAATATCGCTAAATGTTATTTTTCTTCCTTAAATAAAGGAAATCAGAGCCGGAAGACAAGAAGAAAAAAATGAGTCACTAAAATCAGGATTCACAGATGTAAGCCAGCTCCAAGGACTATGTTTTTGGATCAAGCGGCTAACTTGTTTTTTATAAATGCAGGATGAACTAAATTCACTGCTATCAAAAATTCATGAGATACCACGTTAGAGTTTGAGTTTAAAGAAGATTTTAAAGCCTTTGTGACGATGTTTCCCTTCATGAGGCACACTAGCCACTTGTGTTACTTCATAATGCTGAGGAGAACTGTCTGTAACGTGTGAACTAAATTGAATACTGGCAAAATATTAAATGAAAGACAGCAACTAGCCAAAGACCCCAAAAAATTATTTTTCAAATGTATTCTCTACCACATGAAAGTTATTGTTCAGTCTGTTGCTTTCCAGCATAAAGCAGTCTCATGTGTGGACTCAAGTTACCATCAAAAATCTGTAAACTCTAGCTCTAGACAGTACGTAAAGCTCAAAACTCCCAAGAAGTGGCTGAGATTTGGTCCTACATCTCGATCCGAGCTGTGACAATATTTAATCCTTTGAATAATATTTTATGCATTGAACCTGTTTGGTAGGAGGACAAGGAGAGCTTAGAGACAGTAACGTATTATTTTTTTTTTAAATACTGTGCTTTGCCATGAATTAGTTCCTGTAGAGTTAGGAACGAGAATCTGTATTACTAAAGGAAAACTGAATAATAGGGACCTGAAGGCAGCTCACCGACCTACCATATGTATACACGTTTATTCAAGAGCAAGATTTTTATATTCTATTAATTTTCCCTCTGCAATTACAGGCATTGCATTATAAAACAACCACTAGTTTATTTTCTGTTGCATAGCAGGGGTGTGTGCATCACATGCCATGAAAAAAAAATATTTGAGCTGTGATCTAAAAGAATTTATCATTCAATAATTTCAAGTCCTCGTTAGAGCTATCGTGTTGAACCGATATTCCGCTTTCATGGCTCAGTGGTCTTGTTGCAAGAATAATGAGGCACAGAAGGTACGAAATGGGGGGGGGGAGCTTTAGTTATAAAAGCATGTCTAAAACTTATGTAGCTTTGTTTTCATGCACAACACTAGCATGCAGAGAAAGTAAATCAGTATTTTCCAATAACTCATCCTCACTGAAAAGAATCTAACTAATTAAGAGTCTGTTCGATTCAATTACAGCACCAAGCCAAGTTCCCAGAAGACGGCGATGGGTTGATAAGGCCTTTTGAAAGCACAAAAACTAGACTGCAATTACGTTCTACACGGCTCCTCTTCAAAGAGCTGAGCTTCCCAGAGGGGGTTTCAGCAAGGTTGTTTAGCTGCTGGATGTGAACCCAACCCCGCACATCATCCAGGTACTAAAGGTATAACTGTCATCTCAAGAGTTGAGGAAGGAGGGCAGGAAAACTCTTCAAATCAAACAACACACACACACAAAGAGAAGTTATATAAAGGCCATCACAGTAATGAGTAATTTCAAAACGCGAGAGGTAAACTTACTTTTTTCGGAAATCCCCACAGCTGAGCGTATGATCTGCAGCCAAAGGTTAGGCGCTTTTCAGGATCTGGGCTGTAGCCTTCTTCAAGTAACATTTCCAAACATTTTTCATCACCACCAGAAACTGCTGAACACATGGGGATCCCTTTGTCTGCTCCTTTGTCGTGGCTCCCATCAGCATTAGCAACTCCAGAATACTGCAAATATTTGACGTCAGTAATTATTTGTGAGGTTATGGAACAATTATATTTTAATTTTCTGGTCATTTCTCTACTGTCATCAAGAACAAAATCCTATCTTAAGAACAAAATCCTACCTATTTTTTCCATTACTGAGCTTGCTTAAAAGAACAGCATTTATCATTCAGTAATATGATCATAACAAACACTGTGCCGAGGCACTGATTTACATCGTTGAGTGTATAAATGTACAAACTACATTGACACATACAGGCTCAGGTGTCTCTAAAATCTTGTATTCCATTATTGTAAGTAGGCAAGCAATAAATAGGTTTTAATTAGACCCGGAGACAGATATTTGATATTACCCAGCCATCCCTTTTACAGCAAGACTGAGCGCCCGTAGAGCACATTCAGATCCAGGCTTCACTGGAGTTTGAGCTGCAGACAAAACGAACATTTCCTCCTTCTGTTGAACAGCGCTCACCAAAACGCTGAAGCAGAAAAACCATCTTCTCGTCCCTCTCACCCACATCCTTCCCAGCTAACGAGGATTAGTGGACAAACACTGGTTCCTTTGATACTCGGCTTTATCGATGCTGCTCGGAGATTGCAAGCTACAAAGGCGGTATTTGATTTAAGGATGTTTCTAGTACTGGCAACTTTGCCAAGCCATCTTTCATTTCCAAAAAATTGAAGGGAAAAAAAAAAAAAAAATCAGTGCTCTCAATATCTGCTGCAGCTTGAGCTCCTCACCAGCCAGAGGAGAGTCCTCGTCTGAGACACAGCTTCAATGACAGCTCAGCTGATGATCCCCCTTTGCTAACGGTTAAGATCAAGCATCTGCTGATAATTTTGTGGGTAGCAGCCTGTCCTAAATATCTTTATTCCCAAGTGCTGCCAGCCATGTGCAAATCGTGGGGTTCCTGGGAGAGGCTTCTCTTTGGTGACCTGCTACTCTGGGAATTGCTTTCCACTCTTGGTTTTTCTGCTGCAAAAAGCTACTTATTTCATAGGGATTGGGCACATCTGTAAATACAGCTGAGGTCTGCGAGGTTTGGATCCACCCTTTGGCATGGCCACTCCATGCTGCGGTCCGTAGGGCGGCAGCTTGTTCCTTGGCTTGGCAGTTGATTGCTTGCACATGACAAAAAAGCCGATACGCTGCATGGTAGATCACTACCATTACACAGCACAAAATAACCCACACCTTGCCCTTAATTGGTAGTTAGTGACTTCACAGAGTGACCTTACCATTTAGCAGTTTGCCCATAGTAACAAGGGAACCCCTAGTTGGTTGCTGCTGGTGAAGCTGTCACTGCCCCAGTATAGCAAGTGACCTTCCTGGCTTCTATACACGTGGCTCGGGGCTACAGGTTTCTTCGTTTCTAAATTGGAAAGAATTATCTTATCTTCAAAATTCAGTATTTTGAAGACGACTTGGGGCTGTACACCCTCTCCAGACCAGCACAATGGTCTGCTGAAGACACACCGTATCAATTACCCTGGTTTTAAGATAATAATAACATACTAAAAAATGCAGCGCAGCAAACAAATGTAATCCTTAGATATTAGTTATTTATGCTGCACTATTAAAATTGCACTTAAAATAACATAGTACAGAGGAAAACCACTTTCTCCATGTAGAGGATGCTGCCATTATTCAATATGCCAATAATCTTCCTCAGCTGACAGATTGGTGGGTTCATATAGCCGCAAATTATTAGTAGTATATTGTAGGTTAATAATAAAAAAACACATAAGAAGTGGAACTATGAATCATATTCATTGCTTATTACTATCTCCAGTCCTGCTAAAGCACTACGTGTGGTTTTCTGCTCCTACTGTGAAAGAAGGGAGTATCTGGAATATCTGGCATCACCTCGTGGTTGACATGAGCTCCAAATGCTCTGCTCCAGGGGAGCTTGAGTGAGTTGAGCTGTCAAACGTAGCTATTAGGTACCAAGCAGAGGAGTAGAGCAGTCTTTCTGATGTTTGTGCCACCTCCTATCTTGTTGTTAATTGCGACTGCAGCTAAAGGACCCAACAGTAGTTCTAGACCGTGTGTTTGACACTTCTGAAAATGTTGATACACAACCTTTGCAGAAGCGTTAAGGCTCAATACATGGCTTGAAAAGTAGTAACTGCAGGGAAACCTAATGCCTCACAAAGATGTAACGAGGTAACGTGAATCGTTAGCAAAGTCGTACAGAATTAAATTGACTTAATTTAGGAAACAGTGTTGAAAGTCTCCTAGCACTTTGGCTCAAGTTGGCTCCGTCATTGCGACGGAGACCAGCTCCAGGGCAGGTAAGACTGCGCTGGGAGAAGCGATCTGTAGCTGAAAAGGCCGAGGGAAAGCTCTTTTTGGGGCTTTTTTGTCGCCGGGCAAAGCCTCCTCCGCGTGTTGGGGGCTGACAGCTGGTGGGCCGGCTGCTGACTAAGCCTGGGCGGAGCCAGCACCTCCCACGGCACATTTAAGCGAGCCATCCTATAAGAAGCCCCGGGGAGGGCAGAAGCTAGCTTCTGCAGCTGCTAGCTAGCAGCAACCAGTTGCTGGGTGGGTGTCCTGGTCGGTGCCTAATGCCGCTGCAACTTGTACAGCTGGGTCCTGAGCCTCTGCCGTTGTGCAAGGTAAGTTCAATTCCTCGCTCCAACTGACCTTTCCACTGCCTCTTGCTTGCACACATCCAGCCATGGCTAGAACTAGGTCAAAGGCTATTGCTAAGAAAGCTGTGGGCACCCAGACAGAGGCCCCACGCAAACATGTGGGTGTCCAGGCCTCGGGCTGCAGGGAGTGCCGGGGCCTGGCCCTTGCCATGGAGGGTAGTGGTGACGACACCTGTGTCAGATGTGAACAGGTGAATGACCTCCTCAGCCTGGTGGTTGAGCTGAAGGAGGAAGTGGAAAGGTTGAGGAGTATCAGCGAATGTGAGAGGGAGATTGACTGGTGGGCCCACTCCCTGAAAATAAAGGAACATGTTGAGGCCCCACATAAGCCAGAGGACCCTCTCCCCATCTCTCGCCCGGCAGTAGAAGGGGATCTCAGAGAAGAGGGGGAATGGAAACAGGTCCCTAGTCGGCGAAGCAGGTGAATCCCCTCCCTGCCTCTCCCACCTCCCCAGTTACCCCTGCAGAACCGGTACGGAATCCTGCAGGAGGAATTGACTGTTGGAGAGGAGGATGGTACATCTAGGCAGGATGTGCCAGAAAGACCAAGTCACCGCAAACCTGGCATCACAACTAGTTCAAGAAGGAAAAGCAGAAGGGTCATCATTGTGGGTGACTCCCTATTGAAGGGGGCAGAGGGACCAATATGCCGTCCTGACCCGCTTCACAGGGAAGTCTGCTGCCTCCCTGGGGCACGGGTCAGGGACGTGTTGGACAAAGTTCCTGCTCTAGTCAACCCTTCTGACTATTACCCCCTTGCAGTTTTTCAGGTAGGCAGTGATGATGTATATAATACATCCAGGAAATTAAAAACAATCATAAAGGACTTTAAGTCACTGGGAAAACTGGTTGAGGGATCAGGGGCACAGGTAATTTTTTCAGCAATACCCTTAGTTGCAGGAGGAAATCCTGAAAGAAATAAAAAGGCATCTGCGATAAACAAGTGGCTCAGAAACTGGTGCCATCACCAAAATTTTGGGTATTCTGAACTCAGGGAACTTTATATGGCACCGAGTCGGATAGCAACAGATGGAGTACACCTGTCTCAGAAGGGGAGAAAGATACTGGCAAGTGAGTTGGCGGGGCTTGTTGAAAGGGCTTTAAACTAGGATCGAAGGGGGAGGGGGTTAAGCATAGGTTGAGCAGAAAAAAACTCAAAGAGAGCCTTCAACCTGCCATCTCAGCTAATAAGTCGGCCCCTTTAGGCACCCAGCTGAAGTGCCTTTACACAAATGCACGCAGCATGGGGAACAAACAAGAGGAGTTAGAGATGTGCACACGCCTCCAGGGCTACGACATTATTGGCATCACCGAGACGTGGTGGGATGGCTCTTACGACTGGAGTGTTCGAATGGAGGGTTACAAGCTCTTCAGGAAGGACAGGCTGGGCAGAAGGGGAGGGGGTGTTGCCCTCTATGTCAAGGACCAGCTGGAATGTATGGAGCTTCACCTGGGGATGGATGAAGACAAGACAGAGAGCTTATGGGTCAGGATTAAAGGGAGCACGGGGGCAGGTGATGTTACAGTAGGAGTCTGCTACAGGCCACCAGATCAAAGTGACAGCGAGGATGTGGCCCTCTACAAACAGATAGGGGCAGCATCGCGCTCACACGCTCTGGTCCTCATGGGGGACTTCAACCACCCCGACATCTGTTGGAAGGACAACACAGCAGAGCACAGGAAATCCACGAAGCTCTTGGAATGTGTCGACGACAACTTTCTTCTACAAATAACAGAGGAACCAACGAGGAAAGGAGCAGTGCTGGACCTTGTCCTCACCAACAAGGAGGGGCTGGTCGGGAATGTCAAATTCAAGGGTAGCCTCGGCTGCAGTGACCGTGAGATGATAGAATTCAAGATTCATAAGGCAGCAAGGAGGGTGCGCAGCAAGCTGGCTACCCTGGACTTCAAAAGAGCAGACTTTGATCTCCTGAGAGATCTGATTGGTAAGGTAGCGTGGGAAAAAGAACTGGAAGGGAGAGGGGCCCAAAGAAGCTGGGTGGTATTTAAGGATTGCCTCCTCCAAGCTCAGGAGAGGTGCATCCCAAAAAAGAAGAAATCGGGCAAAATATCCAGTAGGCCGGCGTGGATGAACAAGGAACTGCTGGACAAACTCAGGACCAAAAAGGAGGCCTATAGAGGGTGGAAGCAGGGAAAGGTAGACTGGGAAGAATACAGAGAAGCTGTCCGAGTCACCAGAAACCTGATCAGGCAAGCGAAAGCCCAGGCAGAACTAAATCTAGCCAGGGATGTGAAAAATAACAAGAAGAATTTCTATAGATATATCAGGGATAAAAATAAGATGAGGGAAGCTGTGGGTCCCCTCTGGAAGGAAACGGGAGACCTGGTCACCCAGGATATGGATAAGGCTGAGCTACTGAATGACTTCTTTGCCTCAGTCTTCACTGGCAAGGGCCCTAACCACACTGCCCAAGTCACGGAGGGCAAGAACAGGGGCTCTGGGAATGAAGAACCACCCACAGTACAAGAAGACGAGGTTCGAGACCTCTTAAAGAACCTGAAGGTGCATAAGTCCATGGGACCTGATGAAATCCATCCACGGGTCCTGAGAGAACTGGCGGACGAAGTTGCTAAGCCCCTCTCCATCATATTTGAGAAATCGTGGCAGTCTGGTGAAGTTCCCACTGACTGGAAAAAAGGGAACATAACTCCAATATTCAAAAAAGGAAACAAAGAAGACCCGGGAAACTACAGGCCGGTCAGTCTCACCTCTGTGCCTGGCAAGATCATGGAGCAGATCCTCCTGAAATCCTTGCTAAGGCACATGGAGAATAAAGAAGTGATTGGAAACAGCCAACATGGCTTCACCAAGGGCAAATCGCGCCTGACAAATTTGGTGGCCTTTTACAATACTGCCACAGACTTGGTAGACAAGGGCAGAGCGACTGACGTCATTTACCTGGACTTATGCAAAGCATTTGACACTGTCCCGCACGACATCCTGGTCTCAAAATTGGAAACTCATGGATTCGATGGATGGACCACTCGGTGGATAAGGAACTGGCTGGATGGCCGCATCCAAAGGGTTACAATCAATGGCTCAATGTCCAGGTGGCGGCCAGTAACGAGTGGTGTTCCGCAGGGGTCGGTACTGGGACCAGTACTATTTAACATCTTTGTCGGTGACATGGACAGTGGGATAGAGTGCACCCTCAGCAAGTTTGCTGATGACACCAAGCTCGGTGGCGCAGTTGACATGCTGGAGGGAAGGGATGCCATCCAGAGGGACCTAGACAGGCTGGAGAGGTGGGCTCGTGCAAATTGCATGAAGTTCAACCAAGCCAAGTGCAGGGTCCTGCACCTGGGACGTGGCAACCCCAGGCACAAATACAAGTTGGGTGGAGAATGGCTGGAGAGCAGCCCTGAGGAGAAGGACTTGGGAGTGCTTATGGATGAGAAGCTCAACATGAGCAGGCAGTGTGCACTGGCAGCCCAGAGAGCCAACCGTGTCCTGGGCTGCATCAGGAGAAGTGTGGCCAGCAGGTCTCGCGAGGTGATTCTGCCCCTCTACTCTGCGCTCGTGAGACCCCTCCTGGAGTACTGTGTCCAGCTTTGGAGTCCTCAACACAGAAAGGACATGGACCTGTTGGAACGGGTCCAGCGGAGGGCCACGAGGATGATCAGAGGGATGGAGCACCTCTCCTATGAAGACAGACTGAGAGAGCTGGGGTTGTTCAGCCTGGAGAAGAGAAGGCTCTGGGGAGACCTTATAACAGCCTATCAATACCTGAAGGGAGCCTACAGAAGAGCTGAAGAGGGACTCTTTGTCAGGAAGAGTGGTGACAGGACAAGGGGCAATGGTTTTAAATTGGAAGAGAAGAGATTTAGATTAGATATAAGGAAGAAATTCTTTACAGTGAGGGTGGTGAGGCACTGGAACAGGTTGCCCAGGGAAGTTGTGGATGCCCCATCCCTGGAGTTGTTTAAGGCCAGGCTGGATGGGGCTTTGAGCAACCTGCTCTAGTGAGAGGTGTCCCTGCCCATGGCAGGGGGGTTGGAACTAGATGATCTTTAAGGTCCTTTCCAACTCTAGCCATTCTATGATTCTATGATTCTAAGTTCATCTCCTGCAGAAAGACTGCCTAGCGGTTGCTTCTTGCGTGTTATTTGCTTTGGACCTGAGGTGGATGGTCTTTGTAACCCTGCAGTCTGCTTGCCAAAATCCTTGTGTAGATCAGGTCTCCTGGGCATCCCTCCTTGAGCGCCGCAGGAGCTCTGGGAGCAGCTTGAGTAGAAGGTGCCAGTCCTTCTCCAGAGGATCTGCTGCTCGGGGCTGCTTTGCTGGTGGTCTCGGGGACTCGGCAGCTCCTGTGGACGTCCACCATCTCAACACCAGCAAGGTGATGGCCACTCCCTGCACCAGCAGAGCCTTTGTGTCTCTTGGGTCACATAGTCCATGGGACAGGATGAGGGGCAACGGGCACAAGCTGAAAGTTAGGAAGTTCCATTCAAATATGAGGAAGAACTTCTTTTCGGTGAGGGTGCCAGAGCCCTGGAACACGCTGCCCAGGGCGGTCGTGGAGTCCCCTTCTCTGGAGATCTTCAAGACCCGCCTGGATGCAGTCCTGAGTGATGTGCTATAGGCAGCCCTGCTTTAGCAGGGGAGTTGGACTAGATGATCTCTAGAAGGTCCTTTCCAACTCCAACAATTCCGTGATTCCATGAAGGGAGAGCAGGGGCTCACTGGTCCAGTTCCCTGAAAGATCAGGGCAACAGCAGATCAACAACTGGCGAGCGTTGGCCCGAGGAAAGGCAATGGGACGGATGGGATTTCTTTGCCATACCCTTTTCTTTTCTTTTCTTTTCTTTTTTTTTTTTAATATATATTCCCCCACAGATATTGACAGACCAGTTCGTATGATTTCTCTGGTTAGATTAAGGCACCCTCAGGTTTAATAGCAATACATTTAATTTTGGTTGAAAGGAATAGTTGCACTTAACAAGTTTTATAAGTCTATGTGAATGAAACTATTGCTGTCACTTAAGGACCGGAGAGAAATTTTCTCCAATACAATATCCTATTACAGGAGCAATGTCATCAGAATCAAACCACTTTGCTAGAGCTACTGAGGGTGATTAATTATACTGTGAAATTTGGTCTTTATTCACAGGTTTGATTTCCTATTTCTTGCTCTTACTTAAGGGAAAATGTATCAAATTACTGAAACCAAAAGACTTAAATAATTAATGATGGTTTTGCATACCTGCTTGCAACTAAAATAAAATTGAAAATATTGAAATTTGACATTACAACATCCAAAAGTAGAACTAAAACTGTAAAACTGTATCTGATGACAATTCAATGCAAGTTTAAAAACCCGAGCTAAATGAATGACAACCATTACCATGTGATAGAAGCTTTCTTAAATTCTCCACTTAAGCAGCAACAAAGCTGTAACTTAAAATCATCATCACATTCCTTGCTTGCTCCTTTCTCCAGGATTATTTTTATTTTTTCAGTGTATCCCTAAAATAAATATTTTTGCTCTTAAAAAACACTGGGGAACTAAGAGCCTGTTTTTTTACACACATTCAAAACAGAAATCAGAAAAATGCAGTATATTCAATACCACAAACATAAGCTGAAAAATTTATGGTGGAACAAATTAGACAAATTTAATTTAATTTTTAACATTTTCTCATTTACCCAATAAATAGAAACGGAAACTGAATTAGTTTATTAGAACCATTAAGCTAATATATTTCTGTTCCGGAAATAGGTCATATATCTCACTTAGGAAGAGATACTAAACAGAACTCTTTCTCAGAAAATCTCGTAACAGATTCACTTCCCAAATATAATAAATGAACTCATAAGTACATGCAATATTTATAATACTTAAATAATTATTGCTTCCTAACAGCTGATGTAGTCTCAATATGCTCTTTTAGTGCATTCCAACTCCATTAGCATTTAGACTGCCTTACAGCTGTCAGGATAGGTTAGGAAAAAAATCACCCGATAACAATGCAAAAAGTATACAAATTATCATTCAGAATACAGCAGCAGATGGAAATGAGGCAACAGACTGACAGGTTACCTGAAATGAAGCCTGGTGCAGAGAATTTCATCCACGCCAAGGATGGTGGCCATTAACATTCGCTCCATGTTGGAGCAGATCCTTTCCAACACCCCCGGCCCTTTTTCAGCACCTTCAAGCACAACAGGAAAAGAAAAAAAATCATTCTTATTAAGGAGATATAATTAAAGGATTCAGTGCACAACTCAATGGTTTTGTGACTAAGTTCTCGCTGAAATAATCATAATTCTTTTGCTTGTACCCTCCCCTCTCAAAACCCAAACTAATTTGTCCTAAATGATCACGCAGAGCTGGTTACCATGATGCTTGTAGTCTGGTCTAAAGAGCAGACACACACACACACTCTGCCTTCTACCATGTTCCATGTAAAACAAATTATTTGCAACTCTGCTTAGAGACAGGACAAAATATTCCAGGCTCTGAGATTAAAATGAAGGTATAGGCAGTGATTGGAGAAACAGTAAGTACGTTCCCCTTTCTTCAGGAGGCATAGCAACAGAAATCCCACTCAAGTAAACTTATCAGTACTTAATTTCTTACCCTCAGAATTAAGTCACTTTATTTTAAAAACACTCATTACACCCCAACACAACATTTATATGTGGAAGTTACCGCAAATAAAAAGAGGTAATCACTTGTGCAAAGCAGCCAGAATTAGTGTTAAACTTACCATTCAATGATATCTAAGAAGTACTTAGAAGAACGTTATCTCTGTGTGTTCATAAGAAAATGCTATTTTTCTGATTAATTAGAATTTCATCAGACCAGTGTAAAAAGTAATTTGAAACTGTAGGAACTTCCTTAGGCTTCGGCGTGGGATGTAATGAACTGGATATGTAGCAAGTAACAATAAATTGCAGCCAGAATTTAGTGACAAAACTAAACATTTCAGGCCGTTTCCTCACGCCCATCGTGTCCGACCCAGGTGTTGCCAATGCAAAGTGCGGGTAACGAGGGGTTTTATTTCTGATTTACACTGTAGGTGCTGAGCATGGAACCAGTCCTATCAGCACTAGAAAAGATTCCTTATTTACCTTAATATTAAAGAGGATGTGTAAAATGTAACTACATCTGCTTACCAATACAAATCGAGATATAAATCAATACACGAAAGATACCTGCAAACTGTTGAGTCCCCAAAAAGGGACCACTGAAAGAAGGGGAGACACTTCTCTCCTTAGATCTACTACTGATTCACCCTGTCAGACACTGTGAATGTTAAATGTCTCTGCATTTTGCAAATTTAAGATATGTTTGTCGGTGCATAAGGCTTAATAAACTTTGTGCCGCTTTTCAGAAGGCCTGAAAGGGGAAAGCAACAGGACGTGCAAGAAGTCCCAGTTGGACATCACAGGATCGCCCCGGTAAACACCATTTCACAGGATGTACCTTCCTCCCACCAGGTACTGAACCCAAACAAGACTGCTACGACAGCTATCTTTCTCGTGACCCAGCCTTCTTAGAAAAAAAAAGAAAAGAAGGAAAAACTACATCATTCTACCCAGAAGTCTGTCAAAAAATGTTCCTTTTTTGACACAAGGAGTATTAACAATTGTGGACAGTGACAGACTCCCCACTGCCCCAGCCGTTCAAGCTCTCATGGACCTACTATGAGAGATTAAAAAGGCAAAACCTTCGAGCTGAGGCAAGGGATCAGACTGATGAAGCCACAGCCTTCTTAGTCTGATAAGACCTCTCCTAGACACCGAAGGCTTTCCCAGAGAGACCAATAAAGATTAAAGGTATCATTCATTGCATGAAAACACTATAACTCTCAGCCCACGAGTCTAATTTGAGCTTTACTGAGATGCCTGAAGAAGCATCAGTAAGTAAACGTGACCAAGCACTGATTCTAAAGCCTTACATCGTCCTGGCACAGTGCTGAGTCCAACCCAACCAGCCCTGATGAGCAGCTCAGTCTAGTAGTCAACCTCCACCACCACCATGGACAATGGCCTCCTAAGGGCCCACGCAACTGTCTTGGAAAGTCACAGGATCACAGAATGATATGGGCTTGGAAGGGACCTCTGGAGATCATCTAGACCAACTTCCCTGCCAGAGCAGGTCCATCTAGAGCAGGTTGCACAGGAATGTGTCCAAGCACGTTTTGAATGTCTCCACAGACGGAGACTCCACCACCTCCCTGCGCAGCCTCTTCCAGTGTTCTGCCACCTTCAAAGTAAAGAACTTTCTCCTCATGTTTAGATGGAATTTCTTACATTCAAGTTTATGCCCGTTACCTCTTGTCCTGTCCCTGGGCACCACTGAAAAAAGACTGGCCCCATCCTCCTGACACCCACCCTTTCGGTACTTTTAGGCATTGATCAGATCCCCCCTCAGTCTTCTCCCAAGTAAAAAGACCCAAGTCCCTCAGCGTTTCCTCATAAGAGAGATGTTCTAGTCCCCTCATCATCTTCGTAGCCCTTTGCTGTACCCTCTCCAGCAGTTCCCTGTCCTTCTTGAACCAGCGAGCCCAGAACTGGACACAGAAGTCACCATCCATTTTTATATGGACAGCGCAACTGTTTCCCCAGTCGTTTTGAATCTCTCCTTGTAATCTCTCTTGTTGAAATGGGAAAGCAAGGGACCAGCATGGCTCACAATGCAGAGTCAAAACCTGGCAGCCCACCTGAGCAATGCCAGGGTTTTAATGAGCAACGACCAGAACGATCATAAAATAAAACAAGATGTTGCAAACTGTGATGTGCACTGCACCCCTCAAAGAGACAGAGTTCTGGAGCCTTTGGAGTGAAGGAACAAGTAAAACTCCTCCTAGGGGCTCTCGGACAAGCTACTACAGCAAAATGTAAAGGGCCTAAATATATTGCATATATTCTACTTTGTTACAGAAAAGGCTATTCAGTATTTCCGTAAACGGTATTTTTATAGGTGTGTATATGGGTCTAGGTCAAAATCTAGAACGTTATTATTATATTATGTTACAGTATACAGCACATTTTAGGATTCTCTTTGAGTTGCAGATAAGACAGGGTGAGCTGAAGCCAGTGGTCCCAAGAAACGAGCAGTGAAACTTCAGAGAAACCCCTGCGCTGAGCAGCACGCCTGGGGAGGCTCCAACAAGGGTAGAAATAGATTCGCTTTGAGAGAGGATTTTGTTGATCAAAACAGACGAGAAAACAAACAAAAAAAAAGAGTTCAGCACACAGTGAGAAGCAAAAATGTGCTGGAGCTGCTCATGTCTATTAGACGAGCACATTTCTACTGCAGTCAGCAGAAGCTGCAGATTCCAAGTGATCTTTAAGGTTGCTCCTAACAAGAAAGTAGAGAGTATCCCTGTCTGGAGGTGACAGGCGTATATATAAATATATATATATATGTATTTTCATCTTCCAGCAAGATCTGCTGGAAGAAGAAAAGTTGGCAACTCTCAAACCAAACAGAGAGCAAAATGCTGCATGAAACCCTGTTGCCATGAGGATCCAAGAGATACCTTACCTTCAGTAACCCAAGCTGATTTGACAAAAGCACAGCGTATTTCCTGAATACAAAGAGCACCAGCGTTTCTGGATTTCCCCATCATAAGCATCATTTTCAGCTTATTTAAATTAATCCTCTGCCAACCCACACTCATGAAAAAAATCAGATGCTGGTGACGCAAGAAAACTGGACTAACTGAATAAGAAGACCAGAAGAGCTATAAGTAAGAATCATTATCATTCGAGTAACACCACGGCCCAAGAGGCCCTCCCACCTTCCTCAGCATCTCCTGCGCTTCCTGAACAGGGGAACAAGAGGAAGAACGAGTACAGGACAATGTGGATAAAAAGTCAGGTTACATATGTTCTTCCTCATCCCTCTGGTATCACTGAGGAGTCACCAGTTCACCACCTCCGTAGGAAGCAAAAAGTAAGGCTGGGACTTGGTATAACATCGATATAACAAGAGGAACACAGAAGGGACAGCAGACAAATCTCAAAACTCAGATGTTACACTCCAGAGACATACAATGACTGGGGACTGACTGCTGAAATTTATTGCACTGCATTAAACTAGCAGTCCAGCAAGATGCAAACAAATGTTGATGCCCCAAATTCTTGCTACATTTACATTTAGAGACTAACAGAGGGTCAACCTACAGATCCCACTTTAGACTTCTTCAGACCATGGGTCAATGTATTTTATACTTTGTCTACAACAGCTGTTCAGGAAACACCGTTGTAGTGCATTTAATTCATCTCCTATGGCATTTGGACTTGGCAGTACTGGGCACACTGCCACTAGTCTGGAAACATCAAGTTTGTACATGAGGCATCTTTTACTCCACTTGGTTCCCTCCAAAGAAAAGCCTCATGGATACCACTTGAGCTTCCAGCTGCTTCCCTTTCCCCTTGCTCCCCATTACCCCACGGGGGCATGAAAAGGATTCACGACACCATAGCTAAGCGGCTTTTCTTCCTTCGCAGCGCCATTTATGTTATTTTTATATCCTTCTAAATATTTCCAAAACCAATACAAAAACCACTTTGCAAGCTGTGCTGGAAATGGCGCTTACATGGCAGCCCCGCTGGGATGGGTCCGCCTTTCAAGAGGGGGTTACAATAGATCCTGCGCTACGGAGGCACAGGCGCTGATCAGCTTGACCCAGCGAGAGAAGGGATGCTGAAAAGCAAGATAAAACGTACTCAAAATCAATGCATCTGGGACCTTCACTGTGAGGCACTAGGCATAAAACAGGAAATAAATGTATTCTGTGTTTGTCTTTACAAATACAAGTATTTCAAGCAGGAAATACTTGGAAAAACCATGTTGACTGCCCTCATATTAAGATACGCAAAATCCTTCTGCCTTTTCCAGCGTAGACCAGAGGACAACCAACAGTGATACTTCCATAAGGAGCAGCACCGCTTCTCCTGGCCTGAGATCCTATTCGCCCTGAGAGGTTTCTAGAGCTGGTACAGGTGAAGAAACCACAGGAACACAGAGCACAGTTTAATCACCAATACAAACAACAGCAAACAAGTTTGGAGGGTGAAGGTAAGAGGTTGTAGCCAACGCTTCTGGGCAAATTTGGAAACCTTTCTCCTAAACCATGTTCAACATAACCAGTTCCAGTTTTAATTTCAGCTCTTTTACTCTCGCAACAATGCACAGTGCTGCTCTTCAAGACGGTTTTCTTATCAGCATATGACTACCTGCTCCGTGAACTTCTCAACAATAGTGTCTCTTAGCCAAAGGACATTAGACTGGAGATAAATACTCTCATCATTTTTCTTTATGGATTTTCAATCAATAATGCATTATACATCACTGTAATTATTTGTAGGAACATTCTGGTTTGCTCAATATACTTTTAACAAAGGAACATAATGGAAAATATACAATTCCTCCTACCATCCCTAATATTTCTAATCAGCTTTTATAGCAGAACAACGCGGATTTCTCCAAAGCAGGGGTGGAGAAATGGAAATTTAGTCATTGCGTTTTTAGTTAGACCTGTTAAAAACCTACCTACTTTAAAACTTAGAGAAAATAAAAGTGAGCTTCTCACCTGTGTCTTCCCCATGAGACACAGAGGCAGTTTTGCAGTCGGCAGACAAATACTCAATGGTTGCAGTGGACACCTGTGCTTATGAAGCCCACTGGTTATGTTCCAAGAAATTCCCTAAAACTTAAACTTTTCACTGTTATTCTTTTTTAAAAAATAGTAAATAAAAAATAGTAAATAATAAATCATAAACATCCGCATTGCTCTAGCCTCCCTCTCGGAGGGAGGAGCCCTTTCACAGAGCCCTCCCTATGCGTTAGCATATCAGAAATGATTGTAGCACGTTTAGGTTTTTTGTTCAGGTTGCTTTTTTAAGAGCATTTATCAACTTTGAAGTTTTCCACACTGCCCAGGAGTTCCTTGGCTGGGCCAGGCTTCCCAAGTTGTTGCCCATACTGTTCCGCTGCCCTACAACACACCTGCTTCAGGAATAGCAAATCCCAATGTTGTGAGATCATGACAAAGCATCCCAAAGAACATAGCGACTACCTCTCCGTAGAGAGAAAGGTTCCAGCTGGCCGCCCTTTTGAAGTATTATCCTGAAAACGTAACTTTTAAAATATGAATATATTTTAGGATTAACAACAAATGCGCTTGCTCTTTACGTTCCTCTCTCATTTCTTCCTAACCCAGGCAAAACCAAAAAAGCATTTAAAGAAAAGTGATTTGCAGCTATCACAAGCCTTTTATTTCTCTGTACATACAAATAAAATCCATCGTACAACGAACAGTGCCTGGCTTCTGAGTAGCGAGGGCATCTCAAACCGACTCTCAAGCAACAACGAAAGATGTAGCCGTAGCCTAATTTAAACTGCAATGTATCCACACAAGCAGAGGGAAAATAAAATGTCCAGAGAAGATTACCTGGAGCAAAGGCAACCTTCTCCTTTAACAGAGAACTTGTACGCGTGTATTTGAGTACAATCTTGCTCTGTTTGTATGCAAAAGGCACGCTCCTGGTTTTGTAGGCAGGTAATTTGTCAGTTGTAAGGAGCGGTTACAGCATTTGTAAGCATTGAACTTATCTCGAGAAAAAAAAACGCCTCCTGCCTTTAAACTCGTGCCATATATATTGGTGGTGCCAAAATCACTACCGTCTTGCTCGACGAATGCTTTAAACCAAAGACAACCCAGAGGCTCAGGCTTCCATAAAGGTATCAGTGGGAATACCAGCACCAGCACTATGGCAGGGTAAATTATGGTAACGGATGGCACCAGGCGCCTCTAATCCATTCCTCCCACGGCTTCTCCGTAAGGCTGAGGGTTTTCAGCAAACATAATGCAGATCATGTCGTGCATATGCAAAAAAAAAGGGATTATATTCTCCAGTTTTTGAACGGAGCAGCTATCTGGAAAAGATACAAATCCCACCTGTAGACAAATACATACACTGCAAAGAAAACAGCTATCTCAATTATCGCCAAAATCATTCTTTTCCTTTAAGGAAAGAGACGTTAATGAAAACCGCCTTAATCCACTGCAGTGATTTTCGGTTTCTTAGGTTTTGCTGACACCTGGTGGCACACAGGAAAAGAGTCTTAAAGAAATAAACACATACGGGCTCCTGCTCCACCAGCTGCATCATACCTTAACCCGACTGAATAATGATTTGGCATTTCTATTACTGCAAGCCAATATGCTCGAAATTTTAAAAGAGCTGCCATGGAAGTCTTTCACAATTTCATCCTTGATATAGTAATATGTATCGTATGAACTATTCTCCCCCAACTACTTCAATCTCCTGCATACAATGGGGTTAGTGCAAAAGGATTAATAAAAAGACATGTATTTGCTCCATAGAGCCACAAGCTTTTCAACCACCCCTATGAAATGAATCCCACGTCTTAAAAAAAAAAAAAAAAACCAAAAGCTTGCCTTCATACCTCAGCTGGCACTGGTTAGCATCCCCCGGTTAACCTAAAAAAGGAAAAAAACTAAATAAGCACAGAGAGCAAAGTATTCTCTTACAACATCTCCTCACCTTACGTCGCGACTGAGCCGCGCTCCCCGCACACCAGCGTTACCATATATTCCTTATATCAACAGGAGTATTTTGTTGTCCGTGCAATACATGGAGCAACTCTAAAACATTGCGGGTGTGAGGCTGGCCGCCAAGTATTAAGAAGTATTTATTAAAGCAGAAGAGCTCTTTGAAACAAATTAGCATGGAAAAATAAAATATTTGAATATTTTGGAAAAAAAAAAAAATTTACTTGGTACACAAGTGCCTTCAGTAACACTACGGTGCATTTACTCAATAAATATTTTATAAGGATATTTGCAGTGTATTTTGGTGTGATTCTCCACACATCCCAGACCACAAAACAGGCACTTGCAATCCAGCAATCTCATTGAGACTTCAGCAGTGCAAGGGTTTATGAGCCGCTCTGACATTATTCACAGAGCCTGTTTTTAACACCAACCTCAGATTTCCTTTTTCACGTATACACTAATTTTTTTGATTACCACATCTCTTGACAGGGCCTCCTGCAACATCCTGATTCATCCTCAGGGTTCTGCCACCAGCAGGTCCGCCAAGACACACTTCTTTTGTAAAGACGAATGTCTGCGACAGCTGCTGTGACCACCCACCCGTGTCACCTCCAGAGCCCCAGTGCACCGGCTCACACGGCTGGCACCCCTGGCTTGTAGCACGGGGTGTCCAGCAGCCCAAAAGACCTGACCACACACTTTTTCCTTTTTTAAAATCTCTTGGCAATGCCATCCCAGGACCGTTCGCTGGCCTGTGTAAGCACTTGGTGTTAATTACCATTACCAAGCATTCCTTTAACGAAGATTAGTGAGTTAATGATAATATACACGGAGCGTACAGAGATCAAAAGCCTTCAGAGAATGGTGAAGAGCCAGTTTGAGAGAACGCCCCGACAAAGGCATTCTGCTTTCCTGCTTTCTTCCCTGAAAACCCAGCGCAGGGACAGGCGGAGGGCAGAGCCGGCGCCGCTGACTTGCTGGTGGCACCTATGTCACCCATGTTTCGCTCCTCCTTCTCTCTAAATCCTGCCGTTTCACTGACCTTATCCCGACTCAAAGAGCGCAGCTGTCCCCTCTGTGCTGAAATTGCATCACGGCTCTGTTGAAACACTGGGAGCGATTTGTTTGAGTGGCACGTGATAAAACCTGTAGGATTCCAATGAAGGGCAGGGGACCTCAGCATTGATGGGCCTGGCAAAGGTCCTTGCAGGGGGTACCACAAGCACAGAGCATCCACAGGAAAGTCAGCTAACGGGGGTGACAGGCATGAATCATATCAGAATACCAGGTTGGACGGGACCTCAAGGATCATCTGGTCCAACCTTTCTTGGCAAAAGCACGGTCTAGACAAGGCAGCCCAGCACCCTGTCCCGCTGAATCTTAAAAGTGTCCAATGATGGGGAATCCACCACTTCCCTGGGGAGATTATTCCAATGGCTGATTGTTCTTGTGAAAAATTGTTCTTGTGAAAAATTTTCCTTGTGTCCAGTCAGAATCTCCCCAGAAGTACCCATCACCCTTTGTCTTTTCCATGTGACTCCTTGTATAAAGGGAGTCTCCATCTTCTCTGTAGCCACCCTTTAAATACTGGCACATGGAATAACATTGAGTTATTGAGCCCGCACCAAAATTCAAGTGTCCAGCAGCACATTCCACTCTGGAGGGGCTGTGGTCAACACACAAACCTGCATGGGAGGACCACAGCACACATGGAGATGCCCTGCCCTCACTGTCTGTCCCAGCCAGGGCAAGCAGAGATGGTCAGACCCTGAGAAGCCTTGGGCTGTCTCCAGGCCCTGGTTTCTCTTATCCACCAAGGCTATGCTGTTCTGATCTCAGTCCCATTTACAGCTGTGGCCTCCTAAAACATCCTGTGCCAATAAATTGCATGATGTAGTTACAAGAAGAACAGGGGGCTTTTTGGCTGGGTTTATACCGGCTCCATCAACCTTTCCATGCTGGGTGTAGGAACGCAAGGTGAACCGCAGCTCAGCATTTCCGTGGCCCATTCTCAGGGATGGGAACATTGTCATCAACCCCTCAAGCTTCAGCCTGACTCCTCATCCCTTTAAAAGGCTTCAGCTTGGAGCTATTTATGCCAGCATGAACAAGAGAACAGGAGGCCAGTTTTCATAGGAAGGATTAGGACGTGGCTTAGCCCAGCAAACCATGGATCAGGGAAGAGATAGGGTGCTCTCCTCGTATGGCACTGGGAATAGCGTCACTTGTGATAAAATTGAGACTGGCATGGAAACGAACGGGTACTCCACACTACGGAAAAGTGACCAGCCTAAAGATTTTACGCCTTATTTCAGACAACTAGTTTGTATTTTCACACCATCTGTTCTGCTTCCTGCCAGGGGTCTGCCATCTCACTTTCACCGACAACCAGATACAGGCAAAAGATTGAGGAGGCTCTTTTTTAATTGCCAGCAAACCTTTGTTGCTTGCAGGGCCCATAGGTACATGCAGCGAGGTGACGGCTAAGCATTGTTAACCACACAAGCACAAAATCAACTGAAAACGGGCATTTCTAAGGACAGGGTGGAAACGTTCGATGTGGGCCAGCAGCCAAGGAAGAGCAGACGCCTCGCACCAGCTGAAAACTGCTCCAGGAGGTCTGGCTCCCCATGTGCAGCAAGTGCTGCTGGATGGAAACTCAGAGCGAGGGTGCTGGGTTGTGAATGGGAACAGCCAGGGTGCCGACAGAGCAGGTTTCCTTCTTTCTTAGAGCCCTATATTTTTCCGTACCACATCGTGAAGAGGTACTTCTGCCCTCCTTCCTCTTCTGCAAACTCCATCGTGCTCTGCTCAATCAACAACACTGTGATCACTGAAAGAATTGCAGATCTGCTTTAATTGCAAGTCACTAAAAAGAATCATAGACTGGTTTGGGTTGGAAGGGACCTTAAAGATCATCAAGTTCCAACCCCCCTGCCATGGGCAGGGACACCTCCCACTAGACCAGGTTGCTCAAAGCCCCATCCAGCCTGGCCTTGAACACCTCCAGGGATGGGGCAGCCACAGCTTCTCTGGGCAACCTGTTCCAGTGTCTCACCACCCTCACAGCAAAGAATTTCTTCCTAGTATCTAAATGCACCTGAGTGTTTTCCCTGCACCGCTACCCAGCCAGATGAGACTGCATTTTTGGCTACGCAGGCATGGTTTGCAGTGGACTGGAACTCCCCTGGTCCCGTGGAAGAACCATAGGAAGGTGTATTTTAGCAAAGTGCAGTAAATTCTTTTGATACTGAGACCTGTCATCACAGGGCCACCAGATCGGAGCAGAGGGAGCTACCGCCAACACGTTCAAACAAGGATTGTTCAGGAACTGGCATCTCTGTAAATCAGACCACTTTTAATCCATTGTCCGCACCAGCTTCTAAAACTGGAAACTGTGAGCTTATCCACTGAACGTTTACATCAACAGCCGTAAGTTATTTTGCCTTCAATTAATTTGTATTTACACACCGAATTAAATTTACCCAATCATTTTTCCAAACAGCTTTGTAAGAGCATCACTTACACTGACTGTTCCATTCTTAAAATCCTACTTTTTAAAGCAACGTAGTCCATAGATTCAGTCTCTGAATTTAGATGTTTGCAAAACATCTACAAAACACTTTTTTACTGTTATAATTATTGTCTATTTTGGTTATAGCAGTCAATGAAAATTAGCAGTAAATTTTCAAAGGAGTCCCAGCATAATTTCTGCTTACCAGGGAGATCTCCTTGGGGAGTTTTCTGGTGGTAAAATAAGGTTGGAAGGAAAATAGGACCTGCAGTGGTGTGTCTAAGTAGTTTTTGATGCAGAACGGTTTGCAGACAGTCCCCTGATAGCTAGTACTTTAAACAGATATGGAAAATATCTGTGTTCAGATTTAGATTGTCTCCCAGATACCTGCTGGGAATGTCAAATGGGAAAGCCCAACATGACTTTCTTGCAGACCTCGCTCACATATAAACACTACCAGGTGTTTGCAGAAATCCCACCAAGAATATTTTCTGTAATCTTATGCACGTTTGTCGTAAAGGCAGAGGATGATTCTTGCCCGAGTTCACGAGATAGCAAAAGGCAAAGAGACACCAGCACCAACACAGGAGGAAACAGAAAGGAATTTGAAAGATTCAACCAGGATCCTTGAAGCATTATCAGAAAGACAGATGGCCACAGGACATTGATCTTTGGGGCGCTCCCCAAAACGGCTACCCTATAGGTTCTGCCTACAGGACTTTAACCTGAGGACAGCCAATGTGCAGCTGGTGATCAGATATTGCACCAGGATAATGAATCAGGAGCTGCTTTATTATAGCTAGCAAACATGAGACAGTCATCTTCTGTCTCTAGCCCATGAATCACAAAGAAATGAACTCTGGCAAAACTGCTCTGTGAGCTGGGATGGGAAAATGGAGAAAAGCCTGGAAGTCTAAACCTGTAGAAAAGGGAATAATGAGCATCAACTTATCATTCATTCATATTGTCCCTTAACATTTTATAAACATATGAAAAAAACATGCCTTTTTGCTAAATAAGGTCGTTTTCAGCATTTAGGAAAAAGTAAGTGACATACCTCCCAACTAAAAACCTCATCTATTTCACAGACAACAAAAGCTCACCCAGGTGCTAGAAACCAACCAAGCCCAAGAAACACCAGGCAGAGGAACAAATACGAGTCTCCTGGTTTTTGCTTACAGCTTGCTACAAGCAGGAAAAGCCATGGGACAGATAACAAGTTTCTAAGCCATCTGATGCATTTGGAAAATTGGCCTTTCCCAAGTTCTGCTGGCAGTAGACAGGGCAACCACTTTTGCTAAAGTAAACAGCACTTTGTTTAACAAAGTGGGGTTGGCAAGTTGGATTTTTCTTGAATCCTGAAACAAATCACGGTGAATGAAAACGTGGTGGGCACAGGACAACAGGAAGCATCTGTCCAAAACATAGAGCTTTCCTGGGTGTTTCCAGTTCCCAGGCCTCCATCACCGCAGGCCATGACCACAGCCCAACTTACGGTGGCCTTATCCTCTCATCTCCGACACGAGGCAGGACAATGCTATCGATTAGAGAGGAGAGACTTAGAAAGACCATGTAGTCCGGTCACTCAGAGAAAGCGTGAGCAGGGAGCCAAGGCAGGTCACCCCATCTTTGACCAACAAACACCACTTCTTTGCCCTTTATTTCTGCTTAAACGTAGCTAGAATACCACCTCCCACCTCCCCTGAGATGTATTTATAATACTTTTTCTTTTCAACCTTTATTATTCTGTTTTAGTTTGGCTTCTACCAGCTTACCTTTTAAGATGCAAACAGACTGTGGGACTTCCTTCACACCGTTAATCTTCTTAAGAACAAGTTGCAAAGCAAGACCAGATTTCAAATATGCTGGAGCAAGCAGGACACTTAAGCTAGATGAGACAGGTCTGAGGGCTGGATGGTTGGCCAACAACCGTATCGACACTGGAAAGGTAGGCACTCGCTGTCTTCCTGACTGAATTTGCCTTTTGCAGCCCGTTAAGCACTGACGTGACAACCCCCTGTCAGGCTGTAGTTTCAGGCCAGGGAGACTCTGAAGGGATGAGACACAACATCTGTACCTGGATGTGACAAAGCACTGCTTGTGACAAGGCTGTGACTTCAGGCAAGCTCAATTACATGTAATGGCTAGGTGAAAAACGATGTGAATTCTTAAAGGCAAGACTAAGTGTAACATTTCAACCTCACCTGGCTACTCACCATTCTTGATAAACGCGAGGTGTGTGGCTTGCCAAATCTTTACTTGAGCTTCAGGTATTTTAAAAAGCCATGTCAGGGTGCAGTTCTGAAGTTCTCCTGCCTTGGTTTAACCGATACTTTACTAAACAAGCAGTTAGAAGCAAAAAGCTACAAGACAAAAGTTTAAAATGAAAAACCACAGCGGTTGCACGGTCTGCGGTATTGTAAATATGATATGCATTTGGATTAAGAACAACTATCATCAGAGAGTTAGCACTACAATCAGGTAAAGACAGTCGTGTAATAAGCATCCTGGCTATGATGGTGGCCACGGCAGATGGCTAGTGAAGACTATAAGGCCAAGGCAGGTCTGGAGAATATCCCGTATAAAAGGTACCACCACCACCTCTGAAAGAAGTCAAAGCTGTAATGATTTGCAGTCTTTCATTTCCCCTGAAACTCCCTTGGCTTTAACACCCACAGGAGACCAGTTTTGCAGCTGTTTCTCAGCTCTCGCTGTTTGCCGGCAGCTGCCAAATGCTGTTCTGCCTCTGATGAATGTGACAGAAATGTCAGCGGGCGCACGATGCAGTCAGCTGCTGCCGCACTTTGATAGTCACCATACAGTACCTAAAGGACTTTAATGTGTTGAAAAGAGCAAAAATTTCAGGACAAAAGGAGCAAAGGAGAGGTGGATGAGTTCCATTACTAGATGTTTTTTGGCCTGTAACTTTTGGTCTGTGGCACTCGCTTAGGGAATGCAAAACACAAACACCAACAGGCACTCAGCTAGCATCATTTGTTTAATAAAGTCTTTTCTGTTTTTAAAAAAGTTTACAAGACAGATGTGTTCCACACGATAAACAACTAGCGGCTGATCTTTCCTTTTAACAACTTAATCCATGCAGAAAGACTGGACTGCCTAACTTGGTGTTACGTAGCAGCTGAACAATATACCAAAATATACACAGATCTACACGCTGCCATGGAAACAGGGAGCACATGACACCATAAAGTGAGAATCAAAATACAAGCCTGCTTGGATAATTTTCAGAATTCAAGTGTAAGATTAAGGAAAAACCCTGATTCATTTTTGAAATGGAGCTTATGTACTGAAAGTTCTGCTACAATCTGCCTACAGTCACCCTTTACTCAGCAGTCATGTGAAAACACATACACAAAAATGTTACAAGTCCTTTTTACTACTGATACTACACATCAACAACTGAATCTGATAGCATTGCTTTGGTTGTTTCAATACAGAATGATATAGGTTTCTAATGTCTTAGATCCGTTTTCCCATTTTCCATTCTTTTTCCAAAGCCGTTGAAGAGTGGTGCTGAGGTGAATGTCTGTTGGGTTGCTCTTCAAGAATCCAGTACAAGAAACTGTGGAAGGCAAACAAACAGGAACATTACTACAAGCAGAGTAGAAATAGAGTAAGACGCCTTCCAATCCCATAGAGAAAAGTATCTTAATTGTCACAGTGTGAAAATGAATGTTAGGTTATCTGTATATCGCATTTTAGCAATGTTCAGCTCCCCAGAATTTCAAATGCTACTGAAAAGGTCAGACTGACCAAAGCACTCTAGAAAGCCTGCAAACTCCTGCTCTCTAAAATGTTCTTATTTCAACACACAATCCAGAAACAGTGAGGGAAACCTTATATTTCTGTATATCCTGCTATATTCATATAGCAGCGAGGCCAACAGTTGCTAAGAAATGGCACATCCTCACTTTATTTTCTAAGAACACGTTCTCCTTCCCAACGTGCCTACTCATCTCTAATATTAAAACAGGAAGGTGCACTGAACATAAAGCCCAAGAGAGCAGAACTCGTGTGATTCCAGCTGTGGTATGATACGACAATCCACAGAACCATTTCACATCAGACTTGAAGCTTCTCTCCATGAGGCCAGCGAAAAAAAGCCCATGGGCTGGAACGTTTCTTTGATCCCCTTTCCAGGCCAATCCAAAACAAATTTCCTAATATTTCCAGGAATCTATTCAATGCCTCATACAAATTCATTTATATTAGTACCACATAGGTAATATAAACTTTTATAAAAACTTCTATAATAAATCATCCCCGAATGTCTGACCACCGGGGAAATCAATGGAATTTAAAAAAAAGAAAAAAAAGACAACTTGCTGACCCATGCACAATATTGAATTGTATAAATCACAAGCCAGACTGAACTTTAGGGATAGAAAGTTAGACCTTAACTTTGCAAAGCTGTTAATAATTAAACTGCATAGCCAGCTCAGGGCTTCAGTGTGCAGATGAGGGGAATAATACTTTCTTGAGAGCCTGGACATGTTTGAAAGTTCAAAATCAGCAACGTAGATTTTGGGGGAGGCGGGGGGAAGGAAGGCAACGAAAACTGTGTCCTGAAGACTTAAAGCTGGCTGGAAGAGTATGATAAATACATATCTACAAACGAAGATAATCCACGAAAAAGGATTCAGGTCTATATTCATAGAGCCTAATTCAACACTCAGGTCCAGGCACGTCCTGCAGGTCAAGTGCCTGAAGGAAGAGGAAATCCCAGTTCTCTCACTGAATTCAAGCAGCAAGTCTGGCTCTCAATGCCTGGCCTAATGTTCTCATTAGACTGTGAAGGTGTATGAAATCGACTGTTACCAAGTCATCCTGGGAAAGAACAAACTGAGGAGGGAGGGGTCAGAACTGTGATAGGAAGTTGCATTTCTGGCCTGTCTCCAGCTTCTAAGATGTTTTTCATTTCCTTTCCTGGAGACTATGAGTTATTTGGGCATCAATAACGGTGGGGGCTGTTCCAGAGTGACCTGCCTGCTAGGCAAAGGCAGGGAGAGAAACACAGCCATGTACCTCCTCTCTGAAGAACACAAAGCAGGATTCTGAGTTAAGTCACTGCAGTGTTGTAAGACCAAAATGTTTGATTTCCTGAGTCAACCTGGAAAGAGTCACGGCTGGGCCAGAGTCACAGATACACACCTCCAAGCCAAGCGCACAGCTGGGAAGACGTTTCCACCCAATTCTACGTTCTGATGTGCCGACTGCAGATAGGAGTGGAGGTTACCCACCAGCAAGATTATCAGCATTTCACTTTTCAGCACTTCTAATGCAACTCTCTGTATGTAACCCCCCACCTAGGGTTAGAGACTGCCAAGCAGGAGGACACAGCCTTACAGAAGAGTGGAAAAGCCAAACCTGAGGCCTGCTTTGGATGAGCTAAGGCTCTCTTTCCGAAGACACATCTCCTTCTGCTCCACTGCTTGCGCTGGGGTCGTCCTTGTTACGGGGCGCATTTCTTTCTCTACTTGACTCAGAGGGCACCTTGGTTCTGGTCTTCTCTTTTCGTTGTTGCTGTTTTTCAAGTTTTGTCAGCTATTTACAAAGTAAGGAGAATGACAGAGCACTTAATGGAATAAAACCGTTTCAGAAGAGTATTTCTAAAAAACATAAATGTGAGCATTTGTTGAAAACTTGCAATTCATAATCACAACACCAATACGTATGTCAGTAACACAGAAAAGAAAAAAAAAACCCCAAGGCTTAGATTTTCAGGTATTTGGAGAAGACGCTGAATTATCATCTGCTAACATGATCATCCCTCTGAGTAAAAGAGAGAAGTGTGCACAGTCAAAGGACTACTCTCTGCTTTTCAGAGCTCTCCTCCCCCTAACACAATCTGCTAGAATGGTAAATAATATAACACAAGGACCAAAAGGGGGAGCTGGATTCCATCAAACTCCTCTTCTATTTTGGGTCTTAAATGGCAGTTTTGTAGTTTCAAAGTTGCCGACAACAGATGTATCCCAGGTTCGACCAAACAGCATACAAGAATAAACTCATTTTATGCTTTATTCAGAGAAAGAGGTGCATAAACCTTAGCATTACCCAGAATAATCATTTCAGATCAGCTTGGACAAAACCCTCAGCTAACAGTGCCCTGCCATCTCTCGGTAGAAATGCTTTCAATGCTGCTAGAAGAGTCAAACTAGGTTGCACATAGTATCTACATCTCTTTCCCATTTTTCAGAGAAGCAGGCTGCACTAGGTTCTGGGGACACTACAAGTTGATAGCTACTTAAACCACTATACTTTGTGTAGTTTATAAAGTTGGTTTATTTCTGTAATCTACTGATTTTCTCAATGCTTCCACAACAATTCCCCCACCATAAAGCATACTAGTCATAAATCATCATTTCCTGGACGGAAGATCTCTTCTGAGGTGAAATCTTCATAGAATCAAATAAGATAGATTATGTGTGTCAATCATGGCTTACAGAAGATGCATACAAAGATGTAAATCTGAGCTCCAAGTCAGTAAGAGCTAAGAGCGTAGACTGCAGAGCCTTGGGAGGATGCACAGCGTCCCCTTGTACCTTATCCCACATACACACCCTCCCTGAACATCTGCACACACTTCTAGTCTGACACAGAATATCCTTAGCTGGCTATTTCATAGCTAAAATTAGTTTATTTTTACTGTGTGATATGACAGAGCACAACGATTTGATTGTCTAGCACGATCCAGTCCTCAAGTCACATGCATATATGTAACAAACGTGTTGGCATGATACGGGCAATATTTTAACTCGCATGTTAAATGCGCACTGCTCTTCTGCCAACAAGCCTATGTACACAGCACATGAATGTTAAAGGCAATTGAGAAAGTGACTGCATCTGCAGGAAGGGAAACAAATGTTTGTGAGCCCTTATACTAAAGGCACTGAACCTTAATTAATGGTCCCATGGTCTCTATGGAGTTGAGGTTTATTTTTGCAAATGGTATTGGGGTGATCCAGCTGCTGAAATCAGAATTGGGGTTTCAAAGGTCTTCATGGTACAAAAACATACCGGAAGAGGGAAGGCAAACTACCTTAATTGCAGGCTGCAGAGATCCAAAAGCACGGTTCTTAGGTTTCAAAATATCCATTTGTTACACATTTAAATAACTACATGAGCAGGTAGTGCATATTCATTATTCCTCACTGGCCCTCAATCTAGCAGTCAGTAACTGCAAAGTACCCCCCAACACCAAGCCAAACCACAGTCTAACCTGATGCAAGAAACCTATAAAAAGCTGTTGCAAACTGTACCCCCTTCTCGTACTGCGGCACCGAGGCTCCGAGCAGTGACCCTTTTTAACAATAATGACACCCCAAAAAAATTTCTGTTACCTTGTAGTTCTGTAACTTATAACTCCATGAAACTTCATTGTTTCGGTAAATAATGTGATTACAGAATGACACGATATCACCTCTTCTCTAAGTAGTGTTTCTTGAAAGAAGAAAAAGCCTAAGACACATGACACTGATAGTTTAAATTGAGTTACCTTTACATTTGAGAAGGCTGCGAGCTAAACCAATAAAGCTAACCCTGGATTTTCAAAACGTGAAAAACAGTAGTGTATTCATGCTGTGAACCTTATGTTATGGAATACAGAATCCACATCCATAATGTATATTTGTTCCTATATAATTTACATATAGAGGCAGAAATGGCTCAATATGTGATAGCATGTAATATTACCATTTCAAACATGCCTCTACTGGCCATTTTTCCACATGGTCTTGGGGGAAAACAACATTCTCACTAAGACTTCTGAAGTATATATAGTTACATATATATAGTTTTATAAATTTATATGCACATATAGTCTGATGTACAAGGGGACCATATTCTCTGTTGAAATAGGAGTAGCAAGCATTCATATCCTAGAGTAAACGGTAGGCCACAGATGGTCTCCAAAGTTATGACATGTATATTTATCAAAAACGACCTCGTAAGCTACCTAATTCTGTAACTAATTAGTTTGAGAACAACGTAGTGCAGAGGACAAACAAAACAGCAGACATACAGAGATAAAGCCAGATCCATCTTCACACGTAGCTCTGCAGCAGATCTAAAGCTCTACTCATGACTACTCAACTACATCTCTTCCTCACAGGCCAACATCTCTAACAGATCGAGAAAAAACAGAAGCAGGAATAACTTTGGAATATCTAGAACAACTCCCAGATTGGGCATGATCTGACAGCAGCATTCACCCAGCTCAAAGAAAAATAACACAACAAGTTCGTTTAGATGAGGGGACAGGATAATTTGATAAACTGTATTAATGCGTATTTCATATGAGCAGGATTTACGTTTCTTTTAATTATTACAAATTAAAGCTAAAGATCATTTATGAACTGTTTCATCCATCTAAAACTCAAATAATACTGAAATAAATAAGGATTTGTGTGTACCTATGGATGTAAACACACATGTGCATGCCCTCCAATCTGTGCATACACCGTAATCAGTCTATTAACCACAGTTCAGACACAAAGATTAAAAACCATTTCTTTGTACTCAAAATATACAGTCTCATTGTTACTACGCAGCCAAGAAAAGCGCTACCGGCCCTTCATCAGTCAGCCTGGTCTGACTCGCTCCCCAAGGTCTTGGAAAAATTCCCAAGCCAAGCAACTTACCAGCTGCATGGCTTCCCTGCTTGTTTTCCTCAACCGCTCTTTATCACCAGTGATACAGATAACCAGTTGAGCTCCCTTTGGTTTCTTTTCCTCACCAAAACCTTCCGTATAAGAAAATGAACTCACAGGTTTTAGATTTGTTTCTTCAAAGCAAGCTCAAAACCAGTGCAACTGGAAGAAGAGAAACATCAAAGCTGGCAACAAAAAACGTCAGCTGACGGTGCCAAGGAGAGGACCGTAGTTTATTTCTCATAACGGTGCTTATGTTCCCATGGGAAGGAAGACAAACTAGGCGACAAAAAACAAATTCCAAGACAACGGGAAAAATCCATTCGCTGCAAAAGGAGGCCCTCACTGTACAGTCACCATAGTTTAATATCATAAAATATTTGACAAAATATTCCACGACAAACCCCATCCCTCCCTAAAATGAAAATGCAAGCTGCAGCAATGCCATACTTGGGGAACTGAAAACACCTTCAGCTACATTATATTAAAATGTTCTAACTGAAAAGTGACAGAAAAGTTAAAATACTAGATTTGGGTTTTCTCCACATTGAGCAGAGAAATTACTTTTGGCTACACAGTTATGAGACGTTTTTAAGGCATACATGACAGAATATTTACATGGAATTTGTTGAATGGATTTTCTACAATCAAGATCCTCCTGCCATTTAAAAACATAAGTTACTTAAATGTCAGTCTTGAGAAGTTCCTCTCATTCAAAACACTGACATTTCCAAGGGGCATTGCATTATTATTTACTCCTCAAATATACCAAGCGTGTGCACGCTGCTTTACGGTACCGATACAGGCAGGTTCAGTAGCAAAGATCTGCTGGTTAAGGCTGGAAACTACAATGCCTGGGATTTGTACTAGAACATTAGGAAAAATCCCTTTGTTTCCTGTATCATAGCCAAGAGTGAAGAGAAATACTGATCTACCCTTACTCTCAAAGACTACATAGGATACGTAGTCACGATTATTGAACTCAGAACAGAATCACCGCATGTGTATATTGACCTTATCCCATCTTAAGCCTTTTTATTTTCACATTTCTTATCCAGTTTCTAATCTGTAGCTTTATTTTGCCTTTCAAGCAAAATTTCTTGTATATCAGACTTACCAAAAAGGTACTTTAAGAGCTTAATTAAATTCCAGCTATATTTTCTTTTTCTATCATTCTATTCACACATCCAAATTCCAAAATAATCACAAGTCTTCAAAAAATGCCCAGCAATCATTAACTACTACTAGCGTAAGAATCTTCTGATTTACTTCATACTTTCAATTCGTTTGCTTACTATTAAATCGGATGACAATGGAACTGAAAAGTTCACAACAAATTGAACTGTAGTAGCTTCCCCTGCTTACTAGGCTTTCACAAACATATGGCATATTGTCATTTATATATACATAAACACATATTTTTTATATATATATACTCACATGCATATCTGTTGTATGAGGAGGACTCTTTTTTTTATTAATTTGATTTTTTTTTTTTAATTCTGTAATGAGTTATTTATACCCCTCTAGCACAAGGAATATAAAAATACATTTGGATTAATTAATCAAAATGTATTTTTACTAATTACATTGCTAAGGAATTATAAAGATCAGATTACCAATTACAACCACAGACAATCATCCAAAAAAACAGAGGTATTTCACTGTCACATCCAATGACATAGAAGAGCTATTCAGCAGCAATTATTTGTCTAATCTCTTTCTGTTAACATCACATTAAACACTGCAGGATGGTTTATTTATCTCTTCTCGCTAAAGCAGAAAGCAAAAAGATAAAACCCACACCATCTCTAAGCCTTAGTTCCCATGCTACAAGCAAATCAACAGACTGTGTGACAGCCAAAAAAAAAAAAATGCAGGGAAGAGAGAAGAGAATGACAAATTTAAATTGGTTCTTCCTCATCCCACGTCTTCTACGATGGCTGAGAGATGATGGCACACATGTCAAATAGTATCAGCAAAAGATGCTTAAGAGTGTCAGAAGCAGTAATGCCTCCAACAGTGTATGTTAAGGTCCCGGTATGAGCTGGAAAAGATAACCCACTAACAGTTAAAAGAGCTGCCAAACCCCAAGTAAATGGGGTTCTTTGAAAAGTGGCGTAGATTAAATTCTTTGTGCATCCAAAGCACACGCAGCTGAACTGCTTTATCGGTGTCTGTGCCACCATAAGAGCTCCTCCATTTCTGTGACAAACAAGAATCCTGCGCATCAGGACTTGCAACGAGCTGGAACTGAGGGTGGCTAACGAAATGTGTGTGGACAGCCTGGTGCAGAAGGAAGGTAAGCAAATTTACATTATTCTTATTCTCATGTAAGGACTGTCTGAAGCCACTCAGCGCACAGGAGGACTCTGTCCTCCTCTTCACAGGGTCACAGTTTCAGTAAGAAGATACTTGGTGTAACCTTACTTTAGGATAAATGACAGTGCTCTGAGCACATCCTGCACAAGAAGCCTCATCTTTGCTGATGAAGAACAAGGTTTAAGGAGGAAAGGCAGGCAATTAGGAGACGAGACTGAAGCAAAATCATTCACATTAAACTGGGCATTCATGCCAGACAAAGTTTGAAGACCAGCATCCTTCCCAGTCTTCAGTCCACATTACGGCTACCAGAAGGTGTTGTCAGGTGGGAAAAGGAGGCAACTGTAAGGGCAAAACCCTTAAACAAGCCAATGTTCCCAAGAAAGAGATGGGAACTTGCAAAATCCAGCATGCCCTAGTGATTCCTCTTGAGTTAATTTACACTTACACACAGGACAGCAGAAGTAAAAGCTCTCTCAGTGCTCTCCATTTCAGTCAGAAACTGCACTGCACTATCCTCCAGTGAACCACCTCTCCTTACACCAATGATTCACACCAGACTGCTTGAGCAAAAAAGACTGGTCACCAGCTTTGTCCTGGAGACCAAGACACCACCAGGCTCCATCTCATACTCACAGGCAGCAGGACACGATGCTGCCATCCATCCTGCCACTGATATCCTCAACTGCAGGCTGTAATAAATGCCTCTATACAAAGGATACGGCCACCTGCAACTGCAACAGAGCCATGCAAGAGCTTGGAGAATTTGTGCTGTAAACATTGCTCAGTGGCATGAAGGAAACATGTCTTTTTCTATTTACAAAGAGCTGGAATGGCAAAAGCAGAGGGTCAATATTGCCTTAAGTACCACAACTAAACCTCAGCCTTAATAAACCTATATCATAATCACGGCACCTGAAAACAGGGGGCCATGACTCTCTTGAGAGTTGATGAACAGTTCAAAGGGGACATCAAAACACTTTGTTTCTTTGCCATCCAGCTTTCTGCAGACTCTATGTCACAGGCAAATCAGGCAGTAGCTCGATTCCTCCAAGCAGGGATGTGATTGCTAACATCTACAATCATTCCTCACTCCAAAGACAAGAGCTGCTAATTATGCATGGTTTGGGCTGAGAACTCTTTGTGCTGAAGCTGTGAGGGTACAGAAAAAAAAGACCAGAAGCAGACGCAGTTCTTTCAGGGGCTAAAACATCACAAAAGGATATAGAACAGCATTCGGAGGTAAAATGATACTGATTCCAAACCAAGATACCGTAGCCATTTAAGGCAACAAGAGATGCTTCTTTAGGCTTTCCCATGCTCTTTGCCCAGTAGGCTACAAATACCTTTAGCATGATATTTTGAGATATCCAGAATTCCCAGGAGATGCCTAATTCCCACCGATTACAGCTACCAGTTGCACTGCAGTTATCACAGAACCTATAAGCAGACTTTAAGACAGCAGGTAAAAACCTGGTCTAGTGGGAGGTGTCCCTGCCCATGGCAGGGGAATTGGAACTCAATAATCTTTAAGGTGCCTTCCAACTCTAACCATTCTATGATTCTATAAATAGCTGGCTGAAAAACCCAAATGTCTGATTTTTAATTCAGAAGAGTGATGGTCAGATTGCAACTCGAGGACAGACTTGATCAGCAAAGTGCCTTTATCTTGCTGTTCAACTGGTCAGATAATTTGGTAGGATCACTGTACATGGGACAAACTGCAGCTAGAAAGAACAGAACAGAACAGAACAGAACAGAACAGTATAGAATAGAATAGAATAGAATAGAATAGAATAGAATAGAATAGAATAACAATAGAATTAGAATAGAATTAGAATAGGAGTGGAGTGGAGTGCCCCCAGCACAGCTTTGAACCATTCCCACGCATCCTATCACTGGATACCAGGGAAAAGAGCTCAGCACCTGCCTCTCCACTTCCCCTACTCAGGAAGCTGTAGAGAGCAGTAAGGTCACCCCTCAGCCTCCTTTTCTCCAAAGTAGGTAAGCCCAAAGTCCTTAGCCACTCCTCACAGCAGCTCATGTCCTCACAGGACATTCCTTCCAGCCCTTTCACCAGCTTTGTTGTCCCCCTCTGGATGCATTCAACTACCTTAACATCCTTCTTAAATTGTGGGGCCCAGAACTGCACACAGTACTCGAGGTGAAGCCACACTGACGCTGAATACAGCGAGCTAATCACCTCTTTTGACCAGCTGGTTATGCCGTGTTTGATGCACCCCAGGATGCAGTTTGCCCTCTTGGCTGCCAGGGCACACTGCCGACTCACATTGAGCCTTCTGTCATCCAACACCCACAGATCCCTTCTGCAGGGTGACTCTTCAGCCACTCTTCTCCAAATCTATACTTGTGCCCAGCATTACTCCATCCTATGTGCAAATCTGGCATTTGTTCTTGTTAATTTTCATGCCACTGATGATTGCCCAGTGCTTAAATCTATCCAGATCCCTCTGCAGAGCCTCTTGTCTCTCAAGAGAATCAACAAAACCCCCCAGCTTCGTATCATCAGCAAACTTCCTAATAGTGCATTCAACTCCTGCATCCAGATCATTGATAAATATATTGAACATAACTGGCCCTAGAATTGAACCCCAAGGAACACCACTGGTGACCAGTTGCCAGCCAGATGTAGCCGCATTCACTTGAGCCCTGCTCTTCAGCCAGTTCTTCACCCAGTGCACAGTGAACTTGCTCATACCACAGTTGGACAACTTGCCCAAAAGGATGCTGTGAGGGACAGTATCAAAAGCCTTACTAAAATCCAGAAAAAATACATTCACCGCCTTCTGTTCATCCCCTCAGTGGGTGACCTTATCGTAGAAAGATAACAAATCAGCTAGACAGGACTTTCCCTTCGTGAACCTGTGTTGACTGTGCCTCATGACTGCATTGTCCCTTGTAATCCTTTGCAAATTTTCCTGCTTTTCAATAGCAGCCAGTATAATCTTCTCCATAATTTTTCAAGGTACTGAGGTTAGATTAACAGGTTTGCAATTTCTTGGTTCTTCCCTCATGCCCTTCTTATAAACTGCAATAACAATTTTAACAAGGTTAAGTGAAACGCTATAGAAATAGGGTTGGTGTGGTCTTGCTGAAGAATAGCTGGTAGTACAATTCCTCCCCCTTCTCTTTCAGCCTAGAGAAGTTGGTCGCTGTTGTGTTTAGAGGATGAGAAAACCTCAACGCTACATTTGGGTTTCAGCATAGCCTGTGGTGTTCCTCAGCAGAGTTAATTCTTCTCTCCCCTCCAAACTTAAATTCAGGATTTAAATTTGCTGTTCCCTTGCTTCTGAGAGAGAGGCAGCTCTCCAGGTAATCGTTCCATCCAGCCACCCACGTGCAAAAGCCCCTAAATGTCAAGAAACTTCACTGAAAAAAAGGTGGGGGGCAGGTCCAGACACATTAAAAACCTAGCTAATGAGTCATGACTAAACTGCAGCTTTAGTGGTAAGCAAGAATAAACTGTAAAAAGCTGTTTTGCATTACACATGCACGATCTTTACCAGGACAGCAGGCAGATACCAACAGGCCGGGGAACTGAAAAAAACAATGTATTTATTTCAATTTTCAGAGGCTGCACAGGAAGCACAAAGTCCTCATGCCTCAGGAAATTTATACTGCTTCATAACAGAAATGCTACAAACTTGCAGAGAAGGCACAGCCTATACATCCACCCTTTCCAGACAGACCTTCTGGCTCACTTACCTGTTTAGGGTCAACAGTGGCAGCCGGGGACTCCAGTTCTATTGTTACAGGACCATCGTTCTGGATGTGTACCTGCATGTAGGCACCAAACTTGCCATCTGAAAAGGGAAGGGGCAAGAAGTGCTGAGGGCTCTTGGAAGGATAACACATACCAAAATCTTTACCAAACGTGCTACTAAAAAGAAATAAAAGAATACATAAAAGGACAGCCAACTAACAAACCGCAGAAAGCTACTAAGAAAAACACAGTCTATGTCCGCCTAGATATGTGGTCTGACGTTCAGAGATTATAAATGTGCAGCTAAGTACAGAAATGTCCACAAAACAAAAGAAGTCTACAGATAATCAAGGTGCTGACAGTTCAGGATGGGCGGGATAGTTCTCACAGACAGGAGGTGAAATTTTAAAAGATGTAACAACAGCTAAGCCTAGGGATCCAGCCCGGCTAACTAGTTGATGTTTTGAAGAAATCTTATATATAGGCAAAAGATAAAAAGACTCAAAGCCTACTCTGAAGCATTTGTGAATACTCTAAAGCAGGGGACATTGGGGTGCAACTCAGTCCCAAAGTGCCACAGCAATTTCTACATTCCTGCTTGCAACTTAGGCTGTTCTTTGCCAAAGTTTGGCAAAAATGCAGAAAAAAAGACAGTGTCTACTCCATCAACGCTGCCTACTTCACAGGAATACACTTCTGAGATCAGAAACGTCTATGTCATTTGTCATCAATGGCATTTATTAGCACACCAGCTGAGGCACAGACCACATTTTTGGTAAGCATTTGAGAAGCTTCCATCACAACAGACCCATGGCATCTTTATCCTGTATAATCTACAAAAGCCATTCCTTTCTATGCTCTCTTCTCACATCTCATTTTACTTTGTGCAAACTTCCTTGCTCCATTTTTTCTAGGCCAGCTTTCTACTCCTCACACTCACCCCACCCCTGGCAGAGCCTACTTGACTGCTCACTCCCACTTATTCTCTTCTCCTGCCCCGCACACCTGAGTAGCCTTTCTAGATCTTCCTCTAGGGACAGCAACAAGAACAGACGCTACAATACCAATACTAATGCATGGAAGAGAAAAAGGTGTACTGCAGCAAGCAGACAGCAGTTAGCCAAAGACTGAAACGGTCTCTCTTACTGGGAAAGCAGGCCTGGAGCCTGCTCAGCAACACAACAAAGACCGCTTTCGGTACTACCTTGGACACTGCACAAAAATATGCTGGAAGCCATAGGCTCAAACTTCAGTGGAGCAACCACCCGCTGGGAATATTTACATGAGACTTTGTATATCTACACAGCATCTTTCCATGGCAACACGGGATGTCCCTGCTTGAACAGAGGTCAAAGCAAACTGTCCTGATTCTTCACAAGCATGTTTCTGGGGACAAATAGCTCTGGAAGAGTTTTCAGTGTTTCCCTGTCATGTCCTGTAAGTGATAGAAGTCTGGCATTTGCTTTAAAGAAAAAGGAAAAAGAAAAGGCATGTTCAGGCCTGTCCAACACATATGGGCCATATCAACACAGATATTGCTTTTCCAACGGGTGTATGCCACAAGCCACCCCATAAGCTAGAGATACCAGCTCTGGCAAAGCCAAAAACTGTAAGCACTGCACGAGAGTCTGCTGACAATGGTCCAGCAGCCAAGGAAAAGGTTCCTGGACTGATCACTGAAGAGTCACAGCAACAGAAACGCCAATGGGAAGGGGGCACGAGCATGATTCGAGGAGGTATTTCTATGAAAAGGAACATGACTTACTGAACAATCTTACCAGCTGCACTCCTCAGACCTTCTGCCCCACAGAGGAGGTGGCAGAAGAGGACACATGCCCAGTGTCACCGCTCACTGTCTCTACACAGGCTCCTTTGATCAAATTGACCTTTTTCAATGTTTCGTGTGGGCTGAGAAATGTTACTAGTGTTGAATCCAGAAACCTGACAAAAGCATGGCTGCCACAGCTGCTCACCCCCAGGTTCAAAAGGTAGCAAGGCCGAGCCTATCTTCCCAGTGGGCACACACACAAACACGTGTATGCTACACACACACACACACACACACATATATATACACACACAGGCAGCTGCACAGATACCAACACAGACACACTCAGTATTCACATGAACACAAATAGCACCTACAGCCTCACCGTGAACCCCTCACTGGCTGATCAGGTCGGAGGTCCGTTAGTGGGAAGTATATACATCTACACAATGCAGACCCCTCCAGCAGCTGGGCTTAGACACTCAGTCTGTCCAGTAGCTGCCCATAGAATCATAGAATGGTTAGAGTTGGAAGGGACCTTAAAGATCATCGAGTTCCAACCCCCCTGCCATGGGCAGGGACACCTCCCACCAGACCAGGTTGCTCAAAGCCCCATCCAGCCTGGCCTTGAACACCTCCAGGGATGGGGCATCCACAACTTCTCTGGGCAACCTGTTCCAGTGTCTCACCACCCTCACAGCAAAGAATTTCTTCCTAAGATCTAATCTAAATCTCCCCTCTTTTCAGTTTAAAACCATTACCCCTCGTCCTATAGCTCCACTCCCTGATCAAGAGTCCCTCCCCAGGACTCTGACATGGGGAGCCATGGATCTTGGCTTCCTCAGATACTGGCACCTGGGTATACAAGTCCCCGAGGCCTGCAGCCCTGCTCCAGCTGCTGGTACAGATCCCCTCGCACACATGCACACACACACACACACACACACACATCTCCCCCCCAGCTCTCTGGCAGTTTGCTGACTGCTCCTCATCTTACCCTTAGAGAGACACACACGCACACACACAGGTCTCTTCCATAGAGACCCCTCATCTCTCCAGCAGCTGGTCAGGACTCCCCTAGTCCCTCTGGAAGCCAGTTCCTCCTGTGGTCTCACCCTCAAAGACACAGACCCAGACCCAGCTCTGGCCACCACAATTCCTCGCGAGCTCATCTTGCTGGGTATTTGCTCACTCACCCTCACTCACAGACACAGGCCTCAGACCCACGGTCCCACATCAGTTGCTGCGCTCAGACCCCCATTCACACACATGCACACAAAACTGTGGGTCCCTGACCCAGGAAAATAGTTAGAAATGGACTTTAGTAAGAAGACAAGGCAGAGTGTGCTGATCAGGTGCAGGGCAGAGCCACAAGCGTACGGGCCAGTCACTGCTTACCTGTGGCTGGCCCTTTTTATACCTGTATCCCTTTATTTTTCCATGCTTGTTCCTCTCCAAATCACCTAGACCCACCCCTTTCCCTGCCTTTTCTTCTCTACCTAAACCTCCCACAATAAGTCTTGTGCGACCCTGAAATGCTCTCCTCCTGTATGTGTCCTGTGTCCCTAGGGGATAGAGAGCTACTAAATAATTACAGAAATTAACAGAAAATTTATGAGGCAAAAGTGTTATAAAGTAAAAAAAAAAATAAAAAAAAAACTGTTCTCATTCTATAAATTTGCAGGAGCCTGGAATATGTAAAGGGTCCCACTGAGAAAAGATGTCAGAGCAATCAAAAAACCTAGCGATTATAATTTTCCAGCACAGTTTTCAAACCCTTTGCCACCCATGACAGAGGAGACCCTGCAGGGAAAACCCAGGTAGTTTTTTCCCCTAAACCTGTAGCTTACGGTTTCACTAGTGAATCACGCAGGCACGCGTTTTCCGAGATGCCTATAAATGACACTCAGTTGAGAAATAAAAGCTTCAAGAATACTTGCTACTTTTGGTTACCTGTATCTGCACATTTGAAGTCTGACTACCATAACGTGTAAGAGTTTCTTAGAGAACAAATACCGACTACAGTGCAGGAAGGTCACAGAGTTGTTTCCTGCACAGAAACAGACAGTTTCTGCATCTGACAAGCACAATAAAACAAGACTCTATACCTTCATGCAGACAAAGGATCTACTGACACGTTTAGAAAGTGGTTACATTGCTTCTTTAGGAAAATCAAGCAGACACTACTTGAGCTGCTGCTCCTAGAAGGGTTTTTGTTATATTTATAGCGTATATGGAAAGAGAGGTACTATACGCTGATCACATAAACCACTCAAAATTAATGCATCGTTCTTTAACAAAGTAATAACCAAAAAATACCACTAATTAATTAGTGGGAGCATAACTTCCTGAACAGCTCTCCATGTATCATGTCACATCATGTCATATCAGGGACCTGGACAGGCTGGAGAGGTGGGCCCAGATGAACCTCATCAGGTTCAACAGAAGCAAGTGCAGGGTTCTGCACCTGGGCCGAAACAATCCTTGCTATCAATACAGACTGGGGGATGAGGTGTTAGAAAGCAGCCCTGAGGAAAGGGACTTGGGGGTGCTGATGGACGAGAAGCTGGACATGAGCAGGCAGTGTGCACTTGCAGCCCAGAAGGCCAATCGCATCCTGGGCTGCATCAAAAGAAGTGTTGCCAGCAGATCCAGAGAGGGGATTCTGCCACTTTGCTCTGGTGAGACCTCACCTGGAGTACTGTGTGCAGGTCTGGAGCCCTCAATATAGAAAGGACATGGACCTGATGGAGCGGGTCCAGAGGAGGGCCACCAAAATGGTCAGGGGGTTGGAGCACCTCTGCTATGAGGACAGGCTGAGGGAGCTGGGGTTGTTCAGCCTGGAGAAGAGGAGGCTCCGGGGAGACCTCATAGCGGCCTTCCAGTACCTGAGGGGGGCCTACAGGAAGGCTGGGGAGGGTCTGTTTACAAAGGCCTGCAGCGACAGGACGAGGGGCAATGGCTTTAAGTTGGAGAAGGGGAGATTTAGATTGGATATTAGGAAAAAGTTCTTTACCATGAGGGTGGTGGAACACTGGAACAGGTTGCCCAGGGAGGTGGTTGAGGCCCCTTCCCTTGAGATATTCAAGGTGAAGCTCGACGAGGCCCTGGGCAACCTGGTCTAGTTGGGGGTGTCCCTGCTGACTGCGGGAAGGTCGGACTAGATGACCCTTGGAGGTCCCTTCCGGCCTGGACCAATCTATGAATCTATGAATCTATATCATGTCTTCTATATATATGGGGCACTTTCTATCTTGTTTCAGCCTCAGAACTACTGTCAAGGAACATCCTTCTATTACAGCTCCCTCCCATTCTCCCCATACTTAAACTTCCAGTCTTTTGACCCAAGGTCACCCTGGGTCAAGATGAATCACAGCTAAGAAAGCATAAGATTTAGAGCTAATGGAAACAGTACTTAAACCAGAAATGTCTGTTAATGCTACCCTCCTTTATAGCCTCTCTCTTCCAAACCTTCCTCATAAAGACAGGAAGGGTCTCAGTGCCTTGCAACGACCAGTTTATGAAAGGCAGTGTGGTTTTCAGTCTCAGCAACCTCATTCTCTCAAAAGATTTAAATAGCCAACTGAGGGAGAATCAATTCACACATTCCAAAATCCCTTTATTGGTCTTAATCCAAAATGCCTTGTGGACTACACATAACCTCATCTTCAAGCTTTCAAACATACTGCAAATGTGATGTTTGTGCTGGCAGGTCCCTTATATGTCAAAACAAAGGGTCCATTGGTCCTCATAGCTCTTTTCAAGAAGTGACCTCACTGTAACGCAGGTTTTTTCTTTGCAGCTTCAGGGTCTGGTCTTGCCTGAAGAAAAAGGGAAAGCTAAAACCTAGTTTCACAATTTCTTCTTAAATCATTGCCTAATTACTCCTTAGGAAGAGATGCTTTTTCAGCAGAACCTCCCTCGGTGTTGGCTGCCTGCCTTAAAAACATGCTTCCGCCTTCCTTCCCTTGTTCCAGTGTCTACCACAACATCAGTATATGGCAATTCATATAAACTTTCAGAGAAGGCATTTTTCATTTGTATGTTATGGTTTCCTGAAGAGGTGAGTTGAGAGACAAGCCTGTCTCCTCTAAAACAGAATGACATCTGTGGTACCACTGCGTTTTGTATTCACCTAAGAGGTCACCAGTGGAACACACCATCTTCGCAGTGCTGAGACAGACAGGCTTGCAAAGGAGTTGGTTGTTCTGCCCTTGAGTGCAACTTCTCAAACTCTAATGCAGACAAATTCCTCTTCTGCACAGGACTGCAAAGAAACTGAGGACATCAGCTCTTCCATCTTTCTGTCCCAAAAATCTGTCTGGATTGATTTTCATTTTTCAGTCAGAAGGAAAGGAGAAGGAAAGGAGAAGAAAGAAACCATCCTCTTTGGATGTTGCTGGTTACCCCAGCAACTTCAGGTAAATTTATCACATGACCCTGTACTGTCCATGGGAGACACTAGCAACTTACCCTTAAATACTATTTCTTTTCCTGCTTTTTATACCACAATGCTCTTCAATATAGTAAGGACCTTTCCCCACTTTAAAATTCCTTGACTGATCAGGTCACATCCTTGCGACATCCTCTGCAATAAAATAGGATCCTACAACTATAATTACAGTGACAAATTTATTCTGCTGGACACCCATCTCTTTGAATTCCTTTTCCCTTAGAATCTGGCACGCATGCCTTCCTCAGAGGCAAAGAAGATCTTTATCTGAGGTGAGACAGACAAGTCACATCTGAGATGTAAAGACTTGAAAATGAGATATAATTTACTTTCAGAATATTTTTTGGACATATCTCAAGTCTCATGACCTAGAAACTTCACACTGGTTTTATTCAGAAGTTATTTCTAAGCTTGTCTACTTGGAAAGTTATTCCTAATTAACCCCATGCGGGTACTCTTGCTCCAGATAAGAGCACTTATTCCGAAGTGGAAACACTCACAAAGGGAATTAATCAGAGAGAATAATTCTGCTTTCAACTTGTACCAAACCTTAATCTGAATTAAACTCCTCCTTGTGGAACAGTCCTCTCATATTTACTCAGATATTACTATTAAGGGAGTGAGATATTTCACACTCTGACATGCTAATCCTTCCGGCCTCAGAAGACTAAATCCATATTCAAGACAGAGAGCGAAGACCATAACACACAAGGAGAAGCCTTGGTAGGCCTAGTTTTTGGATATTAGTTTGTACAAACCTGCATTCACCAGCTCTGCTCCTCAGAGCGGAGTGAGGTGTTTAAGAATGATTTTCACAACAAGAAAGCACTGAAGCAAGACAAGCAAGGACTTCTGAGGCAACCTTCTCTTTCCTAGGCATGGGTGTCCACCTGCAGTCTTAAGACACCTGTGTTAAAGTAGGAACCATGGCTCTGAGCCTTCTCCAAGATTGTGTTTGTCAAATGTCCCTCTGCTCTGGGTGTGAAGGAATGGTTTGCGCTTCTTTTTGGGGAACACTTACCATTCTGAGCTCCGAGCTGGCAAGCACCAGTTAGACCAGAGACCAGACAGAGGAGCTGCCTGCCCAGTACCTACAACAGTGGCGCACGTAGTAGCTCAACTTCCAACAGACAAATTAGTCTATGGAAAAAGTATACGGACTAGAAAACACAAGGCTCTTGGGCAATATGGCAGGACATTCATTGATCTGTCTTTGACTCAGCTACACAAATTCCACTTTAAATGATTAAATTATTCCTCTAAAATGTGTTAAGCAATTTGTAAGATCAAGGGGAGGGGAACCTACCTAGAGAATCAAACTCTAATCTCCTAATAACTACCATTGTGTGTGTGTGTATGTGTACCTGTAGGGGAAATACATGAGTACAAATTTTGAAGACAAAAGATAGAGCCTCATGCTGATACATTAAGCCTATTTTTATAGCCCAGCAGCTCATTCGTCAGTGCTCCTTCCCTGGGCCTTTTCATCACCCTTTGTAAGACAGTAGCACACAGGACAGCCCCCAGCAAGTCAGGTTCTGATTTCCTCAGGACTTTTTCAGGGCAGAATTCAGTATGTTTGCAGGCCACGCTAAATCACAGCCCAGGTATTACAATTTCACAAAGTTATACTTAACACTCAAGGGGTCCTGCTCACATACAGCCTGCCACTGTGTAAAGCCTCCGTGTTCTAAACCACCTCAGCTCAGGGAAATTGTAAACTCTACTGATGCAACTACAGGACTTAGCCTTCTAGCCATGAAACCACCAACCTTTGGAAACTTTGCATTCACAAAAATAAATAGACAAAACAAGAAAACAAACAAAAAACACTGGCAAAGCAATTGGCACAATAGAAACTTCAATCACAAGACTTTAACAGACTTGGATGCAGCAAAACATAGACAGCCTAAAAAGAAAGCAAAATGATAAATTAACAGGTGGTTCCAGTGCTGCCAGGAGTTTCAAATACACGTGTTATCTGAAAAAGACATCACAGGCAGCCACTCTTGGGTTTCTAAATCTGTTTTCCAAAAAAAAATGCAGAAGCTAAGCTCTTTTTGTAGGAAGCATTGGCAAACAAGTGCCAAATTATGAATAGCAGTGGCTATTCATTTCAGGTGTATAACTTGTTCACTGGAAAGAGAAGTTCAAAAAGCTGCTGTCAAAATATAAACTGATTTAAAGTATTTCAGAAACAAAGTCTTTTCCAAAGCCTAAGAATAAAGTTGTAGATAAACAGAGATGTATCAATTTTTCCACACCTCATTTAAGTGAAAGAAGAAAGTCCATACTTGCTTTTAGCTTAACAGGACATAAGGGTCTAACTTGAACAAATCTTACCAAAGCAAATCTTATTCCTATTGACTTCCCAGGAAGTTCTGTTACTAGTTTCAGAGGCACAGGAATGGGTCCTAACTTAGTCATAAGAATCAAAAAAGCACATACTCTGAATTCATTAGAACAGAAGTGTTCTATGTTACGTACCAAAAGGGGTGCTGGGAAGGGATATCAGAAATTCATTCCCTATCATCAACAAATAGTGATCAGAACATATCAAGCTACTGAAAGCTGACACAAGATGGACATTTTATGTGTGCATTTCACTGTGCCTCCTTGGAAAGCACTGGGATAATTACCTTCATCTACAGTCAATATGGAGATTAGCCTCTAAATCTTTCCCCAGCTACCAATTTTCTGTGCTTTTCTCCTTTCTTTCCTCGTAAGGAAAGTAAGGCTATTATCTATTAATAGCCCCTACTTAAAAAATAGTCTTTTCTAGAGACTTGTCTTCTGAGCAAGTGTATCAAAAAATCAAGTCTCAATAGGAAAACGGCAAGAAAGCGAACAGAAAAGATTAAGGGTGGATAGAGCACAAATACAAAGGGAAGCCAGGCATCTTCTGGTAAAGAGAAAACTTTGCATACATGGCATAGGGTTGAGAAAAGGTAGTCTAAATCAAACGCTTTTCTCAAGTAGAACATTACACCTCCCACTATCATCATTACCATTTAACAGAATGTAAAACTGAAGTGACAGATGAAGCTACACTGTCCATCACACACTGGTGATGCCTTCAAGCCTGGCTAACCATATATGCCTCAGAAAAAATGCTCCTCCTGGATTAACCTAGCTACACAGCACAAAACATCCAGACTTTGAAGGAGCCTAACCCCAATAGCTTGTTCTCATGGTTTCAGCCTCTCTGGGTCACGTTGTCAGAGTCATTGCTCACATTGTATAGGCAATAACAATACAAGAACATCTACATGTCAAACTGTTCCAGAGAAATGCCAGGAAATGGCTTGACTAAAGGAAGACAGGACTAATCACCCTGCCAGGCTGCTAGTGAAAATATCTTAACATCCCCTCATCTACTGCTGTCTAAAGAGAGCTCCTTTACAACACAGACAGAAAACTGCAGGATAAAGAAAGTAACAATTAGGGAAAAGCACATACAAACAAGGTTCACTGATTACATCAAGGACCTTACTGACTTTTTCGCCTTACCTTTAATAAGCTCTGGTTTGTAGGCTTTTCTTAGCTGCTCTAGGAAGTTGTTATAAAAACACTCCGCCTGCTCTGTGGGCATTGCCATGTGGTAGTCGGGCTTGTTTCCTTTCAGGATGCACTGGAGGGTAAACTGGCTCACACACAACACTTCATACTGTTTATCCATCACGCTTTTGGACCAGTGCTTCCCACTTTCATCTTCAAATACTCGCAAGTTCAAGATCTTTCGAACCCTAGGAGAAGAAAAAGATAGTTCCTAAATTGTCCCATGCAGGATCAACAGGTACAAGTTCATAGAATCATAGAATCGTCTAGATTGGAAGAGACCCTTGGGATCATCGAGTCCAACCATCTACCCTACTCTACAAAGTTCTCCCCTACACCATATCCCCCAACACCACATCTAAACGGCTCTTAAACACATCCAGGGATGGTGACTGAACCACCTCCCTGGGCAGCCTGTTCCAATGCCCGACCACTCTTTCTGTGAAAAATTCTTTCCTAATGTTCAGTCTAAACTGAATGTTAATGTTAAAGTTAATGCCTACCACACAGGATGAGATAAAAGGGAAGGCAGATGAATATTCATTTTGCCTCCACATAACAAGATATCCCTTTGTCCCTTCCTTCCTAAACCACAGGAATCTCATCACATTAGGCAGCGCCATAACCAAGAAAGCCCTTAGACGTAACATTGTCATACCATTAATTAACATCATCATTTTAAAGAGCCTAAGATCAGGCCAGAATAGCTGCAGGTAACAGGGTGACATAAAGATGGCATAGAAGTTAAGAAAGCTTACTCTTTACTATCTGATTTTATGTGTCACAACATTATTTAACACGTGAATAGCTTTGGGAATTTTAATCCTCCCACTGCACTGAGAAATCACACTCAGTATGAAATGCGATCATCCTAAATGATGGTTGTTTCCAAACATCATTCACATATATTCCTCCAGCTTTGTTACCCCCTAGCACCCTTTCCAAACCCGGCACAAGAAGCCAGATGAGGACCGCACTTTTTCAATAGAATCACAGAATGGCTTGGGTTAGAAGGGACCTCCAAAGATCATCTAGTCCAACCCCCCTGCAACGAGCATGGACATTTTCAACTAGATGAGGTTGTTCAGAGCCCCGTCCAGCCTGACCTTGAATGTTTCCAGGGAGGGGGCATCTCCCCAGGCAACCTGTTCCAGTGTCTCACCATCCTCACAGTAAGGAAATTCTTCCTTATATCTAGTCTAACCCTCTTTTACTTTAAAACCATTACTCCTTGTCCTATCACAAGAGGCCCTATTAAAAAGCCAGTCCCCATCTTTCTTGCAAGCCCCTTTTAAGTATTGAAAGGACACCATAAGGTCTCCCTGGAGCCTTCTCTTCTCCACCAACTCTCTCATCCTGTCCTCATAGCAGAGGTGCTCCAGCTCTCTGATCATTTTTGTGGCCTCCTCTGGACTTGCTCCAACAGGTTCATGTCCTTCCTGTGCTGAGGGCTCCAGAGCTGGACACAGTACTCCAGGTGGGGTCTCACCAGAGAGGAGCAGAGGGGCAGAATTACCTCCCTAGATCTCCTGGCCACAGATGAGAGGAGGAAGGCAGGGAATGGCACAGAACTGCAGGTGGCAGCAAAGTAGTGACTGGGACCTGTTTGTGTTTGTATTTGTATTAAGGCTGATTTTTGGATCTAGGGGGCAGAACTGACTGGTTTGGATACTCAGAGAGGACAAGGAGACTTTCACAAACAGATCCTGAAAAGCAGCAGGCAGACTTGCAATCCAGTCTATGGCTGGACTTTGATTGATAACAAGACTGCAGGCAAGACACTCTCCTGTCTTTGGTTTCTTCTTTTAGCTTCTACAAATCCACAGTATCTATAAACAGGAGAGCGTATCAAGTGCAAGGCATTTCAATTGCAGCCATCAGCCAGACATTTTATGCTGCACCAGAGGTGAGTCAGTATAAAATAAAGCTGAAACTTTTTTATAGTCACAGAACAGAATCATAGAATCATGGAATAGTTTGCGTTGGAAGGGATCTTTAAAGGCCATCTAGTCTGTTAGGGCTTGAAAAAACCCATAAAAATTTATTGTCATTTAGACAATTATTCTGTCACCCAATGACCCCTCCCCACCTGAGAAGGGGAACTGGGGAAAACAAGGAAACATGAGGGTTGAAATATAAATAGATTTAATAGGATAAGACTAAATAATTAACAATACTACTTAAAGAACCAGTATTGCTCACGACATTAATATAATATATACAAGAATTATACTCAGCCAATTCAGGAAGCTGTGCACTCCCAGCAGTGGACAGCAAACGTCAGACACTGCAAGCACAACAGCTTCGGGAGGAAGGGAAGGCCTCAGGGGTCCGGCACCGGGGCAAGGAGTTCTCTGGACCGCCAGCATCAAGGGAGAGAGAGAGCTGCATTCATGCTATGAAATAATCCTGTTGTCCAGCTTGGGTCAAGTGCCCAGGCCTCGCTCCTCCTCACTCCTGCACCTGGTAAGGCTCAAAAACGCTGAGACCTTGAATCCACGTAGCCTAGCTGGCTATAAAGTATTTTCACAAATTCAGACACTAGAATCTTCTAAAAGTGCAGTTTTCCCAAACATCAGAAGAGAAATTAATCCTGTGTCGCTCAAACCAGGACCTCAAACCGCTCTGAGGCACAGTCACAAAAACTATCCTTGCTAAAGACAAATGGAATTGACTCCTTAATGAAGTGGATGGTTAAAAGCCTTAAAAGGCCCCAGTGTATATGCTTAAATCATCATCACTGCTGTGTTTTAATGATAAAGATGTTTGCTGCTTCATTTACAGGATTACTAAAGTTTCCTTTAATAGGACCTGAAGAGCCCAGTTAAGCTGATTTTTTTCATTCCTTTTTTTCAGATGCTGGCTTCCTGCCTTTCCTTTGTCAGTCATCCAAACAACCTGGTGTTGAGAGCACAGTCACTACGGATCGCCCGCTTGCAATATTCAGAAGCATCTTTCACATTCACCGAGGTAGGAATGAGAAACAACAATACGGCAAATGTTACACACTGAGGAGGCAAACAGTTAAGGCGAGCCAAAGGAGCGTACGTCATAACAAAAACACTTTCAGCTTTGCTGCAATTCTCTACAAGTTTCACACGTTTATGCGAGATCTTTGGTGACCTTTAGTTCACATCCCCACTCTGTACTTTCTCTTCTGCATCCACTAAGGGCTGTTTTCACCCTCGCTCAAATCCTTCTCTCTTCACTGCTTGAGCCTTTCCTCTTCTTGGCACCAGTTAGCTCTATTACCTTTTCTTTTTTTGCCTTCATAAGAACTGAGGTCAGCCCTAGAACAATGAACAGTCTGCAGGAGACAGAAGAAGCCCCTGGAGAACTCTCTCTTGCATGTGTTTGCTGGCTGAATCACGGTATTTTTGTGGCCATGGAACAGATGGCTAGAACAAGCCCTCCAGGCTGCCAAAATTCATTCACTTTTACAGAAAAGTAACTGACGAGTCTATCCAGCATTTTCTCATGTGCAAGCTGAAATGAGTTTGAGGTTTCTGATACATCCCATCCTTGAAGGATGTTCTTCGGGGTAAATTATAGAATCATAGAATCGTCTGGGCCGGAAGGGACCTTCAAAGGTCATCTAGTAAAATTCATACAGTAAAAAGGGCAGATATTTTAAAAAGGGAGACCAAAAAAGCCCAACATGTCAATTCTTCCTTTTTGAGTCTGTTGTTGATAAAAAACACGTAGACAGGGAATGGAAACAGGTTTTTCTCAATGGAACATAAAAAGAAAACTCTAACTAAAAAACTTGTATTCCAAGTAAAAGCTGAAGAGGAACTAACAGGCAAACCTGAGTTTTCCAACAGGAGCGCCCCATTTGTTTGTCTACTGCACAGGTATCAGTGATTCAGTGTCAGAAGCACACAAATAAAAGAGTAACAAGGCAAAAAGAAATACATAACTTACATGTGCTCCAGCTCTCTTTGCGTATCTTCCAAAGAAATGCCCAGCAGCACACAGAGGCCTCGTCCTATTGAACTGATTTGTTCACCACCCACTGGGGAAAGGGAAAAAAAGAAAAATAAGGCTAAATGCACTGTCTCGTTTTATGACACAGGTAAGTACTGACTTCAGCTGGCAACCGTACTACCACCGAAGAAAACACCATTCTAAACCCTTCTTCCCTGTCTTAAGTTTGTTATAGAGTAAAGATTACACAGAAACCCGCTTTCAAAAGTCTTCCCAATGTCGTGACTTATTTGTGAGGGACTAGCTGAAGATGTTTACTCCAGACTTTACAAAAAAATGTATAAAGATTTTTTTACTACAATTGGATCAGCAGTGCTAACCAGAGAGGTGGCAGAACTCTCTCCAATTCTTGTAAAAATTATCCACCTGGTTGATACCAATAAGTGTACTCAATTTCTCTACTCCATCACTCCCTGCATACTTCGCATTAATTGTGAAAAGATGATTTCTACTTGATATCGTCCTCATGGATTTTTTGAAACAAGATTTTGAACAACCTGCAAATTCCACCCTCCTAGTTGGGAATGCAACCTCTTTAATGACATTTACAATAAACCACAAATCATCACAGTTCCACTGTAGTTTCCTAAGAAATGTTTTAAATTATCTTAATTTAAATTACCTTAACATGGTTGAGCTTGAGATGACTCCAGTAAGATTTAAATGAGGTCCTAAAACTGAGATAAGCACCAGCTACCCAGCTGTTAGAACTATATCCAGGCTCACGCAACTGGGGAAAAAAAAGTCCCAAACATCCTGTAAAACAGGCCCCCAGCAAAAGCTGAAAGGTTGCGTCTGTGCACCAGTGGCCAGACCTGGACTATTCCCAACGGGCAAAAGCAAACGAGGGGAGAAGACTCCTCCAAAAAACTCTTCCTTTCCATCTGATCTGAGTATGAGCCCTCCAGCTCAGAAATCTACCCTCCTGATAAGCACAGCACTACCTCCCTCACAGAGGGATATCTCAAACCTTTTCACAGGTAGAAACAACAGTTTAAATTCTTCCCGGAAATGTGGCCACGTCAGGGGGTCTGACCACTATCGTACCCGCAGTACCAACTGTGCACCAAAGCTGCGCTCCTCACTTATTCACAAGCACGCTTTTCCAGTGCTTACTGACCATCCACACACAAGCAGAGGCCGTTTATTTAACATGCAGGCTATCCTGCTGCACACCACCTTGCCCCTGGGGTCCAGAGCAGGCACACTTACTGCCTCGCATGCAAACTTCCTGGAGATTTTATGCATCTGTGTGCAGGTACTGTGTGCAGGTCTGGAGCCCTCAATATAGAAAGGACATGGACCTGATGGAGCGGGTCCAGAGGAGGGCCACCAAAATGATCAGGGGGCTGGAGCACCTCTGCTATGAGGACAGGCTGAGGGAGCTGGGGTTGTTCAGCTTGGAGAAAAGGAGGCTCCGGGGAGACCTCATAGCGGCCTTCCAGTACCTGAGGGGGGCCTACAGGAAGGCTGGGGAGGGTCTGTTTACAAAGGCCTGCAGTGACAGGACGAGGGGCAATGGCTTTAAGTTGGAGAAGGGGAGATTTAGATTGGATATTAGGAAAAAGTTCTTTACCATGAGGGTGGTGGAACACTGGAACAGGTTGCCCAGGGAGGTGGTTGAGGCCCCTTCCCTTGAGATATTCAAGGTGAAGCTCGACGAGGCCCTGGGCAACCTGGTCTAGTTGGGGGTATCCCTGCTGACTGCGGGGAGGTCGGACTAGATGACCTTTGGAGGTCCCTTCCAGCCTGGACCAATCTATGAATCTATGAATCACAGAATCTTCATGGCGGGAAGGGACCTTGGAGATCATTGAGTCCAACCACAAAAAAAAACCAACCAAAAAACAGAAAACAAACCAAAACACAAAACCCACAAACAGACGCAAACCAACAATCTCAGGCACTAGAGCATGCCCTGAAGTGCCACATCTACACGTTTCTTAAATACCTCCAGGGATGGCGACTCCACCACCTCCCTGGGCAGGCTGTTCCTAGTGCCTGACCACCCTCTCAGGAAAGTAATTCTTCCTAATATCTAATCTAAACCTCACCTGCCCCAACTTCAGACCATTTTCTCTGGTCCTGTTGTTATTCCCTTGGGAGAAGAGGCCAACACCCTCCCCTCTACACCCTCCTTTCAGGTAGTTGTAGAGGGCAATGAGGTCTCCCCTCAGCCTCCTCTTCTCCAAACTAAACATGCCCAATTCCCTCAGCCTCTCCTCATAGGACTTGTTCTCTAGACCCCTCACCCCTTCGATGACCTCGACTGTGGTTCGGATGCACCCGGCTACTCACGGAGGGCGATCCCAACCGGCCCGCTGCAAGCCACGCAAGGAGGCAACTCTCCTCACGGCCAACGCAGGGCCAGCCAAAGGGATCACGGGCAAACGGGACAGCATTCCCAAAACGCCAAAGCGACGCAAGAAGACCAAGCCCCCCACTACGCTAGGAGGGGACGGCGCTGAAGGGAAGGCGCTGAGGGTCGTTGGAGGCCGAGGCGGGGAAGGGGGGGGGCCCGGCCGGGGGAAGGGAGAGGCGGGGGCGGGCGGAGCGTGGCGGGCACGCTCCGCCCGCCCCCGCCTCTCCCTTCCCCCGGCCCCGGTGGCGGCACACTGACCTGTGACACTGGCCTGGGCCACCCGCTGCACGATGGCCTTCATGGCGGCGCAGGCCCGGCGCCCGGTGTGAGGGAAAGGCGGCGGCGCTAGGCAACGGCGGCCGCTCCCTGCCGGGCCCGCCTGCCTCACAGCGCCCCCTGGCGGCCGGGAGGTGCTGGCGCAGCCGCCCCGAGAGAGGCGCGGGGGGGGGGCAGCGGGTATGATATAGGTATATATATATATATTATACCTATGGTATAGGTATAAGCGGTGCCTTAATGGATTCCCCCTATAGGAGGCCTCTATAGAAAAGGGAGGCGTGAGTAGGGGCGGGAGAAGTGATTACAGGTGTTTTTGGTGGGGAGGGGAGGGAGTCGGTGCCTATAGGGTCTTTAGGGGGTGGGGGTGCCTATAGAAAGGAGCAAATACAGGTAAGCAGAGAGGCTTCCCCCGTATAGAAACGCCTATAGGGGCACGAGGTGGGGGGGGGGGGTGTGTGTGCCCATAGCAATTAGTGGCTAGGAGGAGCCTTCTGGAAAAGGAGGAAAGGAGGTGGTGGCTGCAGGGACCAGAGGAGACTATATAGAAATGTGGGTCTGTAGGTGCATGAGCTGGGGCTCACGTGGTATAAAAGCCCCTATAGAAGCCTGGGGGTATGGGCAGAGGCGCTGGAGACAGCTTTATATACAGCAGGGACTGTGGGGAGACCTTATAAAGACCTGTGGCAGGGGGTGCATCCTCCCAGAAAAGGCTATAGGGTCAGCGGGCAGCCCCTATAGAAGCAGCTGTTGGCAGGTGAAGCCCCTACATAAAGTAAGGTCCACTCGTGCAGGCGCCTGGGGTCAGCTTCCTCTGAAGGGAGACGGTGTCTACAGGGACTGGAGGAAGCCCCTGTCAGAAGGAAGGGCTGGCAGTAACCTTCCAGAAGCGGAAATGGCGGCTGCAGGGAGCCCATATAGCAGTGAGGGTCAGCAGCGAGAGAAGCTGGAGGAAACACCTATAGAAATCAGTGGCCAGGAGCAGCTTCCTGTGAAAGGAGGTGGCATCCATAAGGAAAAAGCCTATAGAAAGCAAGTTGTGGCCACAGCAGCAGGGGGGACGTGACCCTACAAGGGAAGGTAGCACATGTAAGGATCAGGGAAACCCCTATAGAAAGGAGGTTTCTGCTGGGAGCAGAAAACATCAGACTTCCACCTTACAGTAGAATTTCTGCACTTGTAATTCGACTCTTGTAAGCTTTTATTTGAAGGACAATTAACAACTCTTGTACCCCAAAGATTAAACTAAGTTCCTTCCCGTTTACTCATTGTTCTTAAAGGTATCCGTTTCAGAGCCCATCAGTTGAGGAGCCATTCGGGGCACGTCCTGGATCTCCCCGGTACCTCCTGCTCACCAGCTGGGAAATCAATGTCACAAAAAAGCTGCAACGGCCAGAGCGCCGGACACAGGACACCAGGCAGCACGCAGATTCATTATCATCTCACAACACGCCCAGCCAAAACCCAGTTTGTGTTCCGTAATTTGAATATATGTGCAAAAAACCAGCAGAGAGCCGAGCGGACGAGAAGGTTTGCAAGTTCTGCCAAGTTACATCAGAGATGGAGCTTTCGTTTCAGCAGCATAAGAGAAAGTTTTCCACCGACGGTCTGGTGCTGGGCGCCAGGATGACTTTCTCGGAGAAGCCAGCTCCACCACGAAGTTCCGAGCTTCCAGATCACTCAATTTTCTGAAGGAGGGCTGTCATTAGGAGGGCTGTCATTAGGATCAAAGAATGACTTGATACACCTGAGCAGTCGAGTAACAGGAGGTTGAACATCCCTGTATGTTATTACTGTTGTCACTTCAAATCCTAAGGCTGTTTCTCTAGTGAATACTTCCTTGTGGGGTGATTGGTTTGCCTGAGGATTGCTTTCCTTCCCTAAGAGTTAAGGGGGGAGAACAAAAAAAAGAAGAGCGTAACAATAAAAAGGTTTTATCCCTTCATCACGGCAAAAGAGCAGTCACATAGGCATTTGGTCTTCTTTTTGCTTTTTTTTCAAATTCTGAGAAAGAGAGAGCAAAGATCTGGTGACTGTGTAGACAGAAAAAACGATTTAAAAAGGCTAAGTTAGGTCCAGTACCAGTACTACAGGAGCAGCAGTAACAACTGGCTTCCAAGTTATCCGCATCACAGCTAGCTCCACGTTGCTACACCTTGGTGAGCAGCAGGCTGCCGAGGGAGAGGCTATTTCAGTTGGAAGGGACTACAACAGTCATCTCATCCAACTGCCTGACCAACTCAGGGCTGACCAAAAGTTACAGCGTATTATTAAGGGCATTGACCAAACGCCTCTTAAAACACGAACAGTCCTGGGGCATCGACCACCTCTCTAGGAAGCCTGTTGCAGCGTTTGACCACCCTCTCAGTAAAGCAACGCTTCCTGATGTCCAGTCTGAACCTCCCATGGCGCAGGTCTGAACCTTTCCCACAAAGCAAATAAAACCCAACAAGGTGGAAAAGGTGTAGGCCCCCGCTCTTGTCACCGGAGATAAAGCACGTGCTTTCCCCATCAACACGGGATTTATCTCCTTTCAGGATGAACCCCCTGGGGATGCCCGGTAGGCGGTGGGCGCACACCGACCCAGCACCAGCCCTGCCGGGCCCCGACAGCTCACCCGTCCCATGCGGACACCTGGCACCCGCACGGCTCCAGGAGCCCCGAGGCAGGCTGCCAGGGCGGTTCAGCGCAGGCTGCACCCGACCCTGCCTTCCTCAGCGGAGGGAACAGACGGAACCGGGGATGGGGGGATCCCAGCGTCGGCAGCGCCACTCCACCGGGCCCGGGAGGGCGCCCAAGCCCTGCCCCGAGATAGGCCACGCCCCAGGCCCGGCCACAGCCCTCCAGTAGGCCACGCCCCCGGTAGGCCACGCCCCCCCATTAGGCCCCCTCAGCCAAGCCCCGCCCTCAGCCCCGCCGCGCTGCTGCCGCCGCCGCCGCCCCGCCCCGCCGAGGTGACCCCAGGCGGCGTCCCCGAACTCGGGGCCCCTCTAGCCCGTACCGGGCACGCCGGCGCTGCTCTCGGCTCCGCCGCTGTTGGAACTGTAGTGGAGCATGGCCCCCAGCATAGTCCAGCCACCCAGCGAGTACAGCAGCGCCGCCCGCGCGTTCCACACCGTCGCCCGCATCGTCCCCACAGCAAGGCCCGCGCTCATTGGCCGGGCCCCCCCCGCCAATCAGATAGGGCGGGGCGGGGCAAGAAGGGTGGAGCGCGCATGTGCCGTGGCTGCAGGGGCGGGGGCAAGAAGAAGAAAATGGCGGCGGGCGCTGGCGGCCATTAGAGAAAGGCTGTGCTCCGCCCGAGTGCGGTGTGAGGATCGCGGCAGGAGGAGGACGAGCGAGCGGGTCGCACGGCAGCGGCCGAGACCCGAGCTCGGGCGGGAGCTCTGCGGCTGAGAGGGTGCGAGGCGATTGAGCTCAGCCCTGGGCGCCCAGCGGGACAGCGTCTCCTTGGGCTGCACGGCCGGTTTGCCTGTCGGTTTTCAAGGCTGTTAATGCTGTGCCGAAACGGGAGAAGGGAAGGGCTGGCGTCCAAAAGCCCTGCCGTGAGGCAGAGGCAACGCTTCGGCAGCCCAACGCCATTCTCAGGAGGGCGGGTTGTACGTCTTGTCCCGCTCGCTGCACCCGTCAAAGCCTTCTCCACCATCTGGTACTTGTTGTGCACGGTCTTACCTTCAGGAGCACCTCAAAATAATTTTCCATAGCATGTATGCACCCCCCAGGGTTAGGTTTTCAAAAATGAGAAGGAGGTAGGCCCAGGCCATTGCTCACACGGCAGAATTGGGGGTAGCGCTAAATAGTAATGCTCTTACCCAGTTTTATTTTTCATTAATACAGTCCCTGGTTGCTAAAAGACACCTTTTAAGAACACACAACCTTAAAAATTAAGCTAAAGGCTGTTAAAATCTGTATTGGCTAAAACATCCTTTAGCTCCAGTTACAATGTAGAGTAAACAATATAGACAAAAGGGAGTACAAATAAATTAATATCTAGGAGGGCCAAGTAAAAAACTCTCCCCAAATATTTATTTCATTTCATACTTAAAAACCTTAATCTAAAAAGAGAGAAAAGGAAATGTAAATAAATGCTCTGCTTCTGTCAACATGATCTACGTAGTAACTCTTCCGTTCTTGCTTCTCCGTTAAATCAAAGTCATGACGCACTTGAAACTGCCAGCTTTTTCAGATGGTCCATGAACACCTGGAGACTCACATCATCTGTCAAGATGGGTGCTCCCGATTCCTGCGTAAAAATAAAGAGGAGCCTAAAATAGTGGTGTTAACACTGGGGACTAACTGAAAGCAAACCAGAAGTCAGCACTCTGAACTAATTGCCTGCTGAATCAACCACCTTTTTTCCTGCAAAGGATATAGATCTCTAGTGGAAAGATGCTACTGTTTACACTAGAGGATGGTGTCAATTCTGTTGCCAATCTGAACTACTGGAAAAAAGAAAGTCTCCTCTTTCTAAAGCATTAGGAATTTTGCTGCCCCAAGCTCTACACAAACAAGGTAAAGAAAAAGGATATTCTCAGATAAATTAGATCTTTATGTATCCATACGCTAGTTACTTTTTTTCCAGAATACAAAATACACCCTGACCTAAGTTTTAGATCATATTTGTAGGGAAGGATAAATTTCTTTTATAAATAGGGAAGATAAATTTCTACATCAGGTCATCTGAAACCCCTAAGAGCATATTCTACATCAAATTAGCTGCTTCCTTCAGTAGCAGCCACTGCAGAAAACTCTCCTGCTCTGCCTGCACCCCACGTGTAGCTGGGATACAGGAAGGGAGATGGAAGGGGCAAAGCACTCCTTGTGGAGATCACTCATCTCCTGCCATCAAGCTGCTCAGGTACTGAGCTTCCTCTGGGAGCACCTCCATTTGGACAGCCATTCCTTGGATCCATTGAGAAAAAGCCCCAAGGCCAACTGGATTTTGCTGAAAATCTGGAGGGATTCAGTACAAGAACAGGAATGCGAGTTTAGTCATCAGGGTTGAAAACTGTTCTGATCTTACTGTCACCTAGTGCTCCCCACCAGCACTGTTTATCTAATCAACAACCATGGGCTTGAAAAAGCAGGTTGAATAAAAATCCAACCTGCCTAAGCTTTAGAGACAAATCTAATCAGTTCTGTCTTTTAAAATGCAACAATTATTGCAGTCTCAGCCGGACTCAGATTCCGTTATCAGATCCTTTGGTACACAGAACCAGGTACCCTGTTTCCTTGCACCGTTGAAAGCACTGTTAAGATTTTCAAACCCAGTCACACCTGTCTGCAAAAAGCTCTTTGGTAAGAAACAGAGGACGAATGGAACCTGCTCAGGGCTTGTGGCCATGTGGTCAAGCAGGATGGCAACTAGACAAATCCATAAATGTACATTTCACAGCATTCCCAAACAGCAACAGCTCTTCCGCTGCTTACCTGTCCCCAGGCGTAGAGGTTATTGTGGGTCTGAGAAGGGTTCACTTTAGACAAGAGAAACCGGGCCTATCGAGACAAAACATTAGAGAAATAGTTATGTAAAATGGCAGAGCTGTCAGCTCCCTCGAGACTCCTTAGACCGTGACTAACGATGTTCCTCTGCTTTTGCAAACAAGGTACTAATTTAACTTAAACAGGTTTCAAGCCCAGAAACAGCCCCGGCTCCACAGACAACTCGTCTCCAGGGGGCAGGGAGTGCTCTGCTACAGCAAGTGGTGCTGGCCTGGCAGGGCAGCTGCGGTTCCACAGCACACAGGCACGTCACCAGCACTGTCCCATCCGCTCTTCAGAAAAGAGGTCAGTGGAGAACCAGCGTAACACAGTCACACCAGAAATTAATACCAAATCTTTGTTTTGGAGCATTAGTTCCAGCCTCTTTGCTGCTACAAACAAGCCAGACACAGGCAACTGCAATTCCAGGAAAAGAAAAAAACAGGAACTATTTTATATTCTCCTTTGGCATCCGAGGATAAAGAACAGATGGTCAATCACTCAGCGTAACTTACTGTCCTAGCAAGCTAACTGCACTCCCTGTCTTGGGTAAATTTAGATACATAGCCAAATAATTTCTTTCCCTCCTCTTTGGGGAATAAAAAGATAATTAAGCTGGCTTTTTCATGTTGGATTTTCTTTTTTTTCCATCCTCAGATTTCAAAACCAAATCCAGCGAGTGATTGACTCATTAAAAGACAACGTTGTAGTAAGAGCTCCTGAGAAAATATGCAAGCTCTATACTTTGAAAAGCTAAGTTACCACTGTATTTAACTTACAGAACCGTCCTTTTAGTAAAGCGGAAAAAGACAGGTATTTGCTCTATTCCACAACAGAAAGGGTTCCTCAATAGACCTCCTTACCTGGCTGCCCCCGTGTTCAGTGTGGATGTAACGTGGCATCGGGAATCGAGTCTGCAAGATTTCCTGGGCGTCATCCAGTGGGGCTTGCAGCAGGTGCTTGAAGTTTTCGTATTCAGGCATGTCTTGGTAACCAGCTTTCTGCCACTGCGCGATAGTCTGTTGACGGGACAGGGAGAAATTAAAAAACAACAGAGATGTCTTCAAGCCTCCCCAGAAACACAAAGCATTTATAAATATCACTGACAATTTGAATCTGTCTTGGTGAAGCAGCCATTGCCTTACAGTATTTCCAAGGTACCTAACAGTGTGTACCTAACGATTGCTCTGTACACGCGCAGATCACACGCTTAACTCTTCCTTCGTCTAAATTTTACCCAGTTGCTGAGTGTCTTGCTCTGCAACAGTAGGTAGAAACTGCTTAAGGTAACCCCAGAAGTGAGGTGTTCAGTCCCTGGAGGTGTTCAAGGCCAGGCTGGATGGGGCTTTGAGCAACCTGGTCTGGTGGGAGGTGTCCCTGTCCATGGCAGGGGGGTTGGAACTAGAGAATCTTCAAGGTCCCTTCCAACCTGAACCATTCTATGATTCTAAGATGTATTTCATTGTTGACTCAAGCGTTCAACTCCTGTTCGCATCAATCGGGCACCTCTGCTCGCTGCTCAAAGAGAACAAATCCTATATGGAGTGAAGTCAGGAGCTAATAACGGAGCTGCCACAAGCTATCGTGCCAAACTTTGAGAATTCTAATAGCAGTCATTAAATGAAGTAGCTTAGTTCAAAAACAAAGGGAACCCCAGAATTTTTCACTAATAGGAATGTCTGACCATAAACTAAGATGGGTTTATTTAAACTACTCCAATTTGATGCCATGTTTAGGGAGAAAAAAACTGGATGGGGGCCACTCCCCAAGAAGGACTATAACGGATATGGGGGGGGGGGGGGGAGGGGGAAAGGCATCAAAGGACGGAGAAACTTCCAGAGAAAAATGTGGAAAGCCAGCTTCCTCTTCATCACTTACCCCATAACTGCTGTAGGGTGTGAGACATTTCCACGCTGCAGCTACAGCAGCATACCAGTCTCTTACCGGTCCTGACAGGACTGAAATATGGATCTACAGGGCTGCGCAGGGAAGAGGCACTGGAAAGCCACGGCTTTGCATACTGGTATAAATCTGGATGTTCAGTACCTAACGCAGCTAAAGTGATCTCAGTCATGATGGAAGGAATATAGGAGCAACTGTCAAAAATGTCCAATGTTTAAAAGCAAAACCTGGGAAAGTTTGTAACTGATTTATTTAAGAGCAGCAGTACTTAAGTGTCAAAACCCAGCAACCACAAATCTGAAAAATCAAACTGCAGCTCTCTGCCTTGCTTAGTTTCAAGTTTCTCTGTCCTTTTCCAGGCATAATAAGGGACCATCTTCGTTACCAAGCTAACATGACAGCTATTCCTCAGTGCAGAACACATCCTTAGCGACTCCAGTAGGATTTTTTTTTGATAACTGGGACAGTGAGGAAATTGTATTAAAACTGGCAGCATTTATATGGTGTCCTTATGCTAGCGTGGGCTTTGCCAGCAGCTCTTTTTATACTAACAGTGACACCGTCTGCGTGCATGGCAGGAGGGAGGGAGTACGAACAGAGAAAGAGAAGGTATTTCACCGTACCTCACCAAGGTAGATAACTATCTGGAAGAAAGTATCCATCAGTAGGATTCTGTCAGGAAGAATACTGCTGCTGTCCAAAAGCACTGGCTGGGGAAAATAAAGCAGGAAGTCAGATGCCACAAAGCCCTCAGAACCGTCCTAACCTTCGTGGCTGGCCGTGCTCAGCCCTGCCCGTATGGACACAACTCCACCAAGAGCTGCTCAGTCCATGTGAAGGCCTTGCAGAGCGCGGTCGGCCTCCTGCAGCATCACTCTAGGGAGCAGCAGGTTATCAGCTGCTGTATGAAGTGCAGGATGTGAGAGAACACTTTCTACGGCTACCCAAGTTTAGTTTGAAGTGATCTTGAACAAAACTATCTCGAGAATAATAAGGAGTAACATGTAAACTCTGGCAAATGCTGCCAAGAAGGTTTCAAAGTGTCGCTGCAGCAGCTCCTGCATTTCTTTCCTGCCAGAGACAACCCCTTTAAGGGAAGCTGCCAGTATAAGGGAATCCACGTCTGTCCATGGAATATTTGCACATAGTTAAACACTGCTCCATAAACACCTCAAAACAAGCAGCTGGTGGGAGATTATGACCTGGACAGGCTGGGGCTTGCTGACTTAGGCAGTGGAGACAGCAGCCTCTGGCAGAGAAGCAAAAGTGACGCTGACAGCCACAATATTCACCAGATGTTGAGGGGTGGGGGCTGTGGCTTGGCGGGGTGGGGGGAAGTGGGGAAGTTGGTTTTTGGAGAGTTTTTTTGGCATTTTTGTCTTTTTTAACCAAAGCTGTAAGCTTACTGAAAACACAATTCATATTTTACATTGCCCCACCTCATCCTTTAATAATTACCTTGATTAAAAGAAAAATACATAGGGGCCTTTTTGCTGAAATAGTGTTGCTCTTGACTGAATACTCGTTATTTTGGATTGAACCACCTCTTCCTGTTGAACACGGACTCACCTCAGGAGGTCCATGGAAAGAATAAGCATAAAGGATGGGCTGGATCATAATGAGAGACTGGGTCAGATCTTGCCTAGCAAAATGGTGACGGTAGTAAGAAGATTCATCTGGACTGTTATTGAAGACCTGCAGGAACGGGGAGCGCCGCAGATGGAACATGAACTGCACCAGAAAGAGGAGTAAGAAGAGCAATGTAAGGAAGTTGCCAAAACTTCTGCACCCACATCCAATCTTTCTGAACAGTTAATTCTTATTAACTCCTCAGAGTTCTTCCCTTACCAGTCATTTGCAGAACCAGCCCACCAAATTAAAAAAAGCATCTGTTTCTCCCCTCTTGAATTTGATAAACGGTACGAGATGATTTATCATCGCTCTCACTCACCCTTGCCCGCTTTTCCCACGGCTGTGGGAAGCGAAGTTCTTACCTGGGGGTACAAAGAAAATGATTCTGACAATCTGAAGGAGTTGGGATCATCTTTGTTGTATTGTCCAAATTTCTGACACTGTTGGAAGGAAAATGGATACTTTGGTTATCTATCTTTTTTGGTGGGTTTTTTTTGGGGGGGCAGGGGGTTGGGGTTTTTTTTTGGAATTAACACTTTTTATTTTGGAAGGGTGTTCTTCTGGTTCTTTTTAAAGAGCAACCAAGGCATGGAAGTGACAATAACATGTAATTAAAAAATATTTCTCTTTATGGCACTGGTTTCTGTATCTTACTAGAATGAGAACGATGATTTGATCTATTTATGTATGTTTATATATATATATTAAATCTAGATTTGAAATTATCTAAGAATTAAAGCAATAGTACTTCTAGTACTACCCAATTTTTTTTCATTAAATCAGGGATACTGAATTATACCTAAGTTGCTTTGTATGCTATGAAACACTTTGGCAGCAACTCTACTTCCTTCTAGAACAGCAGCAGCCTGGCAATTCACCAACTGCTTCACTGAAAATAAGAAGCATCAATGGTTTTACCAATTTAACTCTAAATGACTGCAATCGTTTCAGCATGCAGCATGCCCATGTGTGTTTTGGTGCTCAAATCTTTATTTGATACTGGACCTGTTTTTTTCTGTGTCTGATGTGCTGTATCTGTTAGTATCAACTTCACACGGGTGTTCGGACAAAGCCAAAACCAATTAAGGCAATTCAAGCTTGTGAAATTCAAAGAAGCAGTATGAAGTTGCAGAAGTGATTACTCCCTGAACTCGGCACCAGTGAGCCCACATCTGAATGCTGTGTCCAGTTTGGGGCTCCCCAGCACAAGACAGACATGGATAGAACGGATTGAGTTTAGCAGAGGCCACCAAGCTGGTCAGGAGCTAGAGGACCTCACGTAGAGAGGCAGGCTGAAGAAGCTGGGTTTGTTCAGCCTGGTGAAGAATGGGATCAGGGAGTCATAGCGCTGTCTCCAGCTACCTGTCAGGTGGCTGGAGAAAGGGAAATTCTGATAGGGGCAAGGGGGAGACAAGAAGAAAGAAAAAAGGGAAGAAAAAAAAAGGGGAAAAAAGGGAAGAAAAAAGGGAAGAAAGAAAAAAGAAAGGGGAAGGGAGGGAGGGGGAGGAGGAAGGAGGGAGAGGAAGGGGGAGAAGGAACGGGGGGAGGAAAGGGGAGGAAGGGGGAAAGGGAATAAGGGAAAACACAAAACAAAGAAAAAAATCACAGTGACCGTGATCAAACATTGGAATGGGTTGTCAAGAGAAGAGAAAATCTTAAAAACTCAACTGAACAAGAAGATCTAGAGCAACCTGCTGTAACTTCAAAGCTGGCCCTACTTTGAGGAAGGGGCTGGGGGGGGGGGTTGAACCAGAGACCTCTAGAGGTCCCTTGCCACCTGCATTATTCTGTGTTTCAGTATCACTTCTTTAATCTCAGGTTTAACCCTTTCAGGATAATGGATAATACTGGCTTCTGAGCTATTGTGTCCTACACCTATGTGACCGTGATCAGAGCACAAATGAAGCAGGCCAATCCGGAAAAGAACGGTGTCTTCATTCCCAGAGACCATTTTTACTAAAATCAAGAACGCACCTATCTGCAGTCTATTGGTCTTACCAGTCTGATCAACTGTCTGTCCAGCCATCGCAGAACATCAGGTCCCTCCTCAGATTCAGCCCTGTACACTCCCAGTCGTGCCATCAGCACAGCAGCTGCTTCCTGGTCAAACGCTGCTTCTATATGCTGGAGTTGACTCTGTGCATCTGCCCAGCTATAGGGTTAGTAAAGGGTTAGTGCTACGTGCGTTCACCTTCAGCAAAACCCAAACCACATTCAGCTCCTGCTGCCAACGCGTGCAACAAAACGCTAGAAAAATTCCAGAACAGCCCGCAGCTTCAGTTTCTGCCATTCTGCCAAAGAACTGGCATGAGATACTCACTTTCTGGCTATGGTAGTGACACGAATGCGTTTCTGCGTACTGGAGTGTTGATACTGAGTGACGAACTGCACTGCCCCTCTGCCTCCCTGAGGTATCGGTGTGTTGTGCTGCAAATGAAATAAGGTAAGCCTTCAAAACGGGCTCGCTTTTCCATAACTCTATACACTACAGAGAACTCCAGGGCACCATATGAGCACTCACAGAGTAAGCACAAGCTAGGGATGGACCAGAGAAGAGACACATCTGTTAGTGTTGTGTTTTCCAGCAGCCCTCAGAGCTAAGTGCTGCTGGGCCCATTAAATATTGTGCCTGACACTTCCTCAGCTTGTCCCTTAAAGGGTGGCACCAACTTATCATCTCTGTAGCAATGAGCATAAGAATGGCGGTATGAGGTCTGAGCAAAGGTTCTGCGAGTCCACCATCCTATTTCCCAACAGTAACAAGCCCACACAGCAGAGAAGACAAAGAAGCCACACATGGAATAGAATTCCTCTGGGGTGGCCTTCCTAGCTTCCAGCTGCCACATGCTCAGAAACTTCCCCAGCCCAAAGTTGCTTCTGAGCCACCAAGTTATTACAACATGGAGGAGCAACTCTCCAAGAATTTGAAGGTATTTATACGTTCATTCTCCACAGCACCTACTGGCAAAAAGACCATTTCTTCTTTGTTAAATAAATACTATTGGAAGACAATGAAAGAATGTAGGGTTTGTACAGAACAAAAATATTGGGCAATTTATGCATATGAAAACAAGCTCTGAGACTGTTTCTTTGGCACAGAACACTTGGTTGCTTTGCAACCATCCATCCGCAACACAGGGGATGTCATAGCATTTCCTGGCCCTGTTACAAACAAATAGTTTTGCGTATAAAAAAGATGACCAAAAAAATCAAGAAGCCAGGACTGACCTGATTGACCACTTCAAAGTAAATGGCCAGAGTTGTGCTGGGATCCAGACTACAGATTTTCCATTGAGATGTTCCTCCAATTCCAAGCTCCTGCACAGAATTGAAAAGAAGGCAGCATTTTTGTCTCCAGCAGCATGGAAGGGAAGGTTATGTTGTTATGTTTGATTCTGATCAGAAGTACAACCTACAGCAGGCATTCTAGGTTTCTTATCTTTTGGGTGTGAATGAAGTTGCTGAAGGACATACAATTAAAAGAAAGCCTGATGGGGTGACAATCTAGTCTAGTAAAGACTGTCTTTTCCTAGGGATGTTTCCAAATTGTTCTTCTCATTGAAAACTCTGACATTCCAGCTGAGCTGCAGGTCTAGACAGAAACTTTGCACTGTTTATTTACTTCTTTAATAAAGATTTTTCCATGTCAGAAACTTACGTTTTCAGAGACACACGGCCCTTTAGCATTCAGGGATATGCACGGTCCAATAGCTCCTGCAATTTTCAGCTCCCTAGAGGTCTAAAAGAAGGTTAAAAAAGTTGTTTGTGGTTTGTTTTTTAAATCAAGTCAGTCAAATAGCATACACACAGACTACATCAGTTGCTCAGCTTTGATCAGATGACACCTACAGGTGGCTGTCAGAGAAAGCATCTCTCAGTACTTTCCCAAATCACCTACTGCTGCAATTAGCGAATGTAAGAGAATCTACATAGCCACATTTTAATAACAAAGACAGATTTGCAGTGGCCGCAAGAAATGTTCCTTGCTGAGTGAGAAGAGGCTGAGCTCAGCTGCTTTTTTTCTTTTTAAAAAAAAAAACACACGCAAACTTAAGAAGCTTCCAAATAAAAATCTCTCTGCTCACTCCAGTGTGGTCTTTCTCTCAAAACAGGCACCACAGCTGACCTCAAACGTGTAGAATTTTCTACACCCCAGATACTTAAATCGACTTTTGAATAAACAGCACTTGTATTTCCCAGTTGATGTCATTCAATGAAATTAATCTCTCACCTTCACGTCCAAACTTGCACCAAAAGCCATCCGAAATTCCCCATTGAACCCTTTGTTAAATACCCGCTGGAAGGTCTGCTTGAAGAGAGAAGTGTTGAAGGAGTCTCCCATCACCATGTGTCCTCTGGGAAAGAAGAAACGGTACACAAGGGAACTGAAGCAACTGGGAACTAGACGTGAATCACAAAGGATACATCCCTCAACTCTCATGCATGCAAACACATGCAGAAACTGTTTTAAAGCATGCCTTTGCATAGCTAGAATTCACACATGGGAATGCAGATTCATGGACGCCTCCTCCAAAGCCAGACAAGTTAATGCTCCACCTTTGCCAGCTTGCTTTCTCAACTGTATTTCTTGCCATCTCTTTAGCTGTGTTAAAAATGCTCGTGTTCCACCAGCTAGAACCATCTCAACCCAGGAAAGAGCCTGCTTCTCCTGAGCAGGGCCGGAACCACCCACACTACAGACAGGATGGCTGCACCACTGCAGCACGAGGATGGGTGCATGGGTCTGGGCTGTGCCTCCCCCTGGTGCCTTGGTAAAGCCAGGCCTGACCATACGGAGCTTAGTAACGCAACCAAAGGGTCAAACAATCTCTCTCCTGCTGAGTATTACGTGATTATTTACAAATACCTCCTTGCATTTGCTCAAAATCATCCTTTGACTCCCTTGACACAGCAGATTTTAAATGGCCAGTAAGACATGCTGAGCCCAGTTTAGCACACAGCCTTCCTCACAGAAACTGTAAGGTTTTCAGCAATATAGAACACAGACATTTACCCCTCAGAGACGTCACTTAAAACTAGATCTGAGAATCCCCGCAGAAAGCGCAAGTGAGTTGTTAGGCAGAGAAAATCTGGTTCACACAAGGCAAGTTTCTACCCACCACGCCTGACGCTCTGCTGTTCTGACGGCACTTCAGTCATGCACAGACCACAAAGCACAGCTTCTCTATCCCATAAATTCTGGAAAGAATACTCGCTATCTCCCAAGGAGGCAGAAGGCATTCGCAAAAGACATGTTGCGCCATGCTTTAGAATACCTTTCTCAAAGCAGGACATGGAGTTTTCTACCAGCAGTGCTAATTCACATGCTGTTTTGAGACTTCAGAAATGTGGACTGGGATCAGGGGAGGTTTGCCATATATATATCCTGGCAAATTCAAACCACAGTTTAGAATGGAATGATGAAAATCTCACCCTTTTGCCCCGAGAGCAAACTTAACCGCTTTCTGAACCATTCTCCCCCTCAAAAGAAAATAAAAAGTACAGGTTCCAACTTTGTGCTCTCCTGCTCTGAACATACCCGGTGAGGTTTGCGCAACACTTCATCTCTAGCAGCCCAGTCTGATCCAGGGCGCAGGCGTAGATGTCGATGCAATGCCCGTTGGCCGCAGTGCGATTCGCCAGCGTCTCGTAGTGCTGGGGAAAACAAGCACGGTGTTTAGGATGCTGCAATGGGCAATTTTTCTATTGCTCTTCAGCTGAGGCCAAGACGTGAAACACAAGGTAAAACGAAGCAATTAGGAATGCTGTAGTAACTGATCGGCTGTTTGCTCTTACTGCTCTGAGGGAGCACACTTCTCCCTCCTAGAACGTTTGCACCCAGATGAGATTGAGTTGCATGTCACAAATACAAAGGTTTGCACGAATTGCACGGAATCTTCATCTGTGATAACTTAGTAGAAACCCAAAGGTTTCCAGGTGACAGGTAAGAGAACTGCTTCCTGTCATACTGCTTCCTCTAAGCTGACAGGCACATTTCATGCCTGATATTTTAACTATTTCAACTGTTATTTCATACACCAGAAAGACAAAAGAACCTTTCTGGAGGTGACTAATTCTTGGAAGATAAGTTTTTGCCTCCCCAGAAGGAAATAAAATAATGTTAATGAACAAATTCGCCACCCACCATCATCTAAGAAACAACACTGAAATACTTCTTTCTCTGAGAAGGTACAAGACTGTGCTAGAGAAGTAACCAGGAAGAAGTGTTTTTTATTCTTCCCTTGACTGTTCTCACAATTTAATGTATACAAAAGACTCAGACACTTCAAGGACAACCATGCAAATATCTGGACATACTGTTCCCACATCAAGAGAATGGAATATGTTTGTTCCCTGGGGGAAGGACACTGAGCAGCTGTCAACATAGTAGTTTATGTAGGTTTGTGTAAGCTCCTTCCCCACCACTTAGTGTTTTGACACAATATTCAGCTTTGGTTTTAAACACATCCAGCAGACACTAGCACATACTTTGGTGGCCTTCTTCATGAACCTTGCGTTGTCCTTCTCTATGTCGTGCCAAGAGCGGATGGGTGTTTTCAGTTCATCTCCTACCACCATGCCCGGTCCTTGTGTTGGTGGGCCACCTGTAAACAGCATTATTCTGGCTCCTGTGTTTGGAAATGTGCCCTAAAAGGAAAATACAGAATTATATCAGAGAGAGAGAGAGAAAAAAAAAGGGAGGAGAGGGTGAAGGGAGAGAGGCTGATTAAACGGCAACAGTGCTATCTTTAGAGAAGCGTCTGCATGTGTTTCTGCAACGGCATTAGGGACCTGTCTCTGCTAGAGGCTGCTTTGACAAATAGCGATGCATCTCCTGAGTCACAGCACTCTCAAGTTTAGACTCAAGCTATGTCAAGCTTCATGTCTTCATAACAGGAAGCAGGCAGTTTCTGTTCTTTTTACTTACATCTTTACTTACTTACTTTATCTGAGATGACCCTCAGATAAACACAGTGCGTAGTATCATCTCCACACGGCAACACACACAAGAATTGGAGACCTTTAATCACCTGCATATTTTACCATTAAGATGTAAACTCTCAGCGCACTCCACCAGTTGGTGCTAATTCATGTCAAACATTAGCAGAGACAAATTGCACCTCTGCATCCCAACGTAACTGGGCCAGAGACCAAGCTGGACTGGAACCTGCACATGTCTCAGCAAAGACTGCCCGGTGCTTGCTTTGACCAGCTTATCTCAAAAAAACAACAGCACTAAGAGTACCTCCAATAAGCCAACGGCAATGGAAAGAGCTACTCCAGTGGAACGTAAAGGCCTCTTTCCTTGGGTCACTGGCCATGGATCCCTTTGCAGTTCTCCGAGCAGATCTGTTAAGTTCATGTCAATCTTATGTACTGGCTGCAGAAACCTGCAAAAATTCAAATAAAAAGTTTTCCTGCTTTTAAGTCCTTTCAGTTTAGAGAAGAAAGAAAGTGCCTCTTTGTTCCTGGCACACATAAATTGCACTGAGATAGCCATCAATGAGAAGCAAAAAGTCATGTGGCATGTTCCCTTACATCCAAACTTTCCAAAATAACAGGCCTGTTCAAAATGAAAAAAATTTGATCAAAGCAAGACATCAGGAACTGACAAGAAGGCAAAGTCACATAAAGCATAGGAAAGAACTTCAATGGTGACCTAGTCCACCAAGATGCAGAAGAGCTGCGACTGAAGAAGAGCTGAGAAAGAGAAAACTGTATTCAACAGAAGCAAATACAGCTTTACTGTTCAGTGGTGACTGACTGCCTGTTAATCATTTCTTGGACTTGCTGGGTCAGGGTGTAGGAGGTGGTATGGAGGAGTGTTGTGCACAGACCAGACCCCCATCAGCCGGTCAATCCAAAAGACAGGCCCTTGCTCCAAATGACTCCTGAGCAACACACTTTCCAAAGACAGCTACTCTATATTTTTCAAGTAGAAATCTAGCCTGAATGGCAATCATGTTCTTGCAAATGCAAAACCAAGACACTATAGAAGTTTAACACACTGCCTGCAGCCCTAGAATATCCTATCCATATGCATTACTTGATGTAGGGAAATAATTGTGACAAGACAGTACCATTTAAATCTGCTTACAAAGACTCCTCTTGGGAAACCCAGGTTTAGGAACGCGACCCCAGTGGGGCATAAAACATCTGCCCTGCTCTTCTGCTGTGCTGTTGCAGCTTACCTGCTTGAAATAACAGGTTGCTCTGGAGTTTGAAGAGGTCTTCCCTGTTGAATGGGGACCGCTGGCCTTGAAAGCCCAAGCATATCCTAGAGAAAAGAAAAAAGGTGGCAGAGATGTACTATTCAAACACTAAACATCTTATTTAAGCAACATACCCTGTAGTCTGCAATACTGTAGCATTAAATACATTAATATCTGTTAAATTATTGGTCTTTGAACTCCCACTAGGAATTTATCAGTGGGTCCCTTATGCGAGATACACAAACTCTATCTTGGACAAGCTTCCAATGAATTTACAAAAGCCAAAAGACAGGACAGATATCGGGAGGGAAACAGGCTAACAGTTAAGAGCACTGAACCCTCCTTCCTCCCCCAAGAGCCCAGAGCTTGAAAGACCAGCAATGGTGTCAACAGAGCTAACAGGAACAAGCTACTGGCCTAACAGATGGCCAAACACACCTGAATTTGCTTAGCTGTCAGGTCCTTAGTGCCCCTAAACACGTAGCTCTTGGAAATCCCTTCACAGCTCAGCTCGTGAACCTGGACCATTCTCCCAAAAGTGATGAGCCCCACCAGAGCGTCAGCAGGCAGCAGACTTAGGGACATCTGGAGGGACTCCTTCAGCGCCTGCAAGTCCTCCTCTTCCAAGCATGTGTCGACAACATACAGGAAGATCAATGGCGTCTGTGGACCTCGCTAACATAGAAAGAGATGGATTTACTAAGCGCGTGCGTATGCCAGGTGACATTTTATAATGCTGGAGCCAAGGAATAAAACGAGCCCTATCTTAAGCATCTTGCAGAAATGTTATTTATTTGCATTATCTTAAGTAAATCTAATACATACCTAAGCTGTCACAAACAAGACAATTCTGGAGGCTTCACACTTGCCTATGATTCATTTACCTGCACTATATATTCAATTGTTGAAAACTGGGGCATAAGCTCTGCTGGCTGATTGACTTCAGATATGCCTGCATACGCTGGAGGGAACTGAAAAAGAGAACAAAAAATCAGGACAAGGAAGTTTCAGGACAGAAATGTAGGGCCCTACTCTGCACTACAGAGGCTGCCCTGCTCATGATGTGGTTATTCAAATCTTTATTTACTGCCACTGCGCTAACCAGATTAATTCATGCCAAGAGACACATACTGCTGTTTTCCTAAGCACAGACAACAAGTGACCAGCAGTACGGACAACTGCTCAATACAGTGTAAATAAAAGGCAGGACTAAAGCAGCGACTATGCATTAGTTGAAATTCATGTAGCCACACAACAGTTTCTGATGGCAAAAGTCTACTCAAATCTAATTCATTTCACGCTCAGTAAGAACAGCAAACAACAAGTGCAAAAACCACACTGCAAACGCGTGGTACAAAATAGCATTTTTATCTCCTTCCTGTGCCCTGCATCCTGGTAAAATCACTGGCAAAACGGAACTGAAAATAGACAAGATGTCAGGTAAAACAGGCCCATTAACAAGTGCTTGGGCCTGGGTTCAGCAAGAGAAAAAGGCCAAGAGAAGGAATCTAGAAAAGTGGAATTTATGCTTAACATCCTTTGCCAGGGGAGGCCATCACTAAAATGTTCACTGAAAAGATGGAAAAGCTGATGCTTTTTCCAACTTACCTGATTTCTCTGGAAACAGAAGTTACAAGCCCAGAGCTTGGCCCGATAGTCAACTTGGCTGCAAGGGAAAGATGAGGTATAACTATAGGAACAATTTTACATCACGGCTTCACAATTATCTGTGCTGGTTCACACCACTGAGGAAGAAACAGAATATCAGACACTCCAATTTGAATGACAAGACTTTTAGGGATTCAGACTCTTGTCCTATTGCTAGAAAGTCCATTAGCTCATCCAGCCCTGCCACATGGCGTGATGGACCACTGACAGCTCTCCTGAGCTAAGCCTTTGGCAGACAAAGACTTGGGTCTAATCATTCTTTCACTGCACCTGGGCTTATCTCAGTCACTTTATTGTTTGTACAGCTGTAGCACACAAGTACTCCAGCCACAGAGCAGCAGGATCCATTCACCCAGATCCTGCGCAAACACTGAACAAACAGGCTGCTCCCTGCCCCAAAGAGTTTACTCTCCTCAGCCCGTTACAACATCCTGTAACTGCTGGTGCAGCAAAGCCTGGCCACATTCATATTTCATGGGCTTGATCTCTTCTTACTTCCTCTTCCTGGCCTTCCTTACTTTTTCTCAGCCCAATGCTATGTTCCGACTACATATGAATCGTATAAATCACCACATTGTATAAATCGCACTACGTATAAATCATCACATGATTTTGGGACCGAGATTATTCCTCTTAACTTCTCAGCAAAACTTTGAAGAAAACCTTGATGCTCATACTGAAACTGACCTATAAGCAGTAGGATGTGCAGGAAGCAGGAAACCAAGTGAACATCACACCCCAGAGAACAGTATCAGTATAATCAGCATCTTTGTTTACTTTAAGTTTCATCATTCACCACAAAATTCTCTGGGACAGTAAGAGGACTGCCCGCTTCCATATCATGTCTGCTTTAACAGCCTCCCCAAAGGCACCCCTCTCTCCTCTGTTTTTGGCAGCTCTAGTAACGGGATGGCATTCAACATATCTCAGTGGGCACGCAGGGATTTTATCAAATCCATGACATCTAAATGAATGAGGCTGCCAAGCACCAGGCTGAGAAAAAGGGGAATAAGGAAGTAGTGAAGTTCAGGTAAAAATTAGGTACTATCCAGCCTCTCTTAACATCCCCAGCCAAGAAATTCATACCAGAGTGGGTTGAGCACCGCTTTGCAAGTTGGCCTGCTACAAAGCACCGGTTCATACTGCACAGGTGGCAGGTCAAGACGCTCCTTCAGTGGGGTCAGAAGACAGGCCAGGGGGACAACCATCCTTGTGGCCTCCAGCCTGCTGGAGGGCCACACGTTCCAGCTGAAACGCACTCCATCACGCTCCTCATTTTGCTGGATGAACTCCAGGTACGTTGCCATGGGACTGCAGAAGTTCTGAAAGGACATAAGCAACACATGTTCAGGCAGCGGACAAGAGTTCAGGCAGTTTGGACAAGAGTCCTGCAAAGAAGGTCAGCAGATCAACTATATGAGGCACCAGACATTGCAGGACAAAGCCAGTATGTTGTAATGAGTTAATCCCATTATCAAATGAACCATGTGTCTGTCCAGAGCTCTCATCAACATCCTAGATGCTAAACCCGATCAAATCCAATAAAGAAACAAGGAAATCTGACACTCAAAGCCAGAACGCAAGTCTTTTTCTTGTGATCCACATTTAACATCCCAATACCCACTCAGCCTCAGGCTGGCCTCAAGTCAACCCTGCCTGGCTCAGGTCAGTAAAGAAAAACAGGTCAGATTTGCAACAACCCTGAAGCCTTCAGCTAAAACCTTGGGGGGAGAAAAGGAGGCCAAGTCTGAGACCAAAACACTCATCACAAACGTCATCTGTTTGCCAGCCTACCCTGCTTACAGATGGCACATGACAAAATGGTCAAAAAAGGTCTTTGGTGATTTTAGATACCTTCTGTGTGTGTCCCACAGTACCATAAGGGAGAAACTGAGAGTCCAGTAGATTTCAGAAAAGACATGCTACTGAAGCAGGGATACCTCCAACACACCAGAGGAGTCGCTCTCTGTACTGCCTTACTAAACTCTTCAGAGTAAGATACAAACAAGATCTCCCAAGGCCATCCTTACCTTTACGTCTCTGAGAAAGGGAAGAACAAGCCTATTGAAAAACTGACTCATCGAACCCAGCCCACAAACACCGCACAGCACTGGCAGCAATGCAGAGCCACGAGCAGCAGCACCACAACCTGCTCTGGCCGAGGAAATTTAGAGGTTCACCCCCGGTTGCAGATGCTCCAGGATTATCTTATTCCTCATCCTCACTGCAGCCGGGAGATTCAGGAGGGCCATAGGCATGAGAAATCAGAACCATCACCTCCTCCAAAGGAGGAGAAGTTTTCATATAACATTTTCCTACAGACCTCCAAATTCATCACCGTTTTCTTTGTAAGGATGTAAATCAGGCTCACAGGTATTGCCCTTTATTTCCACCTCCACCTCTGGATGGACAAACGGAAGGGTTCAGCAACACATCCCTACCACAAATGGGTCTCTCGGGGTAGAAGTCAGAGCTGAGCTTCCCTGTAAAATATCCCGCACATCAGGACAGCGAGATAAACACCTGACATCTCAGGTATGCAGCGCAACAGCAAGTGCAAATTTACTCTGCTCCTCCAACTGCAGCCTAGCACCACTCCCCTGCCTCAGGCCGAGCCCAGATTGCCCGGCTGGGTTTGGCATGGGCTCTAGCCCTGCTTTGGGGTTAAGACAGCAGCAGGGGAGGTGTCCCCACCCCAAGGAGAGCTGTGTAGGGCTGTTTTAGGCCCAATCTGCCAGCCCCCCCACCCCCACCAGCGCAGGGCCCTCCAGCCCCAGTCCTGCAGTGACTTCCAGGACCCATCCCGGTGGTGGGGAGGTCCCAAAGCCCCTGTCCAGGAGAGGACAGACCCTTCCAAAACCTCGGCAGATGCGTGGTGGTAGTATTCCAGTTTCTGTATGGGATCTACTATAGAGCACACTGCTGACCCACCCCTCCTAGAAAAGCTATAGGCGATGCTACTGCTCCATAGCAGTGCTATAGGGAACGCCACAGATCCCCCAGCTGCTGCGCTCAGCACAGCTACTGGGGATACCATAGATCCCTGGTGAAGCCACAGGGGCCACCTCTGACCCCCTATGGCTCTGGTCCCCAGCACTGCCATAGGGTAAAGCACTGACCCCCTGCACCGCTACAGGTAGCATTGCTGACCCCCAGCACAGCCCCAGGGGACACAGCTGACCCCAGCCCTGCCCTGTGGGACACTGCCGGGCCCCAGCATCCTCAGAACAGGCCCAGGGGACATGGCTGACCCCCAACTCTGCCCTGTGGGACACTGACAGGCCCCAGCATCCCCAGCACAGCCCCGGCGGACGCTGTCGATCCCCGGCAAGGGCAAAGCTTACAGGGGACCCCGCTGAGCCCCTGAGCTGCTCTATGGGACGCTGACAATCCCCACACAACCACTGCTGTAGGGGACACCACTGGGCCTCCCCAGTACCCCCCATCGGGGACACCACTGAGCCTTCCCGGCCCTCTCTATAGGGGACGCCACAGACCCCCTCAGCCCACTGGGTACGCCACTGACCGCCCACAACCCCCCTCCCATAAGGGCCACCACTGAACCCGCCAGACCCACCTTCCCAGGGGATGCCGCAGACCTTCACCGCCCCCCCCCGCTGACCTTCACCCCTCACAGCGGAGGCCACGGACTCCTCCCCAGGCCCCCTCTCACAGGGGTCGCCACTGACTCCCACGGCCCCCGCTACAGCCGACACCACCACCCGCAGTCCCCAAGCACGGCCACGGGGGACGGGGACCCCCGGGGACCCCCCGCAGCCCCCACCTGCCTGCGCCGCGCCGCTCCCCGCCGCCGCCTCCGCCGTCTCCCGGCAGGCCCCGCGCGGCCGGCAAGGCCAGCTCAGCGGTACGGGCTGCCCGCAAGCAAGATGGCGGCAGCGGCACTCCCCGCCCTCCGCCAGCGAGGCTCCGCCGACATCTTGGCAAAGGGCACCGGAGGCGCCGTTCTGAAAGAGGGGAAGCGGCCTGACCCTACCAAACATGGCGAGGCGGCAGCGTCAGGGAGGCCATCTTGACTAAGGGTGCCAGGTGCAGCGTTGGAATGGAGACAAGCGGGGGGAGGTGGGGGGGTGCCCTTACTAAATATGGAGGGTGAGGCGTCGGTGAGGGATGCGGCTCTTCCCTCAGGGTGCTCGGCAGCTTGGGAGGGTCAGCTTTGTACGCATAGAAGCTCCTGGGAAAAGGTTATCAATAACAATTTACTAATAATACAGACTCTTAAAAAAAAAATAAAATAAACTGTGAGCCCTATGTGGCCTCATCTTTGCCTCAGTTGTCGACCCCCTTCATCCGCCTGGGGTCACCTTCCCCAGGCACCTTGGCTCTGGGAAGCGCAGCAGGCCAAGCCGTGAGGCTGCCCAGGCCTGTGATGAGGCATAGCTGGACACTGAAAAGGACCTTTTTTCTTTTTTTTTTAAGGTTTGCCCTGAGGAGACGCACCCTTCAACAGCAGATCTCCTGCCATTCCCGTACCTGGTTGCTGGTGTTCGCTTTCAAATACGCCTGACCCTGGTAAACTGGATTTTCCTCCCTCGCTGTTCCCAGAAAAGATGTGGGAGCAAGCTCGTGGCTTGCTCACCCTTGTGGCTGGCTTGAGGCCAGAGTGGTTCATCAGTCCATGAGAAAACCTGTACCCCAGCCCACTGGGAAAACCCCGGTGCCCAGACCCTCCCGTGAGGAGAGATCTGGGGGTGGCCACAACACCCAGAAATGCAACACGCTGCCTGTGGACACGTGGCAGAGGTTTCACCAAGTCTGACCTGCCTCAGAAGCTTGCCTGTGCCTTGAATCTGGGCAAATGTGCTCCCTCTTTCGTTGCTTCCCTCTCTTGTCTCTTCCCACAGTCTTTTCTGAAGCCAAGGAGGCAGAGCCAGTTCCTAGTGAGACCGATGACATGAATCCTCCACTGCAGCTTGGTGTAATGCCGTGTATTTTGGATTTGTCCCATCTTAATGTATACATGTAAATCCATTGCTGAATGCTGCAAACTTTAACACATAACTTCTAGCAGAAAAATCAGTATAGTGAAACATCAGAACATCTTAGTTGCTTCTAATAGTTTGGGTGCTTGCCTTAATTTCATGTAGTGGTCAGCCTATAAATACTCCCCGGGCTTCTGTGTGAGCACCACTCCATCTTTGCTTAAAGGAAATTATGTCCTGCAATCACGTTCACTCACCCATGCTCTTTAGGGACTCTTTGTCAGGGAGTGTAGCAATAGGCCGAGGGGTAATGGTTTTAAATTGAAAGAGGGGAGATTTAGATTAGATCTTAGGAAGAAATTCTTTGCTGTGAGGGTGGTGAGACACTGGAACAGGTCGCCCAGAGAAGCTGTGGATGCCCCATCCCTGGAGGTGTTCAAGGCCAGGCTGAGCAACCTGGTCTGGTGGGAGGTGTCCCTGCCCATGGCAGGGGGGTTGAAACTCCATGATCTTTAAGGTCCCTTCCAAGTTTAACCATTCTATGATTCTATGCACTGTCAAGTTTGGTTTGGTTTTTTTTTTTTTTCTGTTTTCTCTCTTTTAAATGCAACAGAAATCTATGGTTTGAATTGTATTTTTCTTAAAGTTATTGATTAGAAGAAAGCCTAAAGTTCGTTCTGAAGTTGCTTGGTAACACTCAGCTTAAAACAACAGGAGCAACACGATTGAAACACTGTGCAGCAGTGTGGTCCTTCACCAGGTTTGATCATCAGGCTTCTGTTTTTCTTGTGTATGCCAAAAATCACCAAGTTACGATGTTGGTGTCTGTCTCCACCTCTGATATGGCAGATGAAAAAAAGCAAGAGAGACAGTGGTATGGAGATTTAGTGATACAGGTAACGTTACCTCCTAGCAGTTAACTAGCAGAAGAAACATAAAAGCTGGCCAAACTGTGGAGCTTAGGTTGCCTGTAGAGGCTATCTTTTGTCACTAACCACAAGGTGACATCCTTTCTTTCTGCTCTATGAGCTGTGTGGGACACATCTTAACGCTTTTCTTACCTATATGAAGGTTTTGATAAAACCATGCGTAGGAAGCGTGGCCAACTTCGACATACAATAAGCAATTAGGAATATAAATATGTTTTAAACATTACTGCACGGTCTACAATGGAATGCTTGGCTATAAGGAGAAAAAAAAAGGGGGGGGGCAATCTCAGCCTGCAAGCACCTGTAAAAATCTGTGACTGCTTCCAGTTCACAGTCTCTGCTAAAAGTTTGTTTACAGTAGAAATAGCAAGAAATTAAATAAACCATTGAGGAGAGAAGGACAAGGCTTTCAACTCTGTTCTCTGTGCCCCTCAAGATAAATCAAACAGACCCTGGCAGTGGAGGAAGATCCAGTAAAACTGCCATTGGGCTATTGTAGAATTTGAATCCATCGACAGTCCTTCTTCCCTTCCCTGGAAAGGATGGAAGGAATTGGCTGACAGATACGGAGCAGAACTGCGTAAGTACACAGATAGGGGCCATTTTCAGAACACTGAATTCCACAGGAAAATTGCCATTATCCAGGGAACGTTTGAGGAAACTGCTTTAACCAGGAGCCATTCGCTCCTCCTTCCCAGGGCAGAAAAGGTATATTTTCTACTGAAGCATCTAACAGCAGAGAGTGATGTTTCAGATGCAAAACGAGATGCTGAGCTGAACATTAATAATATTGCCTTCCCCGCTGCACTCTGCGGGGGTTAAATTTGCTTGTGTAAAATCTGAACACAAGCAGAAAGATCACAAATTCAATGGGAATAAAGAAGAAGAATGCTACCTATGCTTATATAGTGTATAAAATTCAAAGTACTACTATTGTTGACATCCTCAGACCCCCAGGACTTGCTCTCCGAGCAGTACCAGTAAGAGGCAAAGCAAATCTGCTCTTCTGGAGTTGCTGGTTTATCCTTCATTTCACATCCTCCTCACATTGCCACGTCTCAAAAGCAAAGCACAGCGCCCTACTGGCACCCAGGGCTTCAGGGCCGTGCTGCACCCACCCTGCTAGCATTAGATTAATTAAAACCTGGAGCAACTCTGTTAAGTTTGCAAGAGGAGCAAAATCATGAAGCCCTGTGTTTCTAGACCAAATAACTAAAGTAAAAGCTTTCCCATTCTTCTCTTTTCCTGGAAGAATTGCAAGCTTGCTGAAAAAGTGAGAGAGGGGGAGGAAAAAAAAAACCAAACCACAGGCTACCTACATAAGCCCAAACTTGTTTTATGTTTAACAACTGAAAGAGGAGAATGCTTTGAGCACTGCTTCCCCTCCTCCCCACTCCCCCCAGGATCTCCCGAAGACGCTGCAAAATGCAATAATTAACTTCCTTAGGGAAGAAGTGAACATTGTCAACGAGAACTTAGCATCCGTGGAGTTTCTCACAGTACCTTGTTGTCCCCTCCAGGCCACAGGCTGAGCCGGGGTCAGTGCAGCTGAGGGCCTGGCTAACCATTTCTCACCCATTAAATGTGACAGAAAGCCCCAGCCACGTGAAGCGAGAGGGGCAGGTGGTCTGCGTGGTGAAGGACAGCCCCGTTTAAGGTGTCTATATACCCTGTTTCAAAGCATGAAGTGCTTGGCAGCAACAGGAGACCCAGCTGTCCCCACTCTCTGTTGTTTGTTCCCCAAAACCGCTCGGGCACATGGAGGCAAAACAGGAGACCAGGCTTTAAGGGCTTTCTCTTGGCTTTCTCTTTTCTTTCTTGAGCCCTAGGGTGGCGGTACCAGGACGAGACAGAAGATGGCACTCGAACAACACCAGGGGAACACCCATCACGCTTAACACCTCCAACAGGGGCAAGACTTATGATCAGAGTAAATAAATAAGGGGAAAAAAGAAAAAAAAAAAAAAAAACAAAAACCAAAAAGACCAACAAAACACAAACCAAAACCAGGAAAAACCCAACAGCCACTCAGCCACGGGGGAAATGTTTTCATTATCAACACTTCAAGTTTGATATTAACGTTAATGTTTTAAACTTTGGACTGTAAAGGCTGGACGCATCAAACAGCTGTCTTCTCCCTCAGTTCACAACACAGCCTGGTACTGTAGTTAATGTTTCTCTTGGAAATAAAAAGCAATCATGCACTTGATTCCATGTGAAAGTGGCATTTGGGTGTGACCACCCTCCAACTTGCATCTGTACAGTCGGTTACCACCGGTGAGGAAACTGCTTGGAACAGTCTGGTAGGTTCATAGCAGGGTCTGCACACCTCAGGGATCCAATGATGGGGCCGAGCTCCCTGACCCAAGAGGTCCCTCGTGGTCCTGCAGCACCCGAACTGTGACCTTCTTGTATGAGGCTTGCTTAAAGAAATGAGCGGATCCTGCTTCCAAGTATTCATCTGTGATCTGAGAGTTAACCTTAGCTCTCAGCTTTCTACACCTAAGTGTGGAGCTGGAGCTCATGTTGTAGCTTCCTCAAAATACTGCATTTAATACCACTTTGTTAAGAGGACAGCTTTGCTAGGTAGAAGACTGAAGGAACTCAAGGAGGGAAAAAAAGACTAGACGATTAATGTTATCTTTTAGCATTCACTCCCTTTTTAAAAAAGAATTATGGGCTAGAAGATTAGCCAGGTTCACAAAGAACCAAAGTGACAGATCATTCCTCTTAATTCATTTAGAAATAAATCAGACAGATTCTTATTTTACGGATATGAAAGTGAAATTACTTTTTTCTCCAGGCCTGTTTTTTTCCAAATCTGAGAAGTCTTACTACAGCTGCAACACTGAGAAACTTCGGAGACCAGAAAGGTCATCTAAACCAGGTAAACCCAGTACAAATAAGCCAGAATTTAGCGAACTTAATAAACCACCTCTCTTCTTCCTAATTCGCAGATGACAAGCTCTCTCCTTCTTCTTATTGCCAATGAATATGGTCATACTGCATAAAAGCAACATACCTGCATGATAAAGACGCGTTGTTTCCCTGAAAGCTATCTTCTAGCTGCAGCAGAGCACAAACAACAGTGTTATCTCTGCACCAGCAGGATTCAGGACCCCATTGTGTCAGGTCCTCTTTGAAGGCAGGAAGGACAAAAGCAACCCCAACCCCACACCTCAATGAAATCACCTTTGGCCATATAACGGATGTCTGAAGCCCAGGTCAAGGCTCCCTCCAGTGAAGTGAGCATTTGCCTCAGGCTTCAGTTTGCCGAGTGGTTAAAGGGGGCAGAAAAGGAACAAACATCTAATCATTTCACCCCCCACATCTCTTTTGTAAGAGCTCTTCTGCCCCAGTGGAGATATGCATCCCTGTCACCTCCAGTCAATGCAGAAAGAGCCAGCTGTGGCTGCTCACACTGGCCAACACAATCAAACTCTATCTGTGGACACGCCAGGTTATCAGTATAGATGTTTGCTCCACTGGGAGACAGCGTGCCTACTTGCAAAGAAGGAGACTTTCCCTCTGTATCTACAGCATCCCTGCAGGGGACGGGAACTATTTATCTTTTTTTTATTCTTTGTACAGTACTTACCACCGTTAGCCGTCTGTCCACAACCCACTCTGTAAGTAAGAAAACGGGAATCGAGAAAGATTTGAACACTTTCTTGGGATCCAGACTGCTTTTAGAACGTGCAGACTCCAGGACAGTATTGAAATACTTGATGTAAAGTCTCCTACCCTTATTAGGTAAACTGTCTTCCAAAAATCTCTCCTTATGTTAGCCCACCATTTACTACTCAGATTACCTGGCCTGCTGATAACTCAGTTGTAGAGATGCTTGACCATTGCCCTCCCAACAGTCTCCACGAGGGCTTATTTTCAGAGACGCAATTTTGAAAATAGCTAGATGTGAGCCCTGCCTGCTCATACTTCATCTCAGCCCTCTGTCACTCTGGAAGGTGGAAGAGGCTGTACCATATGCACACAATATTCTCATTTATGAAAAAGGAGCTGACTTTTTTTTTCCCCCCTCTAGACGTTGCTTGATTATAGGTTAGGGAAGAGGTGCAGTAACTAATTAGCATAACATAGTTGGTACAAAAATCTGTTTACCTCCCAAGTGAGATTTGAACCTACATTTTCCAAAGGCAACATCACCTCTCTAATACTGCCAGATGGACAGCAAGAGCCAGAGGAAACTAGACACATCCCTTAAGAGGTCCATGGCCTGGCATACCCTGGGCATAAGGCTTACAACACCACCACCATCTGTGTTAATGCCAATTCATCAGTCCAGAGTTGCACAGAGAAGGAGCCAGAGAGGTCACACTTCAGAGAAACATAAGTTGGCTCCACATCACAGGAAGAGAAAAATGCCCTTTTTGATGATATGCTGGTATCATGCCTTCCTCAGATCACAAACCAAGGCCAAAGGCCATATTCATTCAACAAACAACTGTCTGTCATTTGAATCTTTATCGTAACACCCTCAGGGTTGAAAAATCTATAAAAATCCTCCCTGTACCATCAGGTCAGAGGAACTCTTTTTTTCTTCTGGAAAACTCATCTTCCCAGAATATTTCTACTCAAAATTTCAGCTGACATATCCATGCACGTGATGCAGCTGCTGGAACACAGCAACACAGATTTGATCATAACTCTGTAGCTGTAAGATGAAGGAATAAATACAACAGATGCATCACCAGGCAACGGCAGCAATAAAGGAAATGAAGCACAGATGTATATGAGAAAAATCTGGGTTTTAATGATAAATTAGCAGGTAAGAAAGATAATAAAGAATCAGTGAGTTCTGTGACATATTTAGGATCTTTTCCACATCAGAGTCTTAGTCTTCAATTAGATGGTAGCTATCCTGGGAGAAAAGTGTCAGCTTTAGGACTTAAGCATCAACCATTAGCATTAGTCTGAAAGCAAAGTTTGGGTTCCCATTTTTGGCAACACTCATTAGCAAGTTTTTCTCATCAGCTAATGGCTTTTTCTGTGATTCAGAATAAGCATCTGTGGAGTACTTGACACAATCCTTGGAAGTGATGCATCACCACCCAGCTGTTCTACGGCACTTTTCAAGTACCACAAACAATTTTTGGTACAAGAATGGATCTACGTTTCCACTTCAGCCTTGATCTTCCGTGCTGATTCCATTTCCAGTCCACTTACGGGACTGCTCATAAAACTGGTCTGTTACTGCTTTATGTTTCATTAAAAACAAGTCACTCACAAATTTAGAAGTCCACTTTTAAAAAGCAAGCTGCTTTGTCGCCTTGGCTGTGAAGGACGAATCCAGTCCACAGTTTTCTTTCACATTAAAACTCCAGCCACTCCGTCATATAAATACAGTTTGATGGAGAAATCTCACCGCCTTCATGGCAATCATCAAAAACCTGCAAAAGCAAGCCCTGTGTCAGTAATTGTACACCGCAAGCACAATCTAACTGGAAGTAATACACTCGCGTGTTTTCTGCTCCTTCCCCAGTAGAAAAGCAGTAGTCTAATAGAGGGGAAAATCTGGGAAGTCCAATGCCGGCTCTGAGAAAGAGTAACGTGAGGGCAACAAAGCAAAGCAGACCCCAAGTTTCACCCACATATTATCAGTTTACAATCCAAGAGACCAAAAGCTAGACAGAAATAATTTAGCTTTTTAAAAAACAAACAGGCATACTTGGGATAAGAAAATATGACAGTATGATTTGGAACGGGCTACACTTGGCAGCACCTTTTCACATACAGTACAGTAAAGAGACAACAGATAAGTGGGAAACATCCTGGTCTAAACTAAAGAACCCGCCTCTTAAACCAAAGCTAAGGCATCCTGGGTAACACTCGTAACCACAGTTGGCTTAGAAAGCCATGAGGATCACTCACGGGCATAACCTTACCATGTGCTGGCTGGCCATTTGCAGGATTGTATTCCAAATTTCCATGCACCCACATATTCACACACAGAATTAGTTACTTACAGGACAGAGGCCGCAGGGCGTCCTGACTAATCCAGTGGGTTGTATGAGAGGACTAACGGCTCTGTACAATTTCATCTGTCCATCCACACTGCCTACCGTCCCTTCCTTTGCAGCAATAATAGTCATCTCCACTTTTCCATCATATATTAGCGTATTTAAAATGGTTTCGATGTCTTCCATTGACAACTCTACCTAAGAAATAATTTGTAAAATAAATATTAGTAAAGACACATGCCAGTAAGTCCTGCAAGGAGGAAATGAGCAAACACCATGGGTAACATATCCTTAGAATTCTAACCTAGCCCAGATAAAGGAACCGCTGTTGCTGGGCATTTTATAGAGCTGTGCAGATATAAACAGAAAAGCAAATCCAAGTACCTCCTACCTCCCAGGCACTTTTGGATTACACTAGCCTTCACTTACCAAAAAGAACTTCCCTACGCAACTCAAGTTTTTTTTTAAAACTGCTTAAAGTGCACAGGCAAACTTAAGAGCAATTATAAAATATAAACTGGTTGAGATTGTTAGAGAAAAATTTACTCCGGTTCCCATCGACAAGTATGTGGATGCAAATTCTTTTATATGTCTTTGAAAAACGCCCCACGCAAACTACCCTGGAATCCCACGCAGCCCAAATGACCCTCCTCAAAAAGCAATAAAGCAGCAAAGCCAACTTCCAGTGCAGTAACTGGGTAGGGTACTAAAGCACTCATTGGACCGTCATCAGGACCCAACTCGTGCAGCCAGTCATGCACTGAAAATTCTCAGAGCAGTAAGATGAATCTATCCTGACCTTACTGATACCCAGTTCACAGATGTATTTCCACACCTCATGGGATGAAGCAAATGAGCTGTTTCTCTGTATCATGGGGTTCTGTTTGCTCTCTCGAGCTGCTTCTGCCTGAGAAAAAGGCAAAGATGAGTTACAATCAGTACTCACTGCCAGGAGCCTCCTGTGTGGTTCAGTTTCAGGCAGACTAAAGTACAGAAGTTGAGTTCCAAACCATTTCAGCGACATGTTTTTTTATTTAGCATTTAAAGCTATGTCCTTAGACTGATGTGCGTGAGACAATGCAGTGCACAACCAAACATAATTTTACACTAAATATGACACAAAGTTTACACAGTGATTTAGATTAATGTGAAGGAATATCAGCATCTGGCAGGTTTTTTTTGACACAAAAGAAGTTTCTGCTGTACCTAGTGCCAGTTAAAATATACTTCAATGGACTAGAGAAATGTTGCAATCTGTGTAGGACTTATTTAATGTAAAACAGGCTTCTCCTGCAGTTATACTAGAGAAAACTGTCTTCTAGGCAGAGCTAACTGACTAGTGCCTTTCACCCCCTCAGACGTTAGGAACTCTGCAGGGAAAACAGTGACGTTTCCTAGGTTTTTTGGTCGTGTGTTTTTTGCTGCCTAGCTTGTCGTTGGACTTTGGAGACTGAAGGCTTCACTCCCCGTACAGAGTGGGAAAATATGCATTATTAAAGTGCGGCACCATCACACTTGCTGTGACAAACACAATCCAGTACAGATTTGCTAATCCGGTTATAACAATGGCCAATGCTTACAGAAAGCACTACGGAAAACTTAAGCCTTGTCTGTCACTGATTTTACAAAGAAAAGAATTGCTTGCACAAAACAAACGGGAAGTGACTTTAGTAGTGGCACTCACCTTACTCTGTAGAAATTTAAAACACTGTTGATTTAACACTTCCACAAATTCAGACTCAAAGTCTTGGTCACTGTACCAGGCCCCACCAGTCACTGAGCGGTCGGGCTGCAGGTTATACAGCATATACACCTTCTTCTTGGACGCCTGTTAGAGAAAAGCGAACAGCTCTTAACAGCTGAAAGACTCCCATAAGAAAGGAAGATTTAGGAAGATACCTGCAAAAGAGATATTTCATTACTCCTAAAACCTGGGGCACAGCAATCCAGCTATCCTTAAGATGTTTGACTCTCAGATAACATGGACATAAAGAGAAGACCAATACATTCAGATTCCTAATCAGTTTATATTATAGTGTTAGAAGAGAGAAGTTTACTAACGATGTGCATACAACACAAACCTCACTGAAGATGATCTTAGAGTTTAATTTTAGCCTATTGACTCTAAACCTCCTCCTCAGTCGAAGGAGGACAGGAAAGTGTCTTTAAAAGACAGCAAAGACAATCTTAATGGAGAAGCTTTCAACTGTTTCCACAGGATACGACCCGTGCACTGATGAGGGGAGGACCCTTCCATCATTAAACCCTGCAGCTAAAGTTAGCCTTTGCGAGCCCACTCCTTACTGCCACACCGAGACAGGGTGAACGGGAATGCTGCTCCAGTCCAGATATTAGTAGGCAGTTCGGGGGCAACGGTCATCCAAAGGACTACTCGGCAACCGCTGAAGCCATTTTAGCAGCGTTATGTCGCCAGTATGACTAGATGAAGCCAGCATCTCTCAAAAGAACATGAAAAAGCTACCGCTTCTCTATGTCCAACTTCTTTATCTCCACTTTATTTTTATTTAGGAAATCACCCTCACATCTTGCTCCCCCCCCAAAACGCACACACACAAGATAAGGTATTGCCTCCATGGTGCAGATGAGACTGGCGCATGGAAGAGGCATACAACATAAAGCTTCCAAGAATTCAAAACAAGTGGTCTTCCTGGTGTACCAGTCCCCGCAACAAGACAGAATCTCTGCTGGAAACCAGAAGAACATCTAAAGAACATGTTAATATCAATGATTTGTAATTAGGCAGGTAAGGGAGAGCAGGGTGCTGCATGAGCTGTATAACAGTGTGAGAAAAAGCCTGGAAAAGGATAAGCCGCACTCTAGTACATGGACTGTTTGCACATAAGGTAAGAAAGTACTTGAGTAACTGGAACAAAGTAGAAGAACCAAGACTGAAACTGAACCAAACGTCTTAGAAATTGTTTGAAGTAACTAATACAAATCCAGTATGAACCAGATAACTGAAGGGAGACTCAGGATCTCCAGGTAAGAGGAACCTTGGAAGTAATCATATCACTAGTCCCATATAAAAAGGTGATATTGCTTCAGTATCAGAAATACCAAATTGTGGTACAGCAACACTGGGATCAATGGAGAAAAAGTAATTATGGGCAGGCTGCTTATTTGGGTGGAGACTGAGTGGAGAAAGGAGAAAAGGGTGGTAGAAGGGAGAGTTAAGAAACAAGAAAGGGGAATAAAGGTATAAAAATCAGCCAGGGAACAACAGAAGGCAGGGTCTGTACACACCAGGAGCCTGGATGCCTATGGAGAGCAGAGAAGCTGACCCGTGGACCCAAACCCATTGGGATGCTGGAGGGAAACCCACCAGACTCTTCCCTAACTTTACATCCTAAAGACTGGGCATGGAAGGGCAAAGGGTGACACAACCGCAGATGAGCAGTAAGCAGCGTGAGAGGTTTGTGAGGGGTAACAGAACTGCAACAACCGTTGCGCGCAATAAAGAATTAGGAGAATTAGAACTGCAATTTGATAGTAACGGTATGCAATTAGTAGTGGTGGGAAGAGTCATAAAACTGCATATTAATAGCGATACATTTTAATTAGATTGTTAATCGGTTTGTTAGTAGTTTGTTGACTATTTAATAAACATTCTAGTCTCTCGTATCTGTTGCACCTCAAACCTGCATGCTAAAGGCAGAGTCAAATGCTGGTGCATAGTCAGTGAGAAAGCTGGAGGCAGAATGAGGTTTCTCTGCTCCCAGTCCCCTGTTCAAACATACACAGCATGCAGCAAATGCTTGAAATGGTTAAAAAAAGAAGTCACAAAATACTCACTGCCACAGATTTAACTGCTTTAATTAGTTTCTTGCTTTCCAAGTTTTTCAGGATCTTGTTGATCTCTGTTAAAGGCAAATTACTTTTGTATCTAATGTCCCTGCTCCAAATACCTGTTTAAAAACAGAGAAGTAAATCGAAATGAATAGAGGAAACCATTTGTTTCTGGACGTACTCGCAAACCAAAAATCACATCACAACATTGCTTGACTGGCTTGCCGACCATAGGATGTATCCTCAATCCTAGCACTCCCAGCAAAAGGGAGGGAAGGGACAGGAAGGGGTGGAAAAAACCCCCCCACAAGTGACAAAAACAAGAAATGCATATCACAGCCACCACACTGTCCTTCTGCCCTTTACCCCTCCTCCCAGAGCTCTTACAAGCGGACTCCATTTCACCGCAAACATGAATGCATGCCAGAAATGTCCTTGCATTTTTAGGTAAGTAGTGTTTCCTTCAACAAAATATATGACAGTCAGTTCCACCTGCCACCCCTCAACCACAGTGTGCGGTGACTGCTGAGAAAGTCTAGCTGCTAGCAGTGATTTCTGCTGGCAGTACACCTGTTTAATCTGATACAGATACCACGTTTTCTTTTAAGTAGTGAGTATTTTGTGGATTCCAAGGTTTGACAGTCCCATAGATGACTCTTAATTCATACTCCAACTATTCTGAAAGACAGACACACACACCCCCCTCCCAAAAAGTCAACCAGGACAGGTTGCTACTTTAATAGAGAAATATGTCATCTTTTTTTCTGTTTTAAAGTGGGCACAGGGAACATTAGCTACAGACCAGGTATGAGGACTCCAGATTTTATATCTGTATTCTCTGGACAAGCATTTAAAAGCTTAGACAGGAACAGTTCCACAAACTGAGTTAGTACCATTCAAAGTTTTATTTATTTAAACTACCTTTGTTGCCTGCATCTTCTATGATTTGGTAAACCAGTTTCTCTTGATTGTCAGAGCCTTTCATTTTACTGTAAAATAAGACAGACATCAGGATTTTTGAAAGGTCCAAAATTTGAAAGAAGTGGGATTTGTTTTAAACTGAAAACAAGTACTCTGAAAAAAAAAAAAAACCAATGCACAAAGAAAAAAAAACCCTACACAACAAGCCAGCCATTGGCAAATATAATACATGAGACTAAGCCTCTCGATCAAGCTAAGCGTGCCAGGGAGAAGCCACAGTAAAGAGAAAAGAGCACAGTATGAAAGAAAAAGTGACTACACAAGAGTCACTCCACTTGTCAGAACAATGGGGAACTCAGAGTCATGTATTAACCCAACTGTGGAAGGTCAAACACAGCACAGAGCATAATTTCAGATAATCCGTCTCTAGAGAGAATGTCTTAAAAGGGGTAGTAGCGTGCTCCCAACTCTAAAACATGCCTTTTCACCAGTCTGAGAAAGCCTGAACTCGGCAATCTTTTTCTAAAGCATTTGAAAGAGAAGATTGCACGCCCGCACTGAGGGTAATTTTGAAGGATATTTCCTTTCAGAAGTATGTCTAGGCATCTTTAACTCAGATTCGCACAGACGTCACAAGACACGATCTGAAGGTACATTTTAATAAATCAAAGAGCACGAGTTCAAGCGGCCTCCTGGAACAGCTGTTAATATGAGCTGATCCTGTAGCACGAGCAGCGAGGAAGACCATAGGACCATAGCCTGCAGATGGTATGGTCGGGCTTCAGCTGGATTTCACCTGAGCACATATACTACTTTGTGCAGATCACTTTGCTGTCATCACTTACTAGCAGGAACTCTGCCACCAAGTCAGAGCTCCAGTCCCACGGCACCCTCTGTTCAGTAGAAACCGCTACACCTAACACAGGTTTCAGGATCAGCTATGGGGATTTAAGTGTAGCCTCCGGCAACATGCAGTTATGTTCTGTAAAATCCATGTTACAGAATGTCTTCTCAGCAATGCCACATGTTTATCCAGCAAACGCAAAGCTTACCTGGCATTTTGAGACTCTTTGATTCTATACAGGAGGCCTGCATTGCTCCTGAGGAGGTCCAGTTGCCCCTAGGAGAGATGGGCACAATGCATTTACTTTCCTTCAAATAGCTTGTTTCAGAACGTGGCAAAAATCTTCTAATATTCCAAATTAAAAACCTTATTTCATGCCAACTGAATAAAGCAAAGGGAAAATAATATTTCTACCCACTGGAAACAATAATACACTTGAGGATATTTTTTCCCTACAAGTACAGTAATACCCTCAAGGATATATTTTTCCCCCACAAGTTATTTCTAATAGCTGATGAGAAATGAATACAAATACAGTTCCCAAGCCTTCCCACATCTATGTACGTCCTATTATTTCTCCTAATTTTCACCATTGGGCAAGCGATATCAAGTTCTTGCACACTTTGCTCTTGCTTTCCACCAAAACGCTCATTTGCATGGCTACCCAGAAATCACCTTGGAGCACTACTGCACAAATTTTGAATAATTCTGAGTTCCAATAGCAAAGTTCTACTGTTTTACTAAGTAGAGATCACTGGAAAACCTGCCCGCCAGGATTGACAGTGCCTCTGAGAGGCAAATTACCAGCATCTCTTACACACAAAAGATTTGTCCTGCCCTTGATGCTTGTGCCTAGGCCAGGCAAATTCTTATTTCCTATTTTGAAGGGGCAAGCAATTAGACAAGTCCGAGAGCATAACTGTGTATAACTGCATTAACTAACACTCGCTCTGTCATCACCAGCTAATCCTTTCCCCATAGTTACAGCCTTGTTTCTTACAGATTTGCATTATGTGGTTGATTAAAGCTCACACCTCAAGACCACAGAATCACAGAATGATATGGGGTTGGAAGGGACCTCTGGAGATCATCTAGTCCAAACCCCCTGCCAAAGCAGGTCCCACACGTGTCCAGGTGGGTTTTGAATGTCTCCAGAGAAGGAGACTCCACCACCTCCCTGGGCAGCCTGTTCCAGGGCTCTGCCACCCTCAAAGTAAAGAAGTTCCTCTTCATGTTTAGATGGAACTTCTTATGTTCAAGTTTGTGCTCATTTCCTCTTGTCCTGTCCTTGGGCACCACTGAAAAAAGACCGGCCCCGTCCTCTTGACACCCTCCCTTTAAGTATTTATAAGCACTGATCAGATCCCCTCTCAGCCTTCTCTTCTCCAGACTAAAAAGATGCAAGTCTCTCAGCCTTTCCTCGTAAGAGAGATGTTCCAGGCCCCTAATCATCTTTGTAGCCCTCTGCTGTACCTTCTCCAGCAGTTGCCTGTCTTTCCTGAACTGGGGAGCCCAGAACTGGACACAGTGCTCCAGATGGGGCCTCACCAGGGCAGAGCAGAAGGGCAGGATGACCTCCCTTGACCTGCTGGCCATACTCTTCCTGATGCACCCCAGGATGCCATTGGCCTTCTTGGCCACAAGGGCACATTGTTGGCTCATGGTCACCCTATTGTCCACCAGGACTCCCAGGTCTTTCTCCTCAGAGTTGCTTCCCTTCAATGCTTTTCTACAGATGAAGTACCTGCAGCTTATCTCAAGTGAAGTACCTGGTGCTTATTAAGGCTGAGCTCTCACTGCAGTTTTTCCCCATGCTTGGGGTACTTACTAGATCTCCCCACACACACACCCTCACTTGAGCTGATACTCAAGTCTATGCCACGCTGAACCAACAAGACTAAACAGCTACTACCTGTTCCTGCACACGTGGCAGTAGTAGTTGACAGTGATCCTCGCTCCTGTCTCAGGCTGACTCCTGATACAGTAACGGGAAATGCCCAGCAAAATGCAGGAAATTTATGTAATATGCAAAAAAAATCCCTCGAGATGTTTCACCTGCATATTATCAAAGCAATCCACAACTTGAGGATTTTTAAGGGGTTCAGAGAAGATCTTCACATATTAGAGCATGGGGTAACATGCATTCTTTTATTTCTAGCTAATTCATTCCCTACCAAGCTCAGTGGCACGGTCAACATGCTGGAGGGAAGGGATGCCATCCAGAGGGACCTGGACAGGCTTGAGAGGTGGGCTGGTGCAAACCACGTGAAGTTCAACCAGGCCAAGTGCAGGGTCCTGCACCTGGGACGTGGCACAATCCCAGGCACAAATACAGGTTGGGCGGAGAATGGCTGGAGAGCAGCCCTGAGGAGAAGGACTTGGGGGTGTTCGTGGATGAGAAGCTCAACATGAGCCGGCAGTGCGCACTGGCAGCCCAGAAAGCCAACCGCATCCTGGGCTGCATCAAGAGAAGTGTGGCCAGCAGGTCAAGGGAGGTGATTCTGCCCCTCTACTCTGCCCTCGTGAGACCCCACCTGGAATACTGTGCCCAGCTTTGGAGTCCTCAACACAGGAAGGACAAGGACCTGTTGGAATGGGTCCAACAGAGGGCCACGAAGATGATCAGAGGGATGGAGCACCTCCCCTATGAAGACGGGCTGAGAGAGCTGGGGTTGTTCAGCCTGGAGAAGGCTCCGGGGAGACCTCATAGCAGCCTTCCAATATCTGAAGGGAGCCTACAGGAGAGCCGGAGAGGGACTCTTTGTCAGGAAGTGTAGTGACAGGACAAGGGGTAATGGTTTTAAATTGGAAGAGGGGAGATTTAGATGAGATATTAGGAGGAAATTCTTTCCTGTGAGGGTGGTGAAGCACTGGAACAGGTTGCCCAGGGAAGCTGTGGATGCCCCATCCCTGGAGGTGTTCAAGGCCAGGCTGGATGGGGCTTTGAGCAACCTGCTCTAGTGGGAGGTGTCCCTGCCCAGGACAGGGGGGTTGGAACTCGATGATCTTTAAGGTCCCTTCCAACTCTAACCATTCTATGATTCTATGATTAGCAAGCGGGTCTTGCAGTTGTCACCTGTGGCCACCTTACCACCTGCTGAACCACTGCAACTACACTGCACCCAACTGTTATTTTAGATCATTGTACCACGTTCTGCTTTACAAAGTAACACACAGGGCAAAGAAGACCAAGGAACTTTAGACACGTCAAAAAACAAATGTGGCTCTGCTCAGTGGTAGCTTCCTCACCTCGAAATCCACATGGATATACGCATTCACGTTAACTTCGTATTACAGAATGGAAAGAGTAAGTTTTGAGGGATGTTATGGCAACCGTAAGTAAGTTATGGTAACTGTATGTTATGGCAAGCGCTGGGATTAATTTGCTAGCCCAGCCCAACAGGCCACAACCACGCAGCCTGTGTGTAGGAAGAGTGCTCCACGTTGGCTGAAATAACACGAGGAAGGTGAAATCACCCTACCATCGAGAGCAGCCTGTTGATCGCCATGGCTCGCTGCTGGGCTTCCATGTGAGGCATGTCATTTTGAATCACCTGGTCTGTGATACCGTGAGGGAACTGATGACACAGCTCAATAATCCTGGGGGAGGAGAAAAGCAAGTTTAAAATCACAGAATCACTAAATGATTTGGGATTGGAAATGACCTCTGGAGATCATCTAGTCCAACCTTCCTGCCAGAGCAGGCTGCACAGGAACGCGTCCAGGTGGGTTTTGAATGTCTCCAGAGAAGGAGACTCCACCACCTTTCCGGGAAGCCTGTTCCAGGGCTCTGCCACCCTCAAAGGAAAGAAGTTCCTCCTCAAATCATGTTCTATTGCATCCAAAACCAAATCCAAACAGTATTAGAGTCAGAATAGAAGAGCAGGAAAAGAACAACTCAGTGGAAAAAGTACCTATGAACTGCTTCTTGGTCATATCTATTGAGAGAACTTAGCGTCTACTCCTTGTGCTGACAAATATGCTTTTGCAGCTGCTGGACAAACTACCTTTGCTCTTTGTGACAACAGTGAGCATGGTGCTCCGTTTTACTTATATCTTGCTGTGGTTATTAACAGCATGAATTCAGAGCTCCCTGTATAGTTTCATTATATAAAAGGTTCTGACGGGAAGGAATTGCTAGCTAGTCAGAGAATACAAATACTGATGAAATACCTTTCAGGGAAAAAAATGATTTAATGCAGAAAAGCCACAATTCCCCGTTCCAAGAACGGAAAGACTTCGGGGGGGCCGAGGGTAACCCGACCCCATTCCTCACTGCTACCTAAGCCCGCACAAAACACGCAGTGCCCCCAGCAACAGCAAAAACTCCTGCGGGACCCATTTCCTCACCACCACCCGGGCCTCCACCAACACGCCCCGGGCCTTGCCGACCCCCCGCCGTCCCCCGACCCCAGGACACTTCCCACACCCCCCAGCCCACCCTGCCTCTTCGCGGCCCTCTTCCCCCCGCCGCCAGGCCCCTCACCGCCCGGTAGCCCCTCTCCCAACATACACGCTGCCTCCCCGGCACCACCCGCCGCAGCTGCGGACCTGTTCTCTATCTCCATGGGGTCGGGGACCTCCGGCTTCACCTTCACCTCCGCCATGGCGCAGCGGGCCCAAACCGGCAACCGCACCAACAACCCACCCCGCCGCATCCGGCGGCGCGGCGATATGACGTCAGAGCGGCGCGACGCAGGCTGACGGTGTCGGTTGCTAAGCAGCGGAACGCGGACCAATGGGGGGCCGCGCTGGCGGGGCCGGGGCAGGGGGGGCGGGGCCACGGCCGGGCGCGCGGCGTCTGTGGTAACGGGAGGGTTGGGGGGGGGAGCGGGGATCCGGCGGGAACCCAGCGGGGTGGGCAAGGGGCTCCGTAGCAGGGATCGAGTGCGGTGGGCAGGGATCGAGTGCGGTGGGCAGGGCTCTATAGCAGGGACCGAGTGGGGTGGGCAGGGATCGAGTGGGGTTGGCAGGGCTGTGGGGTGGGATCGTGTGGGGAGGGCAAGGCCGCAGCTGGGATCAAGTGGGGTGAGCAGGGATGCAGCTGGGATCGAGCAGGGTGGGCAGGGGCTTGGTAGCAAGGATTGAGTGGGGTGGGCAGGGCTGTGGGACAGGACAGAGCGGGGTGGGCAGGATCCTGCAGTGGGACCGAGCGGGGTGGCAAGGGCTGTCCATCAGGGATGGAGTAAGGTGGGGTGGGCTGTGCTGTGAGGTGAGGTGAGGGGAAGTAGGGCCTGACCTGGCAGGGCCTGTGCAGGAAGGGACAGAGCCCACCCTGGGGCAGGGGCCAGGCAGGACCAGTTGTGTCCCACCGCTGATGGGATCCCAGAAAGCTGAAACAGGGCACTGTGCTTTTGGTCCAGGTGTGCCAAGACCAGGCAGGTCCTTGAGGAAAAATACTCTTTGCTGCTTCGCGTCAGGTAAAGGTCTGATCCACCTGTCGTTGCATCTCTGCTGCCTGCAGCCCAAGAGAGTTTGGCTGAGAACTACCCACACTTTGTAACTTGTTTTGGGCAACCCAACCAAGGAGATGGGCAGCTGCAGGCAGCGCTGTGACATAGCTCATCATAGCCCCAGTGAGAGCCTGAACTAACAAACACCTCCTGTGCTGTATCATTACTGTCTGTGTTGATGAGCGGCATAAGAGACGTTTCTGGAGGACTGAAGGGTTGGTTACAAAACCAAGTCCTTCTAGTGTAGACATGTTTCCTGGCCCCGAGTATCAATTCCCAGGATCTGAAGTACATATTTTTGTATTGTAAAATGTTATCGTATCCAAATGCAATTTTTCACTCTTGAATTGTGATAATGACTATGTAAATTATGATAAATCATGTTTGGCACCTGTTTTATAGGTATATTCGTAATGCATGCGATAGCTGAGATAAGCTTTAGGAATAGCTGTCGTGCTTTAGTCCTTTTTGGAACATCTTGTATCTATTCAGATGGCCACGATGAAAAAGGGGCTGGTTCTTCCTGCAGGGAAAATGACATTGCATCTGCCATGATTAGGGTCGAGATACTTCACTGTCACTCGCTCTTACCACGTATCACTGATGTACGATGCTAAAGCGGTTTCACTTGAATACATGGAAATCGGACTTAAGCAAGGAAGGCCAAAGTGAAACGAAAGCAACAGTGCTCGTCTCAAGCTCTGTTCACAGTTTGGAAACAAGAGAGTAAGTCGGAAGTGCGATGGTCTTTAGGATCTCGATCCTTTTCAATGTGAAAATCATGCAGACATTAGTGAGAACTAACAGTTTAAAGAATCCAGTGGTCTCTCTTTTAAGAGAAACAAACGAAGACAAAGAATTGCAATGAAAGACTGTATTTCTCAATGCATTCTTCTGTTTAGAAAAATTATTGTCGGCCTTTTTGTTTTTCTTTTTTAAAGATCACTGCTGTGAAAAATGACAGCTGGCTCTGTCTCAGTTCCTCAGGTCATACCACTGCGAATCCCTCTTCCAGGGAAGGCTAAACATGAAATAGACACAAACACTCTCATAGAAATAAAATCAGGTATGAATAAGAGCTTTGACTGTGTAAAACCTTTCATGTGTTCATTTGAAACTTCCAGCCTCTATACTTTTGTTTGCGTTTAATTATGATTTTTATGAGTGCCTGCTTCCTTAAGGAATTTATAAAATTAACCAACGTGTTTTGATACACCAAATATACTTGCATTTAATTTTCTCCATTCAAGCAATATTATTGACATGAGTTATTTCACATATGCTAGCAGTCTTAGTCACTTCCAAGGTCAAGCTCTTAGGCTGTTGCATTTCACTTTCACTGCAAAACCAGTGCTTAAAAGTATTATGTGCCAGGCTCACCCCAAAGATTTTGCTTACAATTTTTGAAATGCCACCTTTCTAATGACAGAAAATATCTTTTCTGTCATTGCAACAGACAAGGTGTTGCAATATTTTAAGACAAAACCATTGCACAGCTCCTTTATGAAGAGAAATATTGCTTATAATGAAATTGTATTTGTTGAGTAACTAGTTTTTCATGGAGAAACAGTTTGGTCCCAAACACTTAGTCATTTATGTAACTGCTTTATTTTGTTTTTGTGAGAAAAATAAAGCACAGTAGTGAGTATTTTGAAGTGTAGAGCTTGTTTTTCACAGGTTTGGCTAACTACTTTCTCTCTGTCTTTCAGATACGCCTGAAGTCTCCATTTATTACACTTTAGATGGAAGTAAACCAGAACTCATTAGGAAACCTGGCTATGGAGAGCATAACACTTTTAAGTATAAGGGTCCTATCATATTACCCGTTGGGAGAATAACAGTGAAGGCACTGGCAGTTACAAAGTAAGTATCCTGTTTTATTTTAGTGGTATTTTGACAAGGGACAGATATCCCAGTCATGGCTTGGAGCCGTGTTGTTTAAAACACTCCATACCTCGCAAACGAGAGGTGCCTCTTTCCCCAGCCAGTTTGCGAACTAAGCGATCTTCATGGGTTGCATTGACTTCACTTTCTCATAACAATTTTTTATCCATTAAGTGTTTGTGCGGTTTGATTCTCTCTCGGATGTTTATCTCCTGGGCTGTGGGTGAGAAACTAATAAAATATACTATATTTAGAGCTCATCCCTTTGAGTGTGATCATCAAATGCCAGAGGAACTAGTATGGTGTTTTCTGGGGTCATCCAGGTTTATAGAAGTCGGTCTTCCCAGGAATTTGCTTAGTTTCTCCCAAAGGAGCATGGAATGCTAAACCTCACAGTTCAAGCACAATGTTGTATGCGCAAGGGTTAAGTGAAAATACAATACATAGAAAGAAAACTGGATTTTGCTGCACAGCCACTGACTTTCTCCAAACTAACTTCACGCTTAGAGACAGAACACATGAACTCGCTGTCTGTACCCTGTTTCATTACCTTTTATTTCCAAGGCAGCAGAAACTTCCACTCCAGCTGGGGATTTGTGCTTGCTGTTCCCTGCTATTAGCACCTGCAGGTGGCCTTTGCTTGTGTCTGCACTGGAATAAATCAAAATTATATTTCCTGTGCAGGAACATACAAAACCTGGGCCTATATGATTTTCTGATATCACTACCTAGATTAACACTCATTTCCAGTATGTTTTTATTAAGACATTTTCAGGTGTGCTAAATAGATGCTCTCGAATGACAATAAATCCTAAATGAATGGTTTGGACATTTAAATCAATTTCAATGTTACTGCTGTAATTTAATAAATAGTAGAGAATTACAGTTGTTTTGTCAAATAAATAGTGTGCTACCTGCTGTTTGACTAGTAAAATGGATATGGTATTATGAATGGAATAAAAGTCTTGCTCTCCTCTATTTTCTGCAATGCTGGCAAACGCTAGTTACCCTAGAAAGCAGACACAAGAGTATCAAGAGTTTTACATTTAAAAGATGTTGGGGGATTAAGGTATCAGTATATTTTATTCATAACTTCTGATTGTGCACTTTTTAAACTTTAAAAAAAATAAAACAAACCAAAACAGAGAGTACTGCCCGGGATTATACTTACCAACTGAAATAATGCCTTGCAAGCGTGGAAGAGATGTTCCAGCAAATGAGCCACGTTCGTCAGTGGTTTACTTGTTGCTGCACATGGGTTTGTGGCACGTGTATAGCTTTGTGAATGTTGATTTTCAGGGACTGCAGGGAGAGTACAGTTGTAACAAAGGTGTTTCTGGTAGAGTATAAGCAACCAAACATCCTCTTCTCTGTTGAAGATGATGATAAGAATTTCCTAAAAGATATCGCCACACGGGTAAGTTTTAGCAGTTGTAACCCTTTGTGTAAATATAAAATGTTGTATGTATAATATTACTTAGAGATTAAACCTTGACTGCCTATACTTTTAATATATTTTATTTTCTCTGTTTGCCCATCTTTGCTATTGTGGTCCTTTTTGTAATATTAAAATTTCAAGGGGAAACATCAGGTTTTTTCTTCTTTTCACTGGTCTTTTATGACCAATTCAGGTCAAATATTTTAAAAATACATTTATAATTTAGGCTTTTAAAATGCTTGCATTGAAAATAAATACCTTAACCATGTACTTTTAAAACCATAACAAACAACTATGACAAGAGAGGATTAGAGCAAAACCAAAAATTTCATTTGGAATTCAAATGGAATTACTTTTCAGGAGAGGGAAGGTGGAATGCTTACTACGAAGCCAAAGAAGAATGGAGTGAATGTGGAAATCAAGCCTGCCTGGAGTGAAGCACCCCAAGATTTTCACGGTATGGTAGTACTTCACAAAACTGAAATAGACTTCTGTCTTAGGTGAAAGTAGTGTAAAGCTTTCCTCTTATATCATTGGTAAAATATGGATAATTTTAAACCATCTCAGAAGACCGAACATCCCCTAGGAATTCCAATTTCGATTGCTCACCGCTGCAAATAGAGAACAAAAATTACCTTCCATATGTTTTACAGTACCTCTTAAAAACATATTAAAATGTTATTCATTTCTCAGCAACATAACAAAGCCCAGCCTATATTTCCCGTTGTGCCAAAAAATGCTGTTAAATTGATGGGACTGCAAATCTTTTATGGAGTTCTTTACTGATGTTTGCTTGCAGTAAGATTCCAAAATAAATACACAAAGCAGAAATGAAAGCTCAACTCAGATTTTATTTACAGATAAAGCCTGTTATTCCATGGTAACGGCTATGGGAGTGTTTAAGAGCAGGGAATCATATTAACGTTTACTCATTAATTTATTCTTAGGAGCTGGAGGGGTTTTGAGCATGCAGGAAGGAAGAAAACTGTAAATAGAGAAAAATACAAAAGTAAGCTCTTTCATAGAAGAATGAAGTTTCTTCTAGTTTGATTTCCTGTAATGCCATGTAGTTTATTTGAATCCAAAAGCTGGATGTCAAACAGATTTTTAAATATACTTAGCTATTGGAATTTAAAGCGAGAGTATGTTATATTCATGTTAAGATATATGTTAACTGCATGAAGTGAATGACAGTGGAATAGCGTGGTTGCAATTTTAGACTTGGAAACAGAAAGAAAGACTGCTCACAGGTCCGTGCAAGGACCACAGCTCCCTGCCAGCCATTTGGAAACAACAGACTACAGAGAGGAATCCGCCTCAGCACTACCAACAGAGTCGTTACAGGTAAGCAAAGGGGTGTTGGGGAAAACTGTAAAAGGCTGTCATCAGAACTGAGCTCTAAAAAAATAAAGATGTGAAGATTTTTGATCATTCTCATATAATGTCTCAGAAAGCAATGCCTTTGTCTGTGTTATACAGTACTAATTTAAATGTGGTGGTAGTGACACTCTGGAATAGGAATGCCCAAAGCAGTACACAGTTATCAGTAAGGACAAAACCAGGCAAAGCAAACTAAGAATACCCATTCCTACTAATTCTCTTCTAATACATTACTGAATCTGCAATTAGCAAATAGTTATTGCTACAGGTCAGCAAGTTGATATTTAAAGCTTAATATTCAGTAACACTGTCTTGGAAGTAAATAGCCACGACATTGATTTTTATTGGAAGAAGCTGTGGGTCCTTAATGCAGCTAATGGGGGAATCAAGCGTAGTAGATATTCCTTAAAACAATGCATTTCAATGCAGTTTGTTTCTAGTAACATCTTTAGTTGATTTTGCTACTCTCATATGCATTTTGCAAATATTCACTTACTAAGGCTAAAGAATTACCTTTATTTCAGTTGGCTAGTTCTTCTGCAGTGACTAGCCGGAAAACCTTAGCAAGCACACAGGTGGCAAGGATCCAGAGGGAAACAGATTTCCTCAAGTAAGTGACTTCTGCTTTTAACATATTGGTCCTTGGAAAGTAACTGAGCAATTGCCTTTTGCAACCAAGTTGATAATACTGTGGGGCTCTATAAAAACAAGTAAAGCAAAGACAGACACTGGCTTCGTAACTGGAGAACGTGATCTAGGTAGGACTTCAAAAATTCTTTTTCTTACGTATAGTTTTATTTACATCTCACCATACACAGTTATCAACTGTCTTATCATCCTTTAAAATAAATTCCTAACACCTGTAGGATCAAGGGAAAAAGTTGTCTTCTCAAATTAGAGTACAGGCCTCACTGCTGTAGGTGAAAACTGCTCACTGGAGTAGTTCCCCACGTTGCAGCAGCGAGACCTGATACATGTTGCTTGTCAGGAGACTTGTTTGCCTCATGGTGAGAAAGAAAGTATGAGAATCCATAGCAGCCAGAGAGCTTTCTACTTTGTAAAGCTGTTTAGAGTTCAGAACCTCTTATTATGGACACTGGGGCATGGTCTGGTGGACCACCATAGCTTGGAAACCACAACTGAGAAATCAGTGGCCTAAGTCCTGTCACAACGGGTTCCAGTTTAATCATTATTATGCAGCAGTACAAAACCCAAACAAGCTCAGCCAGTTTGCCCTTATTTTCAGGTGTGCGCACTGCTCTGCACCTCGCCTGTCTGACCCCTTGGCACACTTCTGTCAGGAATGTGGATCTCCTATCCCACCTGTGCCAGTACGTCGCTTCCCACCCCCTAAAGGAGCGCAGGTCAGCAGAACATCACAGCAATCAACAAACCTCTTTGGAGAAACCAACTTCCTCAGCAGATTACACATTCAATGCTGGCAAAACCATTATTTAGTAACACTTTCATTTGGAAAGCTCTGTTCTGATTGTTTTGTTTAGTTCGATACCTTTAGCAGTGGACCCCGTATAATTCTTAAATGATGGGCAAAATTAACCATAGAATCATAGAATTGCCTAGTTTGGAAGGGACCTTTCAGGTCATCGAGTCCAACCATCAGCCTACCACTGACAAAAACCATCACTAAACCATATCCCTAAGCACTACATCTACTTATCTTTTAAATACCTCCAGGGATGGTGACTCAACCGCTTCCCTGGGCAGCCTCTTCCAATGCTTGAACCATAGATTCGTTCAAATGCCATATATTTTAATAAGGATAACAATGAAAAAGTAATTTGTCTTTTATTCACTTGTGCCAGGGAACATCACCAAATTCAGATTCCTCCTTATCCTGCAACAACGACCACATCTGCAGGACCTACATACGCATCTTATTGCAGTGCTAACCTAACTCGTGCAGTTAGTCAGTTAGTAACTGGTGTCTGTGTCATAGCTGTAGAAGATCCATCTAATATGCCTGAAACCTTACACGGTGGCATGTATAGGCATATGTAAGATCACCAAGTTTTTACAGTGATGCCTGTAACTATCTTCTCTAAGCTCTTCCCAAGAGATGATTACCTGGTCTAACAAGTCAATGGTGTATTTTTTTTTTCCCTCTATCATCAGAAAGTTGGCTTCTCTGGGGCAATGCTGTAATTTCAAGTGATGACTGAGAATATTCAGCACCTCTTTAGATTATGTTCATAGTTAGGAGGATTTGAACTACCTGCTCACATTTTATAGTAGCGTTCTAAATTTACTGAAAATTAACTTGGCACCTTTCTGGCATATTTTTAGTAGTCGGTAAAGCATTCCCTGTTCAATTGTCTTCATATTTTCTCAATAGCCTTTGATCCTTAGAGATCAATATCAGCATCTGTTGCTGTCAGTTGCTATATTTCCAGTGACCTTGCTGCTGATGTAGACTCTAACCGGGAAAATACTGAAAATCTCATTATAATCTTAATGATTAACATTAACATGCTGTGATGTGGTTTTATTCTTCAGATGGCACCATGTCTTGAATGCGGACATCTTGTGCCGATGAATACACCCACTTGCATTGTATGTGAGTCGCCAATAGCTCCACAGCTGCAGCCCCAAACCAACAACTGCGTAAAGGTACTTGAAAATAAATATAACAAAATAGCAATTTAAGTCCTGGCGTGCATTTTTGTAACAGATGACTTCATTACAAAGTTTTTGATCTGACTTGTGTAATCACATTATGACAGCTACAAAAGTTAGTCAGGTTAAAAACACCTTGAGTAGAAATAACCATTAAAGGTAAACCATATAAGCTCAGGAAGAGCACTTGATGTAGCAGTCAATGACAGGAATGCATGCTCTTGTCTTCAGCAGAGCATATTCTAGGATTCTATGATTTATGGCCTTAGTATACTAAGCATTTTAAGTTTATTAAATATGTCCTCATTACTCTGCTTACCTCATTTGATTGTAAGTGCTTAGCCCAAATGGGCTGGCAGGACTGGGGCAGTGGGCACACACCCCAAACATTGGAGTGCAGTCTTGATCAGTGATCCAAAGGAGCTGGTGGTCTTAACTAGACAAAATTTGCCCTACAAAGTATTCCCTACCCAGGGGTATGGGGACCCAAGTAGGGCCCCTCCTCGATCCCCCTGGTTAGGGGAAAGGGTGTGAGGAGGAGAGGACTGATACTGCATGTCCACAATTGGTTGCAGAACTGGTGTGGGCAACAAGGTTTTGGTTTCTGTGATAGTGGGACCCTGTTTGGAGGATCAACATCTCCTTAGGAGAGATAGGATCTGCCTCACAGGGGAAAGGTATCTTCCATCAGGAGAGCTGGGCTGGTAAGAAGGGTTTTAAACAAGAAACAACAGGGGAGGGGGGGTTACCAGCAGCCCTGTGAGGGAGTGATGGACAGGGTTGACAAGCAAAAGGTCTTGGGTGATGTGGACGAAAAGGAACTCTTAATCAACAAAACAGGGCTTAGGTGAGGTTGCCTCAAGTGTTTGCAGGTAAGCAAGGAAATGCCTATAAGGCAACTTGATGGGGAAATTCCCCCAGACCCTGTCTGTGAAATCAGCATTCTGGGGTCCCCCTCTGACACACCTGTGCACTAACACAAGCAGTATGGGGAATAATCTCTAGGAATTGGAGATCTATGTGCAGTTGCAGGACTGTGATCTTGATGGGACCACAGAGACATGTAAGGATGGCTTGCATGACTGTATGGGTGACATTGTGGTGGATGTCTGCTGTAGACCACCTGACCAAGAAGAACCAGTAGATGAGGCCTTCTACAGACAGCTAGAAGTAGGCTTACCTTTGCAGGTCTTGGTCCTGATGGGGGACTTTAAGCATCCTGATATCTGCTGGAGGAACAATGCAGCAGGGCAAAAGCAAGCCAGAGGTTCCTGGAAAGCATTGATGACAACTGCTTGATACAAGTGATAGAAGAGCCAGTGAGGAAGGCTGGGTCTCATACTTACAGAGAAGGAAGGGCTTCTTGGGGATATGAAGGTCAGAGACAGCCTTGACTGCAATGACCATGAGATGGTGGAGTTCAGGATCTTGAGAGGAAGGAGCAGAGGCAAAAAGCAAGAACACGGCACTGGACTTAAGGAGAGCAGACTTTGGTCTCTTCAGGGATCTGCTTGAAAAAGTCTAACAATATCCTGGGCTGCATTTAGGAAGTGTGGTGCCAGCAGGTAAAGGGAGGTGATCTTTCTCCTCTACTCAGCACTAGTGAGGCTGTATGTGGAGTACAGTGTCCAGTTCGGAGCTCCCCAGTACAAGAGAGACATGGACATACTATAGAGAGGAGGGCTGAATAACCACAGCACATTGTAAGATTGAGTTGTCTCCTTATTATTGTTGTTCACAGTTTTCAAATACCATGTGAAATATATCCTTTCTCTATTTAAAAGGGTAAAGTGATTTGCCAGGTCTGTGGCACGGGAAATCCTCTTCACCATAAACACTGTGTGACTTGTGAAAGCAAACTGCCCGAAATACAGACGGTAAGGCTTCTTGCATCAACCACACCAGGGTTAATCAAATCAAAGCATAACATTCTTTTTCTTTGGAAAACTGAAGTCATATCCCTGTGTGCCTGTGTTACAAAAGCAGAGAATCCCTCCCCTGTGCCATATTCACGCCCAGTACTCCCACAGATGCTCCATCACAAATGTCCAGCTAAACACGAGTGTATCGTATACCTTCGTGTTTGTCCTGTGGAGGTCAGGATTGCAAATGCCGTTGTGAAAGCTCAGAAGGCTCTTAGAAAATGGGTAGTCTTGGCTCCAAGGAAGTCTTAATTTGTGTTCAGGTTATTTTCAATGGCAGTAGAAAACTTGAATATATACAGCAGAAAGATCGTTCTCACTGATTTCAATTATTATGTGAAAATAAAATATTCTTTTACATTATTTTTCTTATCTCCATTTGCTGCTACTATGCTTGTATTTGGCTGTGACTCTGCACAGAGGTGAGAAAAGCAACAATAAATGTTCCCCTAACATGGTTGGCTGATTCAACTCCCCATTTAGCTTGCTCATTTCGTTCCTTACGAGAATTTTACTTTCACTTCTGAAGGTTAGCATGCAAACCTCATGGTACGTTTCACTTTTCCAGGTTGTGATAAATAAAGAAATGAGAGAAGTTAAAATCTTCTGATTACGTTGGCAACATCCTGAGTTCTAAAACTACCGGTAGCTAGAGGCGAAGGTCTCTTGTGTAGCCACTAAGGCATCATTTCAGAGTGAATTTCAGTAGGAATCTGTACTTACCTAAGATAAATATGTTTAACTGTTCCACTGAATGTAGATAATAATATGTAGTTGTACATGTAGTTAGGCATGTGACTTGAATGGTGAGACCTGTAGTAGCCACAGTTGTTAAATGCTTACTGAATTATTATTAGTAGTAATCAGAAATTTGACTAATAATAGTGATTAATTGCTGATAACAATAGTAATTACTGAATAATTAATAATAATGTTGATGTTACTATTAATGGTTATTAAATAATTTAGATTTAGAACATGTTTAGACTTGTGCTCTTGTAAATTTTATCTTCCAAACGAACCTCCAAGTTACATCGTTCAATTTGTGATGCAGGCCACTGATGAAAATAGGGCTATTTCGTGTTTGCTTATTTGCTGTTGTAGTGTCTGTAATCAAAATAATTTTCCTCTGGTTCTGTTCCTTATCCATATCCCTGACTTGCAAAGAAAATAAACTGCATGAGCCCCGAGACAAAACCTATCAATTTTAAGACCTATTTGTCCTAACTAGGATCTATATGTCCTAACTAGGATCTATAATCAACCTCCAGAAGTTCCAGCTGAAAAATCTCGTTTTTTTGCATACGCATCTAAGTTAATTGTAGTAGGAAAGCTAAGTAACGTATAACTTGTCTGAGGTAAAAAAGTGCAAAAAAGTATTTATGTAGAAGATATCAAACTGAGAGAAAACTCATTGTCTGAATTTACTGCCCCTGCCATACTACTACAAAGAACAGTACGAAGAAAAATAGCTGTTGTGTTCTGGATTTGAAAATATAAGTTCATCAGCAGAGAAACCTCCCTCTTAATTTCAAGTGTACTTATACATGGGGCCATATTAAGAAATACTCAGTGTAAAAGGACACAATTGATAACGAAATTTTTTTTTTTCTCTCAGTTCTGCTAAAATGTTTAAAAATTAGTCCATGCCACATTTTACTGTGGTTTTGTAATGAAAAAAATACAAGGTAGATCCAAGTCAGTCTGTTGCTTATTCTAGGTTGAAATAATTCTTTTATACTGAATATTACTTGATGTTATCAAAGTAGATTGCTTTCCTCTTTCACCTTATTTATCTTGTGAACTTGTCTTCCTAAGAAGTGTTTCCTCCCTAATGCTTTTTTTTGTTTTACTAGCCCATGTTTGGAGGAGACACACCCCCGCCGTATCCCAACCCGCAAAGGAAGACAGTGTCCTGCTCAAAATGCAATCGTGTTAACCAGTGCGATGCCCGTTTCTGTGACTGGTGTGGAGCCAAGGCACGTGTTCTCGGTGTTTGTGTCGACGGATCTGTTTTTACTCATCTGTGACCTGCAGCAATTTCAAACTTATCTTAGCAAAACTCTTCAGTTAGTACATAGCTTATTATTATCAAAATACTTGCTTAGGATTATATAAATTAAAATTAAAGGCTTAGATGACATCCTGACCCTACATCAGTCAGTGACTTAAGGGTTTAGGGATGTAAACTAATTGCTATGTGTCGATGAGAATCAGCTGGTTGCATCAACTGGGATGCAATAGCTGTGTACTCTGCCAGAGTAACTTTTCCATCAAAGGTTAAAGTATAGGCATCAGAGATGAGATGATGCATGAAATTTTTTTTGGCTGAAGGCTTCATTAACTTCACTGAAGACAAGTACTTCCTCTTAACTGCTGCTCAGTAGAGCTTTTGCATGGTACAATCAATGTAAACAATTTCATCTGGCATATATTTTTACAAGTGTAGTGTTTCAAGCTAAGATCATACTTGGAGAGAAGTTTATGGTTTTTTCTGTGAGCTGAGTCTACATATTCCCTATGTGCACATGTAACCATTGATCCTATACTGTACCAGAGGACTTGGGGTGGTGGGGGTAGTGTTAGAATTGAACGGGAAAGAATTGCAGTCAATATTCAGTATCAGAGCACACACTAGTAATGACAGGGCTTTGTCAAAGAAAAGAAATATTTTTGAAAGTATATACTAAAAAAGTAACATACCAAAATTCTAGATCTGTCTGAAAAAACAAAATGTTTGCCTCCATAACACACTGCTGAAGATTTACTGTCTTGCATCTGCCAGTGTGTTAGCAGTCTGGCATCCTGGGTAATTTTTCTAATCTAATAGCTCTAGGTAGTGCTACTTTAATTCCTTTTAATTCACGTCACTGCTTTTGTCTTTCCTGAACCACGCATCATGTTTCTGTAGTGACAAAGTATTCCATTCAACTTTCCAGCCTGGACCTCCTCCATCCTACTTTACTTGTTTCAAGTGTGGTACGAGCAACCGTCCCTACGCTCGCTTCTGTGGGTCCTGTGGTGTTTACATAGAGCCTCCATCAAGGGTGGGTTCTCGGAACGGGAGTCTCATGGATGCTGGGGACTCATCGGGGTTTTCTGAGGTAAGACACACAGTGTTACAAAGCTGGGCTTGAAGACAGCTAAAAGGCTACTCCACTGTGGGTAAAGATTGCCACAACTCCCTTCGTTTCCTCTTTCAGGCAACGTCGTGGTCTGTGAGCATGATGAGGGCAAAACTGAGGATATGTTGATTCTGAGAACTGCTTTCTGCCGAAAAGTAGCCTTAGCCTTAATGCAGCCTTATTCTAAGCAGGAAAGTGAGAAACAATAAGCTTTTCAAAAATCTTAGCTCTTTAAGTACTTTTATCTTATTACTTTTGAATTATTTGTGCCCTGCTGATACAAGGTACTCTTTCATGCCTATGTAACAGGGCTTTGAAAACTCTGTTTTAGGAAAGACCATAGCACTTAGCAAGGCCAGCTTTTGTCCTACAAAAGCACACATGTCGTTCTGCTGGCAATCATGAAGAGTTTTGCTTTTGCTTGAATATTTGTGATAAGTTGCTTCATTGTTACAGACTGGTAATTAAAATCAAGAATTGTTACTGAATTCTACTGGTCTAGTTAATTTCTGCTTGTAAGCCATTTAATTATGTCTAATTATATTACTTGCACTTTTCCTCCTCTCCCCACAGGCTAAACTATTTCAAGCTCAAATTGCCTGGCAGCCTGTTCCTATTTCCTTGCCCAAATCAAAGGCAGAACTAAAAGAAAGAGAAGATAAAGGAACCCAAACCATTGGACTTTTTTACCCATCTAGCAAACTGTTAGAAAAGAAGGAGCTTGAGCTGATTTCACAAAAAGAAAAGCTGGAAAAGATGAGTGATCATAAGCCTCTCCTGACAGCTATTAGTCCTGGAAAAGGTTAGGAGTTTTGATATTTATGTTTTCTAAACAAAGCTGCAATGTATGACCTTGCTTTTTCTTGAAAAAGTTATAGTCTATGAAATGTGGCATCAGTAGGATGCTGATTTACATCTTTACAAGTCTGTCTTCCCACCAGCCACCTGGTGGGAAGTGCAGTGCCTTGGAATTCAGATCACTGATCTCCATCAGCAGCTAAAAGAAAGCCCACCAGCTATATCAATATTGTGGTTACTGACCCCTATGCAGCCTTACTACTTTGCTAGTAGTTTGATTTCCTCAGATCTTACAAGACATGGGACAGGTGTCCTATATAGAATTGGAAACCACTGAAGAACCGCCCCACTCCTCATGTGAAGCTCAGTTACTGCGATGGTGCCCGCTGGGAGTATTGTTCAACAAAACTCTGAGACGCAGGGGACCGTAGCTCTTGAAAAATACGATAAGGCTCCTCTTCTTCTATGTGAAGAACTTGTTTGGGGTGGTGTTGTGGAATAAATTATAGAAGTTTTAGAAGGAAAGGAAACTAAACTAGAGAAAGGGGTTCTTATTGGGAATACAATAAACAGGGTTGGTAGAAACCTTGAGAGCTCTTGCAGGCCCTGTTTTCAAGCCCTGCAAAGGTATCAGTACATCTACATCGCTCATTGCAGTGACCGTCCATGCACAGACTACTGTATCAATACTGCAGGCAATTTTGTTTCACAGTCCTTGGTTTGGTCAGTTAATTCCTTGTGGAATCACTTGACTGTTTGCTGTCATCAAAAAGTTTGCAATTTTTACAGATTCTAGTTTTAGTATCCTGGAAAAACTCCAACTTCAGCTTTCCGGATCCCAAACCCTTAAAGACAGTCTATCAGGACTAATTAGGGACCTAATAAATGGCCCAATTGCAAAGCTGTCTTTAATCTCACAGGGCAGTCCAGCTGTACAGTCCAGAGAATAAGTTAATTTTAAATCACTACAGCATCAAACCACAGTTAATTGTTTTCATCCGCTTCCCCATCTCTAGCTCTTTTCTACAATCAGAGGGTCAGCACCTCAGGCCGTTACTGGACTTATTTGTTGGGTAGAAAAAGTCATTAATGAATGTTAGAATTTCCTTTTTTCACTCAGTGTATAAATATCCTGATGATGCACTTTTATTTTTTAAAATTATCACAAGGGAAATCTGTTTTCCTAACCTTTCGCTCCGAAATGTGGCGTGTTCTTTTAGACATCACTGTAGGAAATACAACACTTGACTCAACATGTCAGGGAGCTTAACTTAGTCAGAGATAATAAAGGATTGGCCCAGAATAGTGCCGAGAGAAAAAAAAAAAGGGAAAAAAAAAAGTAACACCGAACATTCATATATCTCTATGAAAAGTACAGCTCTTGACTTGTGAGTGAGAACTCCTTTCACTGCGAAAGGCTGGGAAGAAATTCTGAACTGCTTTTGAACTATGTTAATTTTTATCCATTTAGCAGAGGCAACTTTGTTGGAGTTGCACCGTGTAATGTATTCTCCTTTAGACCCTGCCAAGAACTGAGGAACATAATTCATTCTATAAATCAATAACTGTCAGTTGCAGTCAAGGCTTTCATGCTGTTCCCTTCCCTTGATGCTGAGCTGCATATATGGCTTGAAACTACCTGTATCAACAAGACCATACATTATCACTCAGGAAAATCTTGTTTATATATGCCAAATATGTCCATTATTTCTTCAATTCAAATAGTATCAGACATTTGGTATTAAATTTTTTAAATACAAGTGATTAAATAAGTTGGTTGGGTTTTTTCATTTCTTGACTTACCAGCCATTAACTAACCTTCTTTTCTTTTGTGAAGATTAAAAAAAACCAAAACAGTTAGGGGAGGAGTAAATAACAAGTAATAAGCAGTACAAAACACTAATCCTCTGATATATGCTGTATTTCTTTTTTTTTTGCTGTACTTTCAGTCTATTTTGAACAGGAACCAAGTAATTTACCAGGTAAACTTTACAAGGAAGGCTCTCCTTTTCTAGTGTAACAAACAGTAAGTCAGTGTGATATAGGTGTAATCAGCTATTGATGGCATGAATTCAAGTATTCTATCAGTGCTGCCAAAAATCCTTTTAGATGTAATAAAACATCAAACGTGCAACAATACGTTCCCAGACATTTGGATTTTTTGAAATAAAATCTGGGGATCTAGGCTAGTTATGAACCAGTTTATTGCAAACGATAGTGACTTCTCTGGAGGGATCACTCACCAAGTAGTAGTCTAGCTTAGACTTTTTAATTACTATTTTTGACTTGTACTAGTTCGCATGTGACACCCTGGCAGGGAATGATTTATATTGCTCTGTGGATCCTTCTTTTTATATTCTTTTAAAGCTGCCTAACAAATAAGACTTGCTGGTTTAGTTTGTCATAGTTTCTACCAGTTTGATCTTGGAAGAGTCCGTCCTTGTGCACTTGCCTTTTCTTGTAAAAGTCAGAGCAGCACTTTTCTTTTGACTTGGCTTCTTTTTTGCTGTTTTGAGCTTCACTTAACATGAAGGGAAGGATAAGGTCAGAGCAACTTCCCTGTGTAAGTTAAACAAGGTTACCAAGCCTACACAATTCATTTACAACAAAATAAATCATACTCTGTACTTTGCATAAGTATGCTCAAAAATAAAATCAGCCAGATCCTGATAACAATCACTTAAGAATGAGAACAAGGCCTTTTGTTTCTTTCTCTGACAAAAACAGAACATTGCTTCAGAAATACTTGGAAATACTGCAAAAACTCTAAACGGCTTAAGATGAGTTTTGAATCCAGGCGCATTCAGCCCCTCATGTTTCATGCCCTGGACCAGCATAAAGGAACGCTGACTCTCTCCCAGAGATCCTGACAGGCAAAACAGCAGGAATGCTTAAGCTTTTAATATGCTCTCCCATATATAATTGAAAGGCATTTATTTGGGGAATAATTTACACAGACCAGAATGCTGTGTAGGTTGAGTTACTAAATCTGCAGTTTTCAGATTTGGCTTTTTGTTACCTGTCGGTGATCTCAAACTGACTAAAATAAGTCCAATAATGCACAACTGCTTAGTTGTAATATTGTACCTTCTTTTTTTAGCGTGAGATTCTCCTTCACACAGGGCCAGTTTTGATTCCAAAGGACAATTCCAAGACATAGGGTTTTTTGTGAATAGAGGTGCCCTAAGAATGATCTATAAGCTGTGGATAAGAAAGCTTTTCACCATTTTTTAGGGTATAACTTGCTTCTCCTTTTCTTGATCAGATTAATTTTCTAAAGAAAAATTCGATTTTTTTTTTTTTTTTGTCTCAGTGAAAATATGCTATCTTTTAAGTCATCCATCGCATGAGTAGAAGAAACGTTAATCACAATTTCAGGGATTTTCCTGCTGCTTAACTCTCTCTGATCAGGTTACTGGAGAAAACAGCTGGATCATGTCTGCGCTCACCTGAGAAGCTACGCTCAGAACAACCTTGAATTCAGAGCACTGATTGGAGAACCTCGAATGGGAAAGGTAAGAAGCAGCTTGTAAGTATAACCTTCCTATGCAGCCTCATGAAAAGATTATTGTGGCTGCTAGATAAACACTGGGATAATAGGTGTCTCCCTTTTCTTTATACCTTGAGCTGTTTGTGTGTGCAATTTGTCTTGTTTTGTCATTCCATTTTTCGTTCAGTCTTTTACTGAAGATTTTTTTTCTGCTTTCTTTCCTATGGCAGTTTCTGTTCGTCTCTCACCTCACAGCTATAAGAGAAGTGATAGAAGCCAGAAAGTCCTTGCTCAGCTGCTTTTATAGTATCCCCCAGCAGGCAGCCAAGAAAAAGAAGAGATCGCTGACATCTATGTAGTTGGTCAGTTAAATAAGCCCTGCTAGAAATGGGATGGAACGATATGCTTCCTTCTCCTCCAGGACGGATTATACTAGCAGATAGCAGCAATCCTTTTTGGCTACATCATACATAGTCTACTTCTAGTATAAACTATACCAGGTAGTCTTATAGGAACAGGGTTCTGTTTTTCTCACTGGAGATGTAGTCTTCAGGATGTCACCAAACTGCATTAAAGTGATTAAAGGGGTGATAACAAGAAAGTGGAAACTGGAGGTTCTTCCTAAAGAGTCCTAGAAGATAGGGCTGGTATGACAGAGATCATTTGGTCCCTGTCCTGAGGGAGGATCAACTCCGCCTAAACTGTTTCTGACAGATGTTTGTCTTGAAGCTTTTCAAACTCACCAACAATGGAGATTTCACAATTGCCCCAGGCAGTCCATTTCTGCGCTCAATTATCCTTGCTGTTCAGCTGCAGTGCTGTATTGCTTTCCCTGGCAGCCCTGCAGGGTTAAGGAGTTGCATCCCCTCACCCTGCCTCCTCCGTGCTGGCAGCACCACTGCTTGTGGCAACATCTTGTGGACTGGATCAACCACTGACCCAGGCTAAAAATAGCTCTGGAGGGAAAACAAGGGCATCAGTGCTAATACAGAAGTAGGTTGGCAGTGAGCAGCTGGAATCGGGATGCAGGCAGAAGTAGTGTTGGGATCTTCTTGAACTGGCATAGCCACTGGGAAGCTTTTTCCCAGTGTCTGACCTAAGTCTCCCTTGTTACAGTTCAAGTTCACTATTTTTTTAGCCTGTCCTGACTGATGTGACACACCAGTCAAAACCTTCTAATTTTAGGAGATAGAAACAACTTCAGAAAAGTTTGTGAATACTGGGGTTCATAAATCTGTCATTTGGCAGATTACACTTTTGGGAGATATGACACTTGACCAGATAGTTTGCGTCTAAATTCTAAACCCACTGAGACCCATTGTGTCCACTTGTATGTTCAGAAGTTATAGTACATGTATAAATATAAAATATATCTGCTTGGTGAGGAGGAAGTATAGGTCCCTGCAACTTGTTTCCTTTGCTAGAGGATTCAAAAGGATATGCCTGAAAAATATTAAGTTGCCTAGAGAAGGCTACTCCTGCTGCTTCTTGGCCATTTGTCATCCTATTGTCTTGAAACCACTGCCCCCAAAAGTAACAGAAGTGGTTCAAAGTAGATGCCAATTATCTGGGTTTAATACTGCTTTTTCAGTTTTCCTGCCGATTAGAAGAATAATCAACCTTATCTCAAAATTCTCAACCTGCTGCAATATAACCTTGCCAGCTGCATTCCACTTCTTTATAACGCCCTGTGCACTTATTTATGTATTACTGCGATAGTCTTCTTGCCAGCAGTAGTGTCTCAATGGATTGATATAGGAAGTTACCCATGTTTTACTACAGACTGTGCTCCTACAGACTGGTACAACTAAAGCAGCAACCAGTTCTCCTGGAGTAGGGAGTCTCAAGGAGAACACAGCCTTCCACGCAGCTGCAAAATCTGGGTGGAGAAGGACTGAACTTTTATGAAACGAAGCATTATTACATCTTTTGGATTCATTTGGCATTTCAGTCATTCTGATATTTCCAGTTACTTGAAATACCACCTGCCCCTTGCCCAGTTAGATGGGAAATGTTGGTACAATATCACAAGTAGGCAAAGGCCACAGGTGTGATTTTGTGTATTGGCTCCATAATAAATATCAGGAAGACTTATTCCTAACACTATTTCTGTGTACTTTTTCGAAGTGATGCTAATGGTTGCTCTTTCCCTTTAGATTAATTCTGCTACCATCCATGAAGATGACTCTGAAGTCACTATTACATTGAATTATGCTCTTGCTATTAACAAGGTCAGTTTGGGGGATGAGGCCCATTGTTAGGCAGCAGGTCTAAAGCTGTTGCTAGACCAGTCAGTGTAAGGTTGATATTTTAAACTCAGGTCTAAACAAGAAATTCTTTTGTTCAGAGGATGTTAACTCATCAGTTCAGAGAAAGGAATTTTTTCTTTTTCTGTTGGAGCTAGCTGAACATGTATCTTTATCTGATTAAGCCACACTTCATGGTTATGTTGCATTTCATTAGTTTGCTATTAATATTAACATTCTTCTTTCAGTTGATGTTATTTGATCATGCTAGCACCCCTTAGCTCTTGATCTTAGAGCCTCCTTTTCCTCAATCCGCATATATTGTCCTCTTAAGAAACAAGCTTAGTAATTTTCAATAGTTTGGAGATAACGTTTGCCAGAGTTCCTGTTAACTGTATTCAAACACTCAAAATCCCTACCTGCGGAATTACCATGGTCCAAAACCCACACCGTATTCATGTCCAGCTTTTCAAAGATTAAAATCTACTATTTCAAAGATCCAAAATTCAGACTGTGCCTGTTGTGTAGAATCTTTAAAAGCTTACCTTGCCAAGTGGTGCTTGAAAAGGTGTATCACATCACTTCACAAGTGAGGGGTTTATCCGATCTCCCAAGTGGTAGACACACTTTCATTTGGATGAGAATCTTCATTTCATTTAGTGAGGTTGTGTCACTTTTTCTTTTTAAATAAAAAAAAATACCTAACACAAGGTTTAGAAAAAAAATATGCTACATTATTTTGCCTCAAAACAGAGTAATTACATATAATGATTTCTCTTTTGCTAATTTGAGACTGGTATTAAAAGCCTATATATTTTTTCATATGCAACACCACTGTTTTGTGCTACTGAGATTATAACAGCATTACATGATAATCTGAATAACTGCTTGCATTTGATGATTCTACAGGATATTCATACTAATAAACCAGTGAAGTTCAGCAGTCATTACCAGGATACTGTAACAGAAGTCAGACGTGGACAGGATGGCAGTCAGACTAGTTTTGGTGAGATTTTTTTTTCTTCCCTCCCCCTGTCTTTAAGATAGACCATAAATATAGTAGTCAAGACTATGGAAGTAGTGCTTGGGAGGGTGGACATTGAGACAGGCAAATGAGTATATTGGCACATTCTGTGCCTACTTAAGCTGATCTTTAATCTTCAAAATGTGGCTGAGTTGAGATGTAAGCAATGCACAGATTGTGTCAAAAGCTCACGGGAATGCTTCATCCCTAGAGGACAGATGGAGAGGCCGGTAAACTGCAGCTGCAGCCTATAGCAGTGTCTTTCTTACAGTGATAAAACTTTAGATGCTTTGCATATTCTTTTAAAGTAGAAGCCATAAATGTCAATATTATCTCTACTTTTGAGCTGTGCCAAGGACTTCAGCACATTTGGCAAAGATAAAAAATGATGAAATACCTTAATTCTAGACCCAGTTTTCAGAGATGCTTAACTTGCATCTCCCACTGGTGTCAGTGACAGCTCAACATTTTAGGCATCACATACGGGATTTAGGTTTTCATTAAATCAACTGGTTGTAAAGTAAGCATTAGCATTCAGGAATTCCTATAGTATAACTTGACAAACTTCAATTCACGTAGAAATTTCAGCCAGTTTGTGCTTCTAATCTGACACTTGGCAAGTGGCAGCCACAGTGCTAGAAGCTGGTTTTCTGGAGTGTCCATGATGTAACTGTGATTCCAGGCATTCCGGTAGCACCAGCTCAAAGGGTCCCCACGTGCTGCGTAATTTCCTTAGCAACCCTCCTGCACACTACTGGGTTATGTCTCTTAAAAAGAATGGACATACATAACTACTCAAGGTCCTTTAGTCTCATTCTTATGTATTTGGGAGCTAAACAGCATTGAAAAGTTTTCGGTCAAAACAATTAATGAATCGGAGTCAAGCCTGTTGAATAGCTGCAGCCAGTTAAAAAAAGACTCAAGCCCCCCCCAAACTCTGCATTTCATTGAATCTTCATTTCAGAATAGCAAGTTTTTAAGTCTGCCTGAGTGTAAGGCTTTTGTTAAAACCAGTCTGATCTGCAACAAATATTTCATCACTTTCTCTTGTAGAAAATTGATAAATATTGCTTTCATTTCAACACAAAATAAACTATTTCTGTGGATAAATTATTTCCAGATCTCTCCCCCAAGTTCTTGTTAGGATACTGACTTTGCTTTGAATTAACACTTGTTTCCCTTTCTGGTAGGCAAAGATGATCATAGTATTTTCCATTCAAGAGGCAAAATGAAGAGAACAAAGTCAAGAACACTTACAGAAAAAGAAGATAAGCTCCCCGTATGTATCTTCTGCCAGTACAGGAAAAACTATCTGTAGAGCAGCACTAACGTGAAGGAGGGCATCCAAGGGTAGAAACAGAAAGCTTTTAAAGCTGACTGGGGCCGGGGGGAGGAAAGGGGACAGAAGTCCAACTTAATATACACCCTGAAAAATTGTAGCAGACTTTTATTACAGAACTGGAAATAACCAAACTTTGTTTCTACTAAGAGCTTAGATTGTTGCTTTTGGTTTTGGACCCTTGCTGTTTTACTGTCAGAGCATTAGGCCTAAAGACTGTTGCAGACTGATTTTGTTACAGGTTTTTCTCAGAAGCGACATCAGGTGGAGACATTATCATCTTCCCTTGACCGTTACTACATGATTTGACTCCACAGGACGTACCCTTGGCTGTGCTAGAACTACTGTTTGCGCAGTCAGACTGTGAACTAGGCAGGGGAAGATGATCTACACAACAAGCTTTTAAGTCAACTTGGTTTTCCCATAAAGCTGAGATGTCAGAACAACTGAGGGTTGGCTTCACGCGAGAAGCAAGGCTTTATTTGCTTCCGCTAGAGAAATATCCTGGAAGCACTGCCCAGTAAATGGATCATCGGTAATAGCACAGAAAACTCAAAAAAGGGAAACGTGCATTAATTTCAGGTTGGATCACTTGGTCAGCTCAGTGGGTGGAAGAAGATACAGAGCTTTGTGATACGAGTCCAGAGATAAAAATGCTTGGGCAAGTGATTGGGCTTTTGAAAGGGGAGAGGAAGGAGATGGGAAGAAATAAAAGGAGAAGGTTTTGGGGTTGGTTGGTTTGTTTCAAGATTTAGTTATCAAACTCCTGCAAAGCAAAACATACTCTTTTTCTGAATAAAATACTTACTTGGGAAGCTTCAAACTTTAATTCTCTAGCAAAGGACTTGCGCCCATGTTTACTGTGGTGAACAGATCTTTGTACAGCCCTGGGGAGCTGCACTGATGTAAAGCCAGTCACTTGCAGGCACGATTGCTGAACCAAGACCTCAGCAGTGGGTTATTGCCTGGGTTACCCAACACTTGCTCAGATTCAGAAATTCCCACAGAAGGGACATGAGTTAGTAACACTGAGGCTCAGCTACTCTGTGTTCTTCCCTCGGCTACATTCATGCCACTGTGTGCGTTTTCCACCTTTACTCAAAGGCAGAATATGGCCCACCTACTTGTATTTTCACTGTGTGAAACATTACTTTACTGGCTGTTTTCTGTGTTTCCACAGCCAGAGTCCAGACAACTACTGGACGAATTGGGTCCAAATGGGAAAGGAAGAGTCACCTTGGTAGAACAATTGCTCAGTGAAGTAAGTTACTGCTTGCTGAAGTTTCCCTTTCCAACTCTTTGACCATTTACGGCATGAATATTAGCCTGGTTTGCCACTGACTTCATGCTCAAGAGGCAACATCCCTGCAATACAACTGTCTTCAGGTTGGAAGAGCATTTTGGAGAAGAAATAGCCTGTTTTCTGTTTGTATATGTTCTTCCCAAATTTCTATTTTGGGTGGTAGAGCCAAAATAGAAAAGCATTCTCATCTGGGTTTGTCAAGGCCATATAGAAAGAAAAATATATTAATATTACAGTTTTGGGTCAAGTCCTCTGTATAGCAAAAGAAAGAATAACCTCTGCCTTTTTGCCGCGTAGGTACATCCTGATCGTGAAAGCCAGCTTGACTGCCCTCGTTATACACATTTACTCCGGTTTTGCACTAGGACAAACACTTTCAGAAGAATACTTAAGAATCAATACCGCAATTGGAGCATTTCTCGGTCTTGAGCACAAAGACCATTTGCCAACTTAAACTGGCATG